>NC_037330.1:111016531-111324031 GCF_002263795.3 Bos taurus | reverse complement strand
TGTGATTACTTTAGGCCCACCCAGGTAATTCCAGATAATGTTTGCATCTCAGAATCATTAATCACATCTGCAAAGTCCCTTTTGTCGAGTAAGGTAACATATTCACAGGTTCCAGAAATTAGGAACTGGATGTCTTAGAGGGGCCATTAATCTTTCTACCACATTTATTTATCTAGTCTTTATACACAAAAAAATCCATGAATCTTGGGAGTAATCAAGGTGGATGAATGCCAAGAACAATATTTGTATCCTCCAACACATTTATACGATGTATTCAGCATAGGTAAAATCCAACTTTGAGACCAACAGCTAGTAGAATTTGAACTTTGAGACCAACAGCTAGTAGAATTGAGGGTGTACACACCCTACAAGTCAATTCCACACTCCTAGGGGAATCCACTAGAAGTTTTGTGCTCTGGGACACTGGCTTATTGATCTTCAGAGGAGCATTCTTTCTACTTGTGAAAATTACAGTGTGTTTCTCCATGAAAATGGACTTAGAAATTCCCACAATGGAACACCACGTGGAGCTGAAAGATCCAAAGCTACCTAAAAGAGCCTGGAGGATTCTGAAACACATAACAAAGAAAGCAAGTCACAAGAGAAAACTTACAATATCGTCTACATGTACACATAAAATGCAAAAAATTACATATTACTTAGGAATACATATTTGGGTGACACTATGAAAAACAATGCACAAGAAGGTAAGTTGAGGGTAGTAGTTCCTCTTGGGGAAGAGAGGAAGAGACCTATTTATTAAGTGGAATGTACATGAAGATGCTCATTAGATCACTCATTTTGTAGGTCTGAAGTATTTCATAATAAAAATTGTAAATGATGATCTTGAAATTTTTAAGCAAAATCGTAAACACTTTCACCCAAGTACCTTTAACTCTTGAGGAGAAGGGATTCTTGACAGGGGTGCAGGAATGGGCAGGACACTATTTCTAAAAAGCGCTAAAAGGAGGCAGGAGAGTAGGTTTGTCAATATACCGAAGAGGAAATCTGCTAGGCTGAGGAGGACTTGGGAGAGGAAAGAAGAGGTGGCACTGGTTTTGAAAACTATCAGTCAAGATTCTTTCCATCTCAAATCACAAGAAAACCAACTCAAACTGATTCAAAAAAATAAAAGAAATACATAGGCTCATGTAATCGAAAAGTTCAGATATAGTTGGGTTTTTCAGCTGATTATCAACAAACACCACTGAAGTTTTGAGCCAAATAATTCTTTGTTGTGAAGGGGCTGTCCTGTGCCTGGCAGGATGTTTAGCAGCACCCCTGGGCTCTACCCCAGATGCTAGTAGTAAATTCCAAACTGTGACAACCAGAAATGCCTCCAGACATAGCCAAATATCCCCTGGGTGGGGCGGGGATTGCCACCCTCACCTCCTCATTGAGAACGACTGCTTTAGAGAAAGCTGACCTTGTGACTCAAATGACATCCCAGACCTGGTCTCTCATGATCAAGGCACATACTTTCTCTAGTCTCAGCTTCATCCTCATGGCTCACGTTATGGTCCCCAGCAGACCTACACCATCACTTTATGGTAGCAAAATGGCTGTCCCAGCTCCAGCCCTTTCAGCCTCATACCCTGCTGTACAGATGGAGAAAGGCGGTTTCTCTGGCCATTATCACAGAACAGAGACCACATCTCCCAGAGCAGAATAAGCACTGTGTGTCTCCTCTCCCCTCCCTGCTCTGATTGTTTATGTGTCTGTAGCTGAGCCAGTCCCTGTGGTGAAAAGGACGGAAGAGGCTGATAAAGTTAAGCCCAGAGGATCTACTGTGGAGCTGGAATGAAGTCAAGACACCAAGACACATGTCTAAAGAGAGAGGTAGGGTTGTTGTTCAGTCACTAAGTCATTTCCAACTCTTTGCAACCCCATGGACTGCAGCATGCTAGGCTTCCCTATCCTTCACTATCTCCCTGAGTTTGCGCAAACTCATGTCCATTGAGTCAGTGATACCATCCAACCATCTCATTCTCTGTCACTCCCTTCTCTTCCAGCCCTCAATCGTTTCCAGCATCAGCGTCTTTTCCAATGAGTCGGCTCTTCACGTCTGGTGGCCAGAGTATTGGACCTTCAGCGTCAGTCCTTCCAGTGAATATTCAGAAGTAGATTGACTTCCCCAAATGTCCATGCCCCATTCCCCAAGCAGAGCGCTGGCCTGGAGCTGTCCAGATACTTCCAAGGGACCATCTAGACCCAGGCAAAGGGGCCCCAGTGAGCTGATGCTGTATGGTCACAAATCCAGAGGCTAGGGGTTCTACATGAGGCTGGGCAACTCCCCTCACCCTGAAAAACCATTCCCTCCCCTCAATCCTACCACCCCCTTGAGCCAAAGGGATTGGAAACCTCAGAAATTTCCAGTTCCGGTGGAAGAGGAGGAGAATTCTGGGTCAGACACTGGACAAAGACCCCAACCCTTCTCCAGAGGTAGACGGCCTCTTTCTTAGGACAAGCTGTGATGTGGAGGGAGGAGAAGCTGACAGTGAAGCCAGTTCAGAGAATTTTTATTATCTAGGACTAGACCATTTTAATTACTGCATTGAGACTGCATTTGTAGTATAAAGTGTCCAGAGATCTTTTTATTACCGAAAAGCCAGGAGAAAATTATGGGGCCTGCCTGAGACAGAGATTTCATCCTCAGGCAAGGGAGAAATGGCCCTCACTGAATAAATTTTAAAGGGCGAATGGGAGCAAAAATAAAACTATACTTCAGTCGTATCCATGGGTCTTGCTCACTCAATGCACCATTTTCATGTCTCTTAACGGAGCCCAGGAAGGGGGATCCAGAAGGACTGTGGACATACACGAGGCCCTGGGAGGCAGACAGTCCCTGCCTCCAGCCCCTGCCAGAGAATGTGGCCTGACCCAAGGATCTGCAGAGCCCCTGGGAAGAGGCCACAGCAGGAACCAGAGAAGCAGTGGGTTTAGGGGCAGCCCCTGGTGGCAACCCCAAGGCTGGATAGGGACAGAAAAGTGTCACGTCACTGAGAACAGCAGTCCCAGCAGAAACACTTTAAATGCCATCCTGGAACCTCCATGGAACTGTAATCTCCCTTCTCCCCCTAGGACTTCAACTAGACGACAAAGCTAACACTGTTATTGTTTGCCATCTGTCCTGATTGTCTTGCTTCTGTCACAAAGCACTGTGACCCGTGAAAACAGAGCTTTCATCAAGTGCTTCTAAGCCAGGGGACTGAAGGATTCTGGGATGGGACACTCAGTTACCCTGTTCTGAGGAAAAAGGCATGCAGACATTCAATTCTTCTCTCTCCCTCCCTGGACACAGATGCTCAAGGGCCGGGCCATGCTGCTCACAAATGCTCTCCACTGACTTACTGTTTATTGTACTGGTTTGGCCCTTGATGGGACAGAAAGCTAATAGAATTGCACGAATCAGCTCAGTATTAAAACTGAAGCAACACAGGGCTCACAAAATCTTCTCTTGTCCTGACAGGTATATGCTCATTGCATTCTGTCTTCTTCTTGCAAATTACAGCAATTCCTTGGGTTTAAAAAAAAAAAAAAAGGATATTTCATTTCGGTTGCAGCAACTCTGTGTCTCCTGTGGCACTGGGAAAGTGGAGGGGGTGGACAGTTGAGGGCAGACTCTGACCTCACAGCAGGGGACACAGGTGCCGCCTTGGGATTCAGGGTGTTTGAGTGAAGTTGAATTTTTGACCCCACAACAAGCTTGAACCCAGATGATATACGGGGCCTTTCTACTTCTGGCAGATTTACACAAAGTGGTCCAGACCTTCAAATTTCACAGCTTATATATGGACTCGGGGCCCTTCCTGTAATTTCTGCAATTTCTCGACCATGCTTCTTTTTAGTTTCCTCTGGTTTTGCTCCTCTGGCCAGGTGAGCCATTCTGACTTGTCTGCACATCAACTGATACATGTGTCTCAAGAAACTGGATCACAGTTGTGATTGCATTGTTCAGGGCCTTGTCTGAAGGCCTGAGGAGTTACTTCAGGAATTCCATTATGAACAACATTCTATGTCCCTCGTTCAGAGGTTCTGCAAGTGTGGTCTAGGGATCCATGGGATTTCTGAAATCCTTTCAGTGTATAACCACACTAGGATGTCATTTACCTTCCCCCGGCACTCCGTCTGAAGTGTACAGAGAAGTTCTCCAGCGTCTACATAATGTCTGATGATGTCACCCTTCTGAGGGTTGATGGAGGGTGTGCTTGTGTCTTCCGGTGTCTTAAAATGTTCTCACTTGAATTTCTGACATAGTCAATATCAATAAATCTAACTCACATAAACAAAGGTTCTCTGGGCTCCACAATAATTTTTAAGAGACCAAAATGCTCTGGGGTTTCCCCTCAAGCCCTGCTTTCTTTCAAAGCTGCTATTCCTGGCAAGAGGCCTTCACCCTTCCATGCAGCCTCTGGGGAGATGGGGTCAAGAGAGCTCTGCCCCAATTACCTCCCAAACCAAGAGCCGCGTGAGGCTGATTTGCCTTCCAGAGCCCACGGGAAGCGCGGGGAGTTTCTCTACCTCAGTGCAAAGGTCTTCAATCTGGCAGCTTGACAAGATCCATGACATTCTTGGGAAGGGAAGGAGGTCTTGTGGAATCATCACATTCTTGCAGTTATACCTAAGTCCTTCATGGTGAAGTGCAGAGTGAGGGTTGGGGAAGAGTTTGATGCAGCCCATTTTACAGAAGGCAAAACTGAGACTCTGGAAGCAGATGGTGGAGATAGGATTAGAACCCACTCACCTGTGATTGTTGGTTTGAAGAGCTGCACCATGGACATTCAGCCCAGAAATAGTGTCTCTTCCCTGGTGAGCTGCTTCCCCACCTTCTTTTGCCTTTCTTCTTGCCCCTCTTCCTCCTCCCTTTCATTCTCCTTCCCTCGCTTTCTTCCTCCAACATATTTCAGGTGCTGCTGTTTGTATTTTTGTCATTCTTTCCTTGGAAAGAACAGTGAATTTCAATAAATGCAAATGGTAGTGAAATCTGGACAGTAATACTTGGACAGAAGCAGGGGGTGGGCCAGGCAGAGCCATTTCATCACTCCCCTGGCTCCAGGCAAAGCCAGAGTCCTAATATGACTCTTCAGTCCCTTAAGTACCTCTGGCTTTCAGTGGAAACTGAACTGCTGCTCTCTGTTCAGTCCATATGGGGGCTCATCCAGCCCCCCTCTAATTCTATTTCCACCCTGATCCAAAGAAGGGGTTTTCCCACAAAGGCTACAGATCTCCTCACTTTTTCATTACTTCCTTTGAATCAGGATCTGAGGAGAGGAAGTTGTATAAGATGCAATCTCTGCCCTGGAGGAGTTCACAGACCCAGGAAGAGACAGAGACACAATCAGATAAAGACCGTGCAGTAGAATAAAGGAGTGAGAGAAACCTGGATCGATTGTTGCAGGGCCTGTGGACTTGGCTGTAGGAGTCACTGGGATTCTGTGGTTCCTGGGGGCTCTGATGGAGTGGGGAGGGGGGCTAGGATGGCAGCAGAGGATAAGGAGGTTGCCAGGTTAGTTGAGAGGCTCCGGAGCCCAGATTGCAAACTTTGAGTTACCACAAACTCCAAACTAACAGTAATAACTATATATTAGGAGTCTGAAGGGGCTTCCAAGGTGGTGCTAGTGGTCAAGAACTCACCTGCCAACGCAGGAGACATAAGACTCGGGTTCAGTCTGTGGCTCAGGAAGATCCCCTGGAGGAGGACATGGCAACCCACTCCAGTATTCTTGCCTGGAGAATCCCAGGGACAGAGGAGCCTGGAAGGGCCTGGAGGGCTACAGGCCATAGGGTTGCAGAGCTGGACACGACTGAAGTAACTTAGCATGCACACACGCAGGATCTGAATGTGTGTCTGGTATTGTGTGTGTGTGTGTGTGTGTGTGTGTGTGTGTGTGTGTGTGTGTTTGGGGAAATGGAGGTGGCAAAAAACAGAAAGAGAAACAGGAACTTCTAGGCTGTTTTCATGTAGTTAATACAGGGTAGTGGTAAAGGGCACCGGCTGTGGAGTTAGATGAACTTAACTGTGACTCACCAATTTGTATGACTTTGGACAAGTCCTTTAAACTCAATTTTACCATCTATAGAGTGGGGATGATACAAGTGCCTCTTCTTAGACTTATTATAAGGATAGCATAAATTAATATATGCCAAATTTTTAGAAAGTGCCTGAAAAATAAAAGGTCATAGATAAATAGCACATCAGTTGCTATTAGAATTGTATTAAAAATTAACTGAAATAATCTATGCCAAGCATTCAGCACAGAGGCTACAGCAAGGAAGACCACCCATAGTGGGGACGGAGATGCAGCTTGATGCTGTCCTGGATATCAGGAGCTCAGTTCCTCAGGGACAACAGACACGAGGCATGGTGGGAACAGGTTCCCAAACCCCATTCACTGGAGGGTGTGGGGCTCCAGACTGGCAGGTATATGATGTCTGATGAGCCTGAAGGCTGGTGGTGAAGGGTAGGTGAGGGGCGGCCAAGGCAGGCAGCAAACGCCATGTTTGAATCATCAGTGGTCGTCCTCAGATGAAACACAAAATCAGGCATGGGGAGATCAGAGCAGCCCACACCCAGGAGGTGACATTTCATTTAGATGTGAGAAGATAAGCAGGTGTTTTCCAAAATTATGTAGAAAACAATTCACATCAATGTCACTTCTCCTGCATTTCTTCAAGTAGTTTCACCTATCTTTCTAAAATGCTGTGTTATCCCTTTCAAAGTTGAGATCTGTTATCATGTTGCTTGAACTTTTTATTTTATATTGGAGCATAGCTGATCAACGATGTTGTGATGGTTTCAGGTAGATCGTGAAGGGACTCAGCCATACATATGCATGTACTCATTCTCCCCCAAATCCCCGTCCCATCCAGCCTGCCGTATAACATTGAGCAGAGTCTCTGTGTTGTACAGTAGGTCCTTGTGGGTTATCCGTTTTAAATCCAGCAGTGTATACATGTTGATCCTAAACTCCCTAACTATCCTTCCCCCTTCCTTCCCACCTGGCAACCGTAAGCTCCTTCTCTAAGTCTGTGAGTCTGTTTTGTAAATAAGTTCATCTGTACCATTTCTTTTTAGTAGAATCTGTCATCTTAACACAACTACAGATGATTGGTAATATGTGAGGAGCACCAGTCTTGTCAGTGAAGACATTTAGAACTGGAGGCTGGTGCTTATAAACTGATTCATAATCTTCATGAGAAAAAACTCCGATACATCTGTACAGAGCATTACAGCTTACAGGTCATTGCCAGCTCATTTAATCCTCAAAAACACCCTCTGAAGTAAGTATTAGGATCCCCATGTTACACCAGAGGCGCCGCAAAGCTCAGTTCTTTGGGGCTTCTGCCTGGAGGCTACATAAATCCTTCTATTGAAACTTCTGGGAAGATCCGTAGCAGCCATCTGTGCTTCCTCAGTCGGGCTCTTCCTTACCTCAGGTGGCAGTTGATAAAAAGCCAGTTCTGGAGCTTGTTACGTATTGTGGCCACAAACAAGGCAAAGCCAAAGGCTTCTGCAAGCTCTGTTCTCTAGCAAGTCTTCTGAAACATCAGAGTCTCTGGAATAAGCAAATAGAAAAAGCCCTTTGGGATGGCCAATTTTACATGTCAATTTAACTCGACTACAGTCTCCAGTTATTCCATCAAACACCCAAGGTGTTGCTGTGAAGATATTTCATAGATGTCACTCAAGTCCACTATCAGTTGACTAGAAGTAAGAGATCAACCCTGAATATTCATTGGAAGGACTGGTGCTGAAGCTGAAACTCCAATTCTCCGGCCACCTGATGCGAAGAGCTGACTCACTGGAAAATATCCTGATGCTGGGAAAGATTGAGGACAGGAGGAGAAGGGGGCAACAGAAGATGAGTTGGTTGGATGGCATCATCAACTCAATGGACATGAGTTTGAGCAAACTCTGGGAAGTGAAGGACAGGGAAGCCTGGCGTGCTGCAGTCCATGGGGTCATGAAGACTCAGACACGACTTAGTGACTGAACAACAGCAGCAAAATAGATTACCCCAGATAATCTGGGTGAGCCTGGCTCACTCAGTTGAAAGGCCTTAAGAGCAGTCAAGGTTTCCCTGAGGAAGGAGAAAACCTACCTGTGGGCAGCGGCTTCACCCTGTGCCCACAAGCTTAGCCGGTTCTTCTCTGCACTCGGCTCAGCAGGTTTCGGACTAGCATCCTTCACACCCTTCCAGGGGGCCCATTCTAAAACACAGATCTGATGTTTCTTGTCTTCAATCCTGAGACCCTCTTACCATAGTCATGGTCAGAGTTGCCAGGGTCCATGTAGAAAAGACTGAATCCTGTGGCTTACAGGCCTCAGGAAACTTGTTAAGCTGCATACTGGTGATTAAAACCATTGTTCGCTCACCTTCCTCCCTCTAAATTCTAGGAAAGGGACACAAATCGCCAAACAGAGAACCAATCGTCAGCTTTATCTGGGGCTTTCTGATAGCAATGGCATTGAAGAAGATGGCTTGGACCTAAGGTCACAATGAAACATGCAGCTCTGCAACCTGTGAGTTGAAAATAGCCAGGTCCCCATCATAGAACCCATCTGACTTCTTCCCCTGGTTCCAGAAGGGAAAATGGCATTCCTTGAGGAATAGACCTGCTGTGCTGAGCTGACAGCATGTAGGAGGAGGAGAGGAGGCCCTGGTTCTTCATATTTATCTTTGGGGCAAGCTGTGAGTGTGTAAGATTATGGGATGAGAGCAAGATCAGCACTGCTGTGTGAGGCAGCAGCCCTGCTCCCTGGTCAGCATGGCCTGTAGGTGTCAAAGTCACAAACAGAAAGGACACAGTTCCCAGAGGGAGCACGGTGATGTGGGGCAAAGGGAAACCAAGAGTCAGGGCTTGCTCCAACACTCACCCAGCTTGGGATCCAGGAATTAAGGTCCTCCCTTATCACTGGGAGCAGAGCACAGGGAGGCTGCTTAAGTCTCCTCCAGTAGGGGCTGCCATCTGTGAACACACCTTCATCCCAGTGCAAACTCCTAAGGGACTCCACGTTGACAAAGGTACTGCAGGTTGAACGCTTCCAAACTTTGCAGACTTTCACAGTTCACACCTGTCCAGCCTCCTCCCTTTATGTTGACAGGAATTATCTAGGGAGTTGGGAGATGGCAACTTGAAAACGCAGTTGTACATACTTTTTTTTCAGAGACATTTGTCCTCAGAAGTTTCACTGTCAAGTCACATCGCCCCATCATGACTTGCGATTACAACCCTAACAGGGGCCCTGAGAACGACCTCCAATCCATTTGGATCCCCCAAACTCTTGGCATCAACAGTATCATTCATATATATGGCCACCAAAGTCCAACAAAATCATGATTTCATTCACCTTAAGAATCCCAGCTCAGATTGTCTAACTGCACCCCCATCACAACAGCAAGTTTTTAAAATCTTTAAAATAAAATCCAGTGCTGGGTATTGCAGAGTTATAAAAAGCATTATCGAGGGAACAAAGACGATGAGGGCTGAGGCCAGCTGACGGCAGGCCTTTGCCTGGGAAGCCGAGTGCCCGATATAGCTCTCCCCAAACCCTCCCGAGGATTTCTGTTTTGAGCATCCCCAGTGCTGTGCAGCTGAGAGACGCCGGCTGCCTGCACAATGCTGCAAGATAAACTCCTAATTCCTAAGCAAGCCTCACAAGAAGCTTCCTAGGGTGGCCACCTCGTCCTCTGCTCCCTCTGCCATTCACCATCCTGGGCTCTGATTCAGGGGTTCCTAGAGCGTGCCTGACATCTATAGGTCTCTAGGAAGCCAGCGAGCCTGGAACAGCCTTCTCTCTTCTCTGTCTCATTGCCTACTTTTTCTTCAAGTCCCATCTCAAGATTTTCCTCCCCTGTAAAGTATTTCCAACATTCTGCGGCAGTCATGAGTGCTATTCATCAGATATTTCATTTCTCCACACTCAGGGCACACAATAGGGTCGCATTTCAGGGCCTCTTGTGTTTGGGGCCATGTGCCTAGTTCCGGCCAAGGGGTCATAATTAGGTATGACACATGTCCGTTCTGGCCTGAGCATCTGCCCGCCATGTGAGGCCATCCTGCATCTTCCTCTCCCTGTGGCATGGCAACCAGCATTATATCAGATGGCGGCTGCTCTGATAACCTGGATCCCAGAATAAGAATGGTAATTACAGTCCTGCTAACCTACAATGGAGAAGGAAAGCTTAGTTTTAAACCACTACAACATAGGGGTTGCTTACCCAGTTGAAAAATGAGCAGGTGACCTAAATAGACATTTATCCGAAGAAAACATACAGACGGCCAATAGGCATATGAAAAGATGCTCATGATCACTAATTATTAGAGAAATGCACATCAAAACTACCTCAAACTGGCCAGAATGGTGATCATTAAAATGTCTACAAATAACAAATGCTGGAGAGGGTGTGGAGAAAAGGGAACCCTCCTGTGTTGTTGGTGGGAATGTAAAGTGGGGCAGTCACTGTGGAAAACGGTATGGAGGTTTCTTAAAAACAAAAAATAGAGCTGCCATATGATCCAGCAACCCCACTCCTGGGCATACCTCCAGACAAAACTATAATTTGAAAAGATTCGTGCGTCCCTATGTTCACAGCAGCACTATCCCCAGTAGCCCAGACATGGGAAGAAACGAAATGTCCATCAGCAGAAGAATTGATAAAGAAGATGTGCTGCATCCAATGGAATAGCACTCAGCCATCAAAAATAGTGAAATAATGCCATTCGCACAAGCATGGATGAACCTAGAGATTATCCTACTAAGCCAAGTAAGAAAGAAGGAGAAAGATGAATACCACATGATAGACCAAAGACAAATACCAGCACTCATGTGTGGGATCTAAAATATTGCACCAAAGAACTTACGTATGAAACAGAAGCAGACTCACTGACATTCAGAACAGTTTTGTGGTTGCCAAGGAGGAGGAGGGTCGAGGAGGGGAGGAAGTATTGGGAGTTGGGATCAGCAGATGTAAACTATGATGTATAGGATAGATAATCACCAAGGTCCTCTGTCTAGCACAGAGAACTAAGTTCAATATCCTGAGTTAAACCATAATGGAAAAGAATATACAGATGCATAACTGAATCTCTTTGCTATACAGCAGAAATTAACACATTATAAATCAACTATACTTCAGTAATTAAAAATACATAGAGAGAGGGGTTGTTTGTTGCTGCTGCAGAACCTAACTAGTGCTAGCAGACACGCGCTCCCTGACCAAGCTGGTTGGTCTCACCTTCTCTAGATTCTGACAGCGCTCACCTTTGTGTATTTTGTTCATATGCTTTCACGTGCCCTTTCAGCATCAGCGAGACAAGGGCTAGTTCAGAAGCCATATCTCACGTGCTTTCACATCCCATTATGCAGCCCAGGGCCTGCCACGTAGCAGGCATCAATACACAATCATTGTGTTGTTATTGGCTCGTTTTTTCCTTCTCTTCCCTGTTGTGCAGGTGAGAAAATGACCTTGACAGCTTCCCGTTACTCTTGCTGGCTTTCTCCTGCTGCTCAGGTTACCAGAATTGATTTCACTTCTCCTGTTGCCAGTTCAATGGGGGGTCAGGGAGTCAAACTTGTTCTGGTTCATACATCCTCATCACCCATAAAAGTCCCAAGGATCTGGCTTCTGAGCAGTTGTTGTAACTGAGGGATAGGACCCTTGGGACCACCAATAACTCTGCAGCAGCATTAGCAGGCAGCAGAGGCAGCCCAGCCAGCTTCCATCCTCCTAGGACGTGGGAGGAGGGGAGGAAGGAAGAAGCAGCTCTCTCCTGGATATCCAGACCTCTGGATGCTTGCTTTTGTAATACCTACCTGTCCTAGGCTCACTGAAGCATGATGATTAAAATAAATACACACATGTAAGCTCCACCCCAGGGTCCTGGGCCAGTGGGAGCCAGGTCTGGAAGGAAATCAGGGGCTGCTCCAGGACTGGGAATCATGTACTGTCCCATTTCTTAAGCCTGGGTGGGCAAAGCATCAGATCCTTACAGGGGCTTGGAACTAGAGCCTTTCCTGCTACTACTCCCTTTGCTGTGACTGCGCTTTGGCATGGACCTGGTGCTTAGCTCCCGTGCCAGCTGTCTGTTGTACTGGGGTCTGAAGCTGGCCCCCAATTTGATCTGCTGGATTAGACTCCTGGTCTGCTTCACAACAGCCCCTCCTCCTTCCTGGAAACAAAGATCCTTTTGGCATCCTTCACATTGGCCCCTACAGACTCCCGGTCTAGCAATGTAATTGATGCCGAGAAGTACCACACCCAGAAGCCCTAATGCTGTGCCCAGCATACCCTAGCTCTGCAGACAACATCATTGAAGGCAGCTCTAGATGGGAGGGGTAGAGTCTGCAGATTCCCTTGAATGTGGTGATTTGGACAAGTTGCCAGGGACAATCCCCTCTTCCTTGGCCAAATGAATCACTGACTCCTTATCAAGAGTCTAGGCTGTCTTGAGAAGGAGAAATATCATATGGCATCCCTTACATGTGGAATCTAAAAAGAAATGATACAAATGAACTTACTTATAAAACAAAAGCAGACTCACAGATTTAGAAAATGAAATTAGGGTTGCCAGGGACGGGGGGATAGGGGGATAGTTAGGGAGTTTGGGAGGGTCATGTACACAACTGTTATATTCAAAATGGATAAGCAACGAGGTCCTACTGTACAGCATATGGAACTCTACTTAACGTTATGGGCCAGGCTGGATGGGAGTGGGATTGCAGGGGAGAGAATGGATACACACACACACATATGGCTGAGTTCCTACTCCATTCACCTGAAACTACCACAACATTGTTAACTGGCTATACCCCAAAACAAAACAAAAAGCTTAAAGTTTGCAAAAAATTAAGTAAAAAAAACATAATTTTTAAAAATGAAAAGAGTCTAGGCTGTCTTCTGGCCCCAGGTTTTCTATCACAAGAAAGAAGATGCAAAGGAGAAGCCATGTTAGTCACCTAACCTATATCCTAAAGTCTTATCTTGACAGGAATTATTTCATCATAAGGGGGGGGGGAGCCTATTCAAATAAACTAAAATAAAGGGAGTAAAGGGAGTACAACTGAATCTTAGAAAAATGGAAAGTTTCAACGGTAGAGTGCATTCAGTTCAGTTCAGTTCAGTCGCTCAGTCATGTCCGACTCTTTGTGACCCCATGAATCGCAGCACACCAGGCCTCCCTGTCCATCACCAACTCCCGGAGTTCACTGAGACTCACGTCCATCAAGTCAGTGATGCCATCCAGCCATCTCATCCTCTGGCGTCCCCTTCTCCTCCTGACCCCAATCCCTCCCAGCAGCAGAGACTTTTCCAATGAGTCAACTATTCACATGAGGTGGCCAAAGTATTGGAGTTTCAGCTTCAGCATCAGTCCTTCCAAAGAAATCCCAGGGCTGATCTCCTTCAGAATGGACTGGTTGGATCTCCCTGCAGTCCAAGGGACTCTCAAGAGTCTTCTCCAACACCACAGTTCAAAAGCATCAATTCTTCAGCACTCAGCCTTCTTCACAGTCCAACTCTCACATCCATGCATGACCACAGGAAAAACCATAGCCTTGACTAGGTGAACCTTTTGTTAGCAAAGTAATGTCTCTGCTTTTGAATATGCTATCTAGGTTGGTCATAACTTTCCTCCCAAGGAGTAAGCGTCTTTTAATTTCATGGCTGCAGAGTGCATTAACGACCCCAAATCTTCACTGCTCCTTTATTTCCAGGCCCTTGGCCATCTGCCTTGCTTTGACCTATGAAATGACAAGCATCTTGTTCTCACAGCTGTGCATTGGGCCTGTCCTGTGCTTCCCCGTGGCCATGAGAAAACATGTCTGGGTTGCCCATTTGTCCCTGGAGGAAAACGAGAGCCAAGTGGAACTGAGCCACCACCCAGCCTAGATCAGCCGATCCCACTGGTCAAAAGAGTCACAGGCGAAATGAATGCTTGTCATCTGACACTGAGATTTTGTAGCAATTTGAGACAATAGTCAACTAACATGGCTAAGCAGTGATTCTCCCCATTTCTGTCTCTGCTTTCAGACTCCTCATGTTCTCTCACCTTTGCTTTCCTCTGCTCTTCTGCTTCATCCATTTTTTTTTTCCCCTAAAGATCAGCTTTTTCACTTTCTCTTCCTCTTATCATTGGTTCCCTCATCATTGGTTCTCAAGAATCTGCTATCAACATCAGTCCACCCTTTTCAGATTCTGAGACACAGAGGACTTACTCCACCTCTTTACTCCATTGATGGCCAATCAGGAAGAAGACAACCTCAGAAACATAAAGGAATGGCCCATGCTTGCCAGGGAGTGGGGTGGGGAGTGAGCAAGCGCTGTCTCTTCCTGTGAGTCCTCCCCACCCCTGGGGAAATGTAAGGAAATGTCTTGTACACCAGTGAAAAACCCAAAGCAAGTTCTCAGCAGGTTACTCTGCTCTTCATGGAAATAACTGTTGTAGGGAGGGGAGCATGCTGGGACTTCTACCTTAGTAGGCTGGTGTAGGGGTGGAGTGGGGTAGCAGCTGGAAAGAAGATGAGACCACTGGAGCTCTGGCCCTTAGGGAAACACTGTAAAGAAGGCAGGAGCTGCATTTGGAGAAAACTTAGAGAGGGCCGAGAGGAAGACTGATATGGTGGGCACGTCACCCCTCCCTCTGGGCCCCACTCAGTGCTGATGGGTGAGTTTGCTCAACCAAGGCTAGATAAGTCAAGACAGACAGAGAATGGGGGAAATTCACAGGTGCCACAGGGAAGGGAGGGGCAAGGCCAGAGCGTGGATAGGTCTTAAGGCCAGCAGCGAAGGAGGACCTGCCATCCTGAAGCAGGAGACTGGCTCGGCCCTGTGGTCTTGTAATTCCTTCCCTTGGATGGCAACCCATTTCAAGAGAGCTCCACCATTAAACAATGGAAGGAACGAAGTGTTGGAGAAAAAAGTAGAGAGAAATGGGGACCCCTTCTAATTGGTAGAGGCATTTTGCAACATGTAATGGAAATATTTAATGAAATTCAGTTTGCTAACACCTGTAACCTAGCAATCCACAAGCCTTCACTGGGGGGTGTAGAGCCCGAAACACTCCTGAACAGATTCAGGAGGCCCATGTACCAGAATGATCACTCTGGCGCTCTCTGGATAGCTGAAGCCTGGTGGAATGGTAACAAAAAGGCAGTGGATGCATCTTCAGCAATGAGCTAGCTATGTAAAGACCAGCAGGGATAGATCTTAAAAACAGAGTGCAGGGTGGGAAAAAAAAAAGGCAAGAAACAGAACAAGATTTATAGCACAATACCATTAGTGTAAATTAAAAACACATACACACCACAAAACAACATCAGATTTTAATAAGGATCCATGAGTATGTGAGGCCATTTATCAAACACATTGAAGCGAATAGCTAGAGGAAGAATGAAGCAGAAGTGAAGACTGAGGATGCAGGATTCAGTGGGGAAAAGCCCATAAAACAACGGAAGGCCTTGAGCAGACAGGTGATGAGTATGACATGAAGACTCTGATTAACATAATTTCTGTTTCTGAGATCTGGTTGTTTTATTTTTATTTCATTTCAAGTGAGTCTGCCGTAGCACCGATTGGAAGTAGGACCATCTTATCTCTGACCATTGGGATCGTACAGGGACAAGATGCCATGAAGATCCCTGGGGGAGACAGTCACACTCAAGTGTGCGAGGGCAGGGAATGGAGGGGTCTTCAGCACAGGCTTTTACATCAGACAGACCTGGGTCTCAATCTTGACTTTGTCACACACTACTTGTGCAACCTTGATCAACAGGTCACTTGATTCCCCAAACCACCTCATCTGTAAAATGCAGATGATGATACCTGGATGGTGGAAATCAAACAAGACGATACTTACAAGGTTCTTAGCACAGCGCCTGGCTTCATAAATAGCAACTCGTATTCTCTTAGGCTTTTCACCCAAGGTCCCCAAATCCCATTACCTCTCCGAATCTAAAATGTAACCTCATTCCCGTATCTCTGGGCCAGCTGCTTTCAGTTGGGAGGGCTGCTGGGCCAGCAGCTGCCAGGGTCTCTACTGGGATGGGAGGGAATGCCAATGACCAGGTTGGGGTGCCTGGTGGAAGCATCCCAGGAGCTGGAGGCTCTGTCCAGACCTGGAAGCGCTGTCCAGAAGCAGACAGGTGAGGTCAACTGGGGGCGAGGGCACAGAGATCACCCACCAGAGCATTGGCAAGGAGGGGGTTGGGGTTGGGGGGTGGGAAGATGTCATATGCTCAAGAGATTCGAGGAAGGTCAGGTGAGATGGAGACCCAGAGCCCCTTCTTCTTGTCCCTTGCCACAACCCTCTCCATCTCTATCTGCCCATGCAGAAGTCCCTAGCCCCGGTCTTAAAGGCACCTGCACTGGGCTAGCTCCCTTTTAAGCTTGCTTCTTTCAAATAATGTCACAATTTGTGGTTTATTTTTCCCCCCATGTTGCAGGAAACCTGACTACAGTTTTCTTTGAAGAAAGACAGAACCCTTGCCCTCTGGGCATTTCACTCCACATGTGTAAATGCTCTGTGCGTTTTACATCAAAGCCTGAAACACCTTTGTACATTCCTTATGTGGGAGACTCCCTCCTTGGCATAAGCTCCCCTGGGAGGCGTGGTCTATCCTCTCTGGAAATCTCATGGGTCAAAGGCCTGCCTTAAATTTTTGTTTGCCCCTCTCCTTCATCCTCATATCCCTTCTATCATACAGCTGCGTTATTCCAACTCATAAATATCTCCCCATTCTACCCACCTCTCTCCATTTCCTAAGTCAACATCCTTACCTTGGACCATGACAAAAGCTGCCTCTCTCCTCTCCTGGGCCTCAGGTGCTGCTGTCCCATCTGTTCTCCATGTAGCAAGAATGATGTTTCTATAACATAAACACAGCTATGTCAGTCTCTTCCATAAAGGTTTTCAGCATCTTCGCATTACCCTGAGAACAGAACCAAACCCTTAACAGGTAACGCAGGGCCCTGTACCATCCAGCCCCCATCCAATTCCATCATGTCAGTCCTACTTTTAATCAATGTGCCAGCCAGACTGCACGACCTTTACTGCCTCAGATGTTTCTAGCTCTTTCCTATGCCCAGACCTCATACATATTGGTCCCTCCTCCTTCTCTTCCTGACCAATTCCTACTTGCTTTCAAAAGTTAATTTCATTTCCTCTGAGAAACCTGCCCTGATGATCCAAGTCCATGTTAATGGTCTTGTTGAATTGAATTGTATCCCCCAAAAAGGTATGTCCTAAAATTCCCAGTGTCTATGAATGTAATCTTTCCCTTCTTCTATTTTTGGCTGGACTGGATCTTCATTGCTATGCACAGGCTTTCTCTGGTTGTGGCGAGTGGGGGCTACTCTTGGTTGCAGTGGGTGGGCTTCTCATTGCGGTAGCTTCTCTTGCTGCAGAGCACAGGATCTAGGGTGCTGGCTCAATAGCTGTGGCCCACAGGCTTAGTCAGTCTGTGGCATGTGGGATCTTCCTGGGCCAGGGATTGAACCTGTGTCCCTTGCATTGGCAGGTATATTCTTAACCACTGGACCACCAGGGTAGTCCTGAATGCAATCTTACTTGGAAATACAGTCTTTGTAGATGTTAACAAGTTAAAAATAAGTCATGACTTCTAACCCAAAGCAGGATACGGTCATCAGAAGGGGGAGGTTTGGACACAGACACACAGGGAGGATGCCATGTGACCATGGACGGAGAGATGCAAGGAACACCAGGGATCACCAGCAACTGCCATAAGCCAAAACGCAAGGAAGGATCCTCCCTTAGAGCCTTGCCAGGGAGCATGACCCTGCCATCACCTTGATGTTGGACTTCTGGCCTCCAAAACTACAAGAGAATAAACTTCTGTTGTTTTAACCCACCAAATTGTGGTTATGTGTTACAGCAGCCCTAGGAAATGAATGCAGGCCCAGCTAGGCAGTCCCAGAGCACCCTTCACTTTCTCATCAGAGTATATACACTTTATGTTTTTACTGGTTTACTTGTCTGCTGCAAATCAGCCACATGAGGGCAGGGACCTTATTTGACCTATTATAGCCCCAGTAGGTAGTTAGAATCTATATGCTGCGTTTGTTGAGTGAATGAAGGATGAATGAAACAGCAGAGTAGAGAGGAGGCTCAGGTGACAAAACAGGGAGGGGATGGGAGGCAGCAGGCAGGTCAGGAAAGGCCTCACGGTTCTCCAGGGAGTTCTCGACCCATACAGGGCTGAAGCAGGCCAGCAGGAGGGCAGGGCCATGGAGGGGACATCTCAGGACAGCTACACACTGGATGGATGGTGTAGTCCTGGATGTAGGAGAAAAACACCCTTCTCATGGGCCTATAGGGGTGTCTCCCCTGGTACTTGTGAGAACTTAGGCCAAGAGACTTGCAAAGCAGGGCTGTGTTTCAGCATTAACACCCCCCAGGGCCCTGCATCCTAGCATGGCTGCTTGCTTGAGAAAACTGCCCAATATCCAGACCAGAGCAGGCCCCGCTCAGATCCCTGCTGAATCTCTCCTCCACGGCTGCTGTTGTCCCCACAGGAAGCCACCCCAACTCCCCATGTGGCCCCACCACAGCTGCTCTCAACCTCTGCTTGAACTTCTTCCCTCCTGGGCTCAACAAACCCACACTGAGAGTTCATTTGGCACATCCTCTACCCTGCTCCAGGCTCTGCCCTCCTTACCTTCGTGTCCTCAATTCCTAGTCTGTCCCTCTCTCCACCCCAATAGTGCAGGGGCTTCCGAGTGGAAGTGCAAGAGATGATTTGGTAGATAGGAAACAATGCTCCTGAGGTTTGATGCACCTTCAAACCTAGACAGTGTATTAAAAAGCAGAGACATTACTTTGCCGAAAAGGTTAGTACACCAAAGTTATGGTTTTTCCAGTAATCTAGTATGGATTTGAGTTCAGTTCAGTCGCTCAGTCGTGTCCAACTCTTTGTGACCCCAGGAATCGCAGCAAGCCAGGCCTCCCTGTCCATCACCAACTCCTGGAGTTCACTCAAACTCATGTCTACCGAGTCAGTGATGCCATCCAGCCATCTCATCCTTTGGCGTCCCCTTCTCCTCCTGCCCCCAATCCCTTCCAGCATCAGGGTCTTTTCCAATGAGTCAACTCTTCACATGAGGTGGCCAAAGTATTGGAGTTTCAGCTTCAGCATCAGTCCTTCCAAAAACACCCAGGACTGATCTCCTTTAGAATGGACTGGTTGGATCTCCTTGCAGTCCAAGGGACTCTCAAGAGTCTTCTCCAACATCACAGTTCAAAAGCATCAATTCTTTGGTGCTCAGCTTTCTTTATAGTCCAGCTCTCACATCCATACATGATTATGGGAAAACCATAGCCTTGACTAGATGGACCTTTGTTGGCAAAGTAATATCTCTGCTTTTGAATATGCTGTCTAGATTGGTCATAACTTTCCTTCCAAGGAGTAAGCGTCTTTTAATTTCATGGCTGCAATCACCATCTGCAGTGATTTGGGAGCCCCCAAAAATAAAGTCTGACACTGTTTCCACTGTTTCCCCATCTATTTCCCATGAAATGATGGGACCAGATGCCATGACCTTCGTTTTCTGAATGTTGAGCTTTAAGCCAACTTTTTCACTCTCCTCTTTCACTTTCATCAAGAGGCTTTTGAGTTCCTCTTCACTTTCTGCCATAAGGGTGGTGTCATCTGCATATCTGAGGTGATTGATATTTCTCCCGGCAGTCTTGATTCCAGCTTGTGTTTCTTCCAGCCCAGCATTTCTCATAATGTACTCTGCATATAAGTTAAATAAGCAGGGTGACAATATACAGCCTTGATGTACTCCTTTTCCTATTTGGAACCAGTCTGTTGTTCCATGTCCAGTTCTAACTATTGCTTCCTGACCTGCATACAGGTTTCTCAAGAGGCAGGTCAGGTGGTCTGGTATTCCCATCTCTTTCAGAATTTCCCACAGTTTATTGTGATCCACACAGTCAAAGGCTTTGGCATAGTCAATAAAGCAGAAATAGATGTTTTTCTGGAACTCTCTTGCTTTTTCCATGATCCAGTGGATGTTGGCAATTTGATCTCTGGTTCCTCTGCCTTTTCTAAAACCAGCTTAAACATCTGGAAGTTCACAGTTCACGTATTGCTGAAGCCTGGCTTGGAGAATTTTGAGCATTACTTTACTAGCGTGTGAGATGAGTGCAATGGTGCAGTAGTTTGAGCATTCTTTGGCATTGCCTTTCTTTGGGATTGGAATGAAAACTGACCTTTTCCAGTCCTGTGGCCACTGCTGAGTTTTCCAAATTTGCTGGTATATTGAGTGCAGCATTTTCACAGCACCATCTTTCAGGATTTGAAATAGCTCAACTGGAATTCTATCACCTCCACTAGCTTTGTTTGTAGTGATGCTTTCTAAGGCCCACTTGACTTCCCATTCCAGGATGTCTGGCTCTAGATGAGTGATCACACCATTGTGATTATCTGGGTTATGAAGATCTTTTTTTGTACAGTTCTTCTGTGTATTCTTGCCACCTCTTCTTAATATCTTCTTCTTCTATTAGATCCATACCATTTCTGTCCCTTATCAAGTCCATCTTTGCATGAAATGTTCCCTTGGTATCTCTAATTTTCTTGAAGAGATCTCTAGTCTTTCCCTTTCTGTTGTTTTCCTCTATTTCTTTGCATTGATCGCTGAGGAAGGCTTTCTTATCTCTCCTTGCTATTCGTTGGAACTCTGCATTCAAATGGGAATATCCTTCCTTTTCTCCTTTGATTTTCACTTCTCTTCTTCTTCACAGCTATTTGCAAGGCCTCCTCAGACAGCCATTTTGCTTTGTTGCATTTCTTTTCCATGGGTGAGAGTTGGCAATAAAGATGGCTGATAGCCAAAGAATTGATGCTTTCAAATTGTGGTGATGGAGAAGACTCTTGAGAGCTCCTTGGACTGCAAGGAGATCAAACCAGTCAATCCAAAAGGAAGTCAACTCTGAATATTCATTGGAATGACTGGTGCTGAAGGTGAAGCTCCAATACTTTGGCCACCTCATGCAAAGAGCCAATTCATTGGAAAAGACCCTGAGACTGGGAAAGACTGAGGGCAAGAGGAGAAGGAGACAACAGAGGATAAGATGCTTGGATGGCATCCCTAACTCAATGGACATGAGCTTGAGCAAGCTGAGGGAGATAGGGAAGGACAGGGAAGCCTGGCATTCTGGAGTTCATGGGGCTGCAAACAGTCAGACATGACTTAGTGACTGAACAACAATAACTAGCACTGGTGACCCAGCCGTGGGTCAGAGTAGGTGTGGGTTGGGTGGGGGTGTGGAGTGGCTAAGGAATAGAGAGGGGTCTTGCACAGCTGCTCCGGGCACAGGGAAACCTTCTGAGTCAACAGAGTGAAGGTAGCTGAGCTCCTCCTAATCACATGTTCACGACATGGAGCAAGCTCAAGTTCAGCCTTGGCTTTAAGAATTCTGGTCCAAGGTGAATGAGATGAAGAGGGATGTTGGGTGCCCTCTAGAGTTCTGAGCAATGCTTGGGCTAATTGTAGGGTAGAAGGCTGCCTCCACTTTGCTAAGTGTGTCCTGGGAGATACTGGAAAGTCCTGAAAGCAGATTCCAGCTCCAACAGAGGGGCCATCAGGATCTGGAAGATGGCCAGCACCCCAGTCTGCATTGGGTAAGACAGAGAACAGGGGAGTGCAGGGGTCCATTCCTATGGGAGGCAGAAGGCCCGATGGGCATCTCATAACTACTCTAAGAGGCTAAGACTTAACAGCAAATGGGCCCAACCACAGGCACTTGGATATTCCAGAGCTTGCTTGCTAGAGGGGATGAAGCCTCAGCTATCCTCTTGGGTGGGCTGAACAGGACTGTGTCTGGTTCTGGCAGGCAGCAGGGGCTGGGCAGCAGCGTGGACATCCATAGCCCCTAGATGTGTGGGCAGAAGAGGTCTGAAAACTCCTTTCCCAAATTGCCCCTCGGGGCCCTTTCCTTTGTCTGCTTTTAAGAGAAGACCAGTCCCCACTCTTATTGCCCGAAAGGAGAGAGAACACATGGTCAGTTACTGCTGATGAGTCATGTGAACAAGACTTTGACATCTTGGCAAATAAGAGTTTTCCCAAGATCCAGTGGATGGAGCTCAGACTCAGTGCTGAAGGGCAGTGACTTTATAGGCAGACTCAGACTATAAAATGTGGGATGGTGGGTGCGATATTTACAGAAAGACCATCATTCCCAGTGCCCAGAGCTTGCCTTGCCAGTGAGGTTTTACAGATCTCAGAATGGGCACATGTCATTTTAAAAGGCACCTCAGTTCTTGCAGCCTTTGGCGGCCCAGGCAGAGCAGAGAGTGACAGGAGAAGATAGGTTACATGCTTTGATGTGTGCTGATCTCTTCATTTCACTTGGGCCTCAAGTCCATTTCTATCAGGAAGCAAATGGAATTCTGCAGAATTCTTACGTAGGGCCAGAGAGGCAGGCAGCCTAGGGAGGAGGTTTTGGATAAATCCCTGACACCAGAAGTGGCATCAAAGGTTCAACATTGGTCACGTTTGGTGCATTACAGGTTTTCAGCAAATATCAGCAAAGTGCATGACTCTCCCTCTCACCCAGACATCTGCCGGCTCCGGCATCTTGGCCTTGAGCCGACCCTCTGGGTAATGGGTATTGAAAGAAATGCTTAGGATGGAGATGAAGAAGTTGTTTTAACATCTGACAAACAGTCCAATCCCCAAACTGCCCTAATCTGCTGTGCTATGACTGTTTCCTTGTTAGACACCCATCAGGTTGACAACCATTGAGTGATTTGCAAACAACAGATGGGAACTAACTCTCATAGGAAGGAAGGCTGAGAATGCAGAGCAGGAGACCCTGGGGGTTCGGACAGAACCTTGGGAGTGGCCCCTGAAGTCAGGGAAGGGGACCTCACACGCCACTGATTTTCTCTCCTCTTCCTTAGAACTGGAGTGTGTTAAGACCAGAAGCCCCATCTGAGATGTCTTTGGGAAATACACAATCTTTTCCCTGCTGTTAGAATTACACATGGCCTGGGACTTCCCTGGTAGTCCAGTGGTTGATAATCTGCCTTCCAGTGCAGGGCATGGGGGTTTGACCCCTGGTCAGGGAACTAAGATCCCACATGCCTTGGGGCAACTAAGCCCTCTTGCCGCAGTGAAAGATCAGTAAAATGAGTACAATGGCACTCACTTTAAAGGGACCCTCCAAGTTTCCCGTGGGAGTTAAATGAAGACAAGTATGTAACACACACAGTCTGTAATCGGAGCTGCCTGGTCTGTAATAGGAAGAAAGAAAGAAAAGAAAATGAAGTCGCTCAGTTGTGTCTGACTCTTTGTGACCCCATGGACTGTAGCCCACCAGGCTCCTCCGTCCATGGAATTTTCCAGGCAAGAGTACTGGAGTGGATTTCCATTTCCTTCTCCAGGGGATCTTACTGACTCAGGGATCGAACCCGGGTGTCCTGCATTGCAGGCAGACGCTTTACCGTCTGAGCCAACAGGGAACAGGAGCTCAGTGTATTCTAGCTCACACTTGTGAGCTAAGTTGCTTCAGTTGTGTCCAATTCTTTGTGACCCTATGGACGTAGCCCACCAGGCTCCTCTGTCCATGAGAGTCTCCAGGCAAGAATACTAGGGTGGGTTTACATGCCCTCCTCCAGGAGATCTTCTTGGCCCAGGGATTGAACCCACATCTCTTAATGTCTCCTGCATTGGCAGGTTGGTTCTTTACCACTAGCACCACTTGGGAAGCCCATTCCAGCTGTAGTTGCTACTGTTTTCTAGATGACAAGCCAGACTTAATGAATGAGTTCCTGCTAGTCAGGACCCTTTTGTTTGATCAAAGGTGATAGAAACTAATTCAAACTAGCTTTAACATAAGAGAGAATTTGTTGGCTTCATGTAACTGGAAGTCTGGAAACTCCAGGTCCCAACAAGTTGCATTGTCCTCATCAGTGTCATTCTCTGCCTTTATCATCCTCATTCTCTCCCGCCCTCCCTGCCTCTCTCTCTCTCTCTCTCTCTCTCTGCTACTACTTTCTGAACACTTGCTTCACTATTGTCTTAGGCAGATGAGTTTCTGTGATGGTGGCTTGCAGCCTCACTCTGGTTGTAAGCAGTCTTAGGCTTACACCATCCCAGCTACCCCACTCCACAGTAAAGGGGAAACTTGTCTCTTCTATTTCCCATGTACTAGATCCCAAGGAAGGAGCCCAGGTGACTCTCAACCTTGGGCCAACTGCCATGGCAGGGCATGTGGGTATGCCAGCATTAAAAAGGAGCTTTGTCCATGCCTGGGTCAGTTGTCCATCTCTGTGCTAGGGGGACGGTGCTCCAACTGGCAGCCCTACTTTCTTTCCAAAGGAAGGTATGATGAACTCAAAGGATGAAAACTCCTTTGGCACACCTCCCACTGAGAGGCGAAGAGTATGTCTTCTCCCCTTGAATCTGGGCTGGTTGGTGACTTTCTCATACTAATAGCACATAGCCAGTGTGGTGCTATTTTACTACCAAGGGACTTAAGAAAGCTACAGTTTCTGTTTTCCTGTGCTTGGAATGCTCACTCCTAGAACCCAGCCACCCTACTGGGAAAAGCCTAAGCCACACAGAGAGGCCTGTGGAGGAAAACAGAAGTGCTCAGTTCAACAGCTCCAGTGAATCCCAACAGCTGGCCAGAACCAACCATCATATGAGTAAGCCCTTGGACACAGCAGCCTAATCAAGCCTCAGATGACCACAGCTGGCTAATACCAAGATGAACAGAAGAACCACTCAGTGGAACCCAGTCAATCCATAGAATCATGAGCAATAATATAAAATGGAAATGTGAAGCCACCAAGTTTGGGAAGGATTTGTTATATAGCAATTAATAAGTGAAAAGAAGCAGATTTGGTTATCACAAGAAGGAAAGGAATGCTAAGTAGACAAACACAATGGATTCCACTATGTCAGGTAAAGAAAGCCAAGGATCTGTCCTTCCCAGTCCTATTGCCCACTGAGGTGAGTGCTGGACAGCAAAACAGTGGGGTTATCATATAGGCATGACATTTCTCAAGTACCCACAGGAGGCAGAGTGCTGTGCCTGGTCCCTAAGGCAATAAGGAGGCATAGCCTTGCTTCAGAGTCAAGCTCATTCAGCTCCCAGATCTAGGCTCTTTCTGCTACTGTAGCAGCACAGAAGTGCCAAGTAGATAAGCACAAGGGCTACTGACAGCCCTGTGGCACGTGTCTGCGCTGTTCTTACCTTATGGTGAATGCAAGAGGAAAATGCAGTTTCTAACTTGAAACCCCAAAAATGGCAAAACCAGGAACTTTCCTGGAGGTCCCATGGCTAAGACTCTGTGCTCCCAACGCAGGGGGCCCAGGCTTGATCCCTGGTCAGGGACCTAGATACCACATGCTGCAATGAAGATCCTGTATGCCACAACTAAGATCCCATGCTACTAAATAATAGAACTGCCATACGACCCAGCAATCCCACTGCTGGGCATACACACTGAGGAAACCAGAATTGAAAGAGACATGTGTACCCCAATGTTCATCGCAGCACTGTTTATAATAGCCAGGACATGGAAGCAACCTAGATGTCCATCAGCAGACAAATGGATAAGAAAACTATGGTACATATACACAATGGAGTATTACTCAACCATTAAAAAGAATACATTTGAATCAGTTCTAATGAGGTGGATGAAACTGGAGCCTATTATACAGAGTGAAGTAAGCCAGAAAGAAAAACACCAATACAGTATACTAATGCATATATATGAAATTTTAAAAGATGGTAACAATAAACCTGTGTACGAGACAGCAAAAGAGACACTGATGTATAGAACAGTCTTTTGGACTCTGTGGGATAGGGAAAGGGTGGAATGATTTGAGAAAATGGCATTGAAACATGTATAATATCATATATGAAATGAGTCGCCAGTCCAGGTTCGATACACGATACTGGATGCTTGGGGCTGGTGCACTGGGACGACCCAGAGGGATGGTATGGGGAGGGAGGAGGGAGGAGGGTTCAGGATGGGGAACACAGGTATACCTGTGGCGGATTCATTCTGATATATGGCAAAACCAATATAATATTGTAAAGTTAAAAATAAAATAAAATAAAAAAATAATAAAAAAATTTTAAACAAAAAATAATAATAAATTGAAAGACTGTGCAAAGCCTTGAACAAAGCAAAAGCTGAATTCTGAAACACAAAGAGAGAGATGGGAGGAGCCACCAACTTCAGGGCTCAAACAGGTGTGAGTGCTGGCAGCCATGGACCAGGATCTGTGATCACAAGTCTGAGAGCACCAGGGGAAGGGCTCCCGCAGGCCCAGGGTCCCCTTGTTGCCACCAACAAGGCATCCTCCTCCCTGTTTGTCCTTTGCCCACCACGCCTATGGGTAGGTCTCCTGGGAGTTCAGTGCACGTGCTCCAGCTGAGCATCTGACTCCAAAGACAGGACACACTTTCACATCAATGTCTTATGAGACCTCGTGTGTTAGAAAGATGAAACGCTTGCACTGGGCTGCTGATTGTCATATTGAGTTAAATTTGATCACACTAGTAAAAGGATTTGTATTTTTGTAGCAGAAAATGGATACCTCCAGAATTAGAAAACAAAAAGATGACTGGAAATAAATTCAACCAACGCAGTCTGTCGAGTTCTAAGCAGGAAGGAGTCTGGGATGACTCCCTCGTGTCATGAGGATATGACATGAGGTAAGTGTTGGCACAGGCCGGGATGGGAGGGGCTGCTGACGCCTGCTAACCCCACAGGGTCACACTGGAATCATCAGCAGGCGGGTCCGCTGCCTTCCTGTCTGGCCCCTCCTGCTCGACACCTTATCTTTGACACATAATCCTGCAGGCTTCTCCCATTCAGGCCCTCAGCAGAGCCCACCCTGACCCAACTCAGCCTGGGTAAAAACCCCACAAGCAGGTGGATCCACGGCCAGTCACTCTGCCATCAGCCCAAGGACCCTCAGTGCCTAGGGTGGATTTTGAATCCCAGAACCCCCTTCGGAACTCGGGGAAGGTCATGGAGACTGGAATTTGTTCCCCACAAACATGAAATGAAAGACACCAAGAGGCATGCGTGCCCAGGAGCCCCACAGGGTCCTGCTCAGTTTCCGTGGGATTCAGAATCAGGATGGGTCAGCACGGGCTCAAGGTCAGTGTGGACACTGCTGGGAACAGGTCATGAGAGTCTGCTACTGGTCAGAAAAGCGAGGAGCAGGGACCAACAAGAACCTCTGCTTGTTGAAGGGTGACCAACGGTTCCCAGTCGGGACCTCAGTGGTTCCAGTCACTCCTCTCTCCCAGTTGGTTGCTGACACTGTGTCATGCTGGCAACTCCTTCCCCTCTGGTGGGATTGATTAGGGTTTTTATCCAGTAACCTTCTCCTGTGTTTACTGTGTACCACAAAGATGTGAATCTATTTACTAATCTCTTCAATTTCCACTCAATGCTGCAATCATCTTGGGAGGGGCAGGAAGCCTGGAATCCTGAGGGGAGCACAGTGAGATCCCAGCTGAGTCAACATCAAAAGTAACTTTAACAGAATAGTTTTTTTTTTTTTTTTTTAAGACAACTGAAATAGAGAAGGTAGAATTTTTCATGGAACGGTGCATTTTCTCCACTTCGATAGCTGTATTGTGGGATTTTTGCCTGAATAATCTGGGTAATTGCTCCAGGCTGGGTGAGGAGGGGGCCTCCTGCTGGGTTCTCCAGGGGAGGGGATCTGATCTTGTCAACTGCAATAAAGAAACAGAGAATGAGTCTTCCGCCTTTCTTGCCTTAGACTTTCTGCAACCTGCCGTGTGGGAGTCAGAGTCTATCCA
Source organism: Bos taurus (assembly GCF_002263795.3). Lineage (NCBI taxonomy): Eukaryota > Metazoa > Chordata > Mammalia > Artiodactyla > Bovidae > Bos > Bos taurus. The sequence continues at coordinate 111,296,212 of NC_037330.1, read as the reverse complement.
GACACACTGCTGGATGCCAGCCAGCATGAGAGTCAAGCATTTGGGTTCATGAGTTGAGACTGGCAGGTGAGAGGTGTGCTGAGGATGAGGCCACCCAGGAACGTGAACCCATGGCTCCCAGACGGGCCCAGAGAGTGAGTTCTGAGATTCCTTGTTGTTGTTCAGTCATTCAGTTGAGTCTGACTCTGTGACCCCATGGACTGCAGCACACCAGGCTTCCCTGTCCTTCACCATCTCCTGGAGCTTGCTCAAACTCATATCTATTGAGTTGGTGATGCCATCCAACCTTCTCATTCTCTGTATGTACCTTCAATCTTTCCCAGCATCAGGGTCTTTTCCAATGAGTTGGCTCTTTGCATCAGGTGACCAAAGTACTGGAGTTTCAGCTTCAGCATCAGTCTTTCCAATGAATATTCAGGACTCATTTCCTTGAGGATTGACTAGTTTGATCTCCTTGCAGTCCAAGGGACTCTCAAGTGTCTTCTCCAACACCACAGTTCAAAAGCATCAATTCTTCAGCATTCAGCATTCTTTAGGGTCCAATTCTCACATCTATGCGTGACTACTGGAAAAGCCATAGCTTTGACTATGTGGACCCTTGTCAGCAAAGTACTGTCTCTGCTTTTTAATATGCAGTCTAGGTTGGTCATAGCTTTTCTTCCAAGGAGCAAGCATCTTTTAATTTCAAGACTGCAGTCACCATCCACAGTGATTTTGGAGCCCAAGAAAATAAAATCTGTCACTGTTTCTATTATTTCCCCATCTAATTTGCCATGAAGTTATGGGACCAGATGCCATGATCTTAGTTTTTTGAATGTTGAGTTTTAAGCCAGCTTTTTCACTCTCCTCTTTCACCCTCATCAAGAGACTGTTTAGTTCCTTTTTGCTTTATGCCATAATGGTGGTATCATCTGCATATCTGAAGTTATTGATATTTCTCCCAGCAATCTTGATTCCAGCTTGTGCTTCATCCACTCCAGCATTTCACACGATGTACTCTGCATATAAGTTAAATAAGCACAGTGACAATATACAGCCTTGACATACTCCTTTCCCAATTTGGAACCAGTCCATTGTTCCATGTCCAGTTCTAACTGTTGCTTCTTGATCTGCATACAGGGTTTTCAGGAGGCAGATCAGGTAGTCTGGTATTCCCATCTCATTAAGAATTGTCCACAGTTTGTTGTGATCCACACAGTCAAAGGCTTTAGTGTAGTCAGTGAAGCAGAAGTAGATGTTTTTCTGGAATTCTCTTGCTTTTTCTGAGCTTTACATCACCACGTCTGCACCAGGCTCATGACTCTCAGGACCTCAGCCCATGCTGTGCATGTTGACCTGTCAGGTCTTAACCTCCCTGCCGTCCCATTGGCTAGGGCCCCGTGAGAAGCCTGACCTCCATGCTGCATCCTGGTTTCCATCAGGAGGAATTGAGGGGCCTTGGCTCGGGAGATCAGGGACCTCCGCTCCAGCCTGGGTCCCCATCATGCCCTCTCTGACCTGCGTCCAGATCAGTGGCCAGACCTTTGCCTCGCCTGGTATCCAAGTAGCTGGGCACCATCCACAGGAGCTGCGAATGCACACATCGCATGAGGCCCGTGTTTAGGTGCAGAGCCCTCAAGCCGCTCCTCTGGTACCCTCACCCACTCTTTCTTATTTCAGCTCCTTCCCTCTGTCGACTTAAAAAATAGTCACCACCTAAAAGTTGAGAGTTATGTTTTATTTGGTGGGAATTTTTAGGACTTCAAGCCTGGGAGACAGCATCTCAGGTAACCCAAGGAGCTAGGGGGAGGAGTCAGATTACATAGAAGTTTTGCAACAAAGCGCAGGTAGTCTGAACATCTAAAGTATTTTATGAATTAAAGAAAACTAGATATCTCACGTTAGGGAATTGAGCACTTTTCTATGTATTGGAAGATGCAAGAGTCTGGGCTCACTAAATCATTCCTTTCATATGCATCTCTGCTATCTGGGGCCAGTATCCTGCATTTTTCACCCCCTGAGTTCCTCAGTGCTCACCATAAGGAGGGGCTGCAGCCTGATGGATGCCCCTGTACTCTTCTTCCTGAGTGCCCTTGGGGCTCAGGAATTCACATATGAAAGGCCAGAATCACTAATAATGTGAAATCCTTGTTTACTGATATGGCAAGAAATACTCCATTTCTCACCTCTGCTCTTGACAGCCACCTCCAGCACACTTGCCTGCTGACTCATCTGGACATCCGTCTCTAACCTTGGCCCTTTCTTTCAGGGACACCCTTCTGGCACTTATCCCCAGCTCCAAAGCTCCTCCTCACCTTGGCCTGAAGGACTGTATGGCTGGGTCTGTTTTCTCTCTGCTTCCCCATTGGGAAAGAGCACAGCCTTCTTTTCAAAGATTTTATCCCTTGACCCACTCCTTAATGAGCCTAATAAGTGGTAATCCCATTTATTTTTTGCATCAAGACAATGAAGTCCACTGCCTTGGCTGGGAGTCCCACAGATTGACCACCATCATCCTCACTGATATCAAAGAAAATCTCTGGGGGTGGGAGCTGCTTCTGCTCCTTGATCCAAATAGGAATGTCTTTGGAGGTACTGACTGAGCTCCCTGTTCAGCAAGGGAACAAACTGTCATCTTAAATCTGATGGAGGCAGCAGAGATGAGAAGGTGCTTGATTCTCCAAGGAAGAGGGGAGGGGGCACGTGCCACTCAAGGGCCACTGAAGATGGCACTGAGATGTACACAGTCCACAGGTGTGAACTCTGAGACATCCATTCACAGAGCTTTCGAATGTGGAAATCCTCCTTGTTTCAGTCACAGATCACATCTGCAACAGTTAAAACCAGCTTGCTAAATTGGGTTCCCTACACTATCCATAACGTGTGCCCTGGCATATGAAATGAATCGCTTAAAGGCAAATCAATGAGCCAAATGAGGTCTCCAGGCTCGGGAATTAGGCTCACTGCCTCTGCCTCAAAATTTCAGATTGCAATTCAGCTAACATTTATTGAGCAACTATATTTGCCAGGCGATGAACTCAGTGCTTCCACATATGTTATTTTACAGACAGTTGTAAAAGCTCTGCCAGGGAGTAATATTATGGCCAGAGTAAAGATGAGGAGGGTAAGTGACGGCCTCAAGGTCATCCAGCTGTCTGTGACAGATCTGTGGTTGGAGCCAGGAGTTTTTCCATCATTCTCATTGTGCTTCCTGAGACTGGTTTAAAGGATGGAATATATGCTTCTTATTAAGGTCTATGGCTTTTGCTGATGCAACAGCTCTGGAGTAAAAAGTACCTAATGCAGTTCAGCTCCTTAGGCCAACCTGTCCATACTCACCGGGGAAACGTGTCCAGAAGGCAGACAGCGCCCCTAGTGGTGACACTGGGAGGCACCTAGCTCCTTGGGAAGAAGGAGCTTTGGAGACAGACCAGGGCACTGAACCAGAGCTCCTGGTGACTCAGTCTTTCTCAGTGTCAGTTTTCCCACATTGAGAATGAAGGTCTCATTCCCATCACCCTGGGGTTGTTGAAGGATAAAACTGTAAAAAGGGCATTTTTAACAGCAAAACCAGGAGGACATATTATCCTAGTAAATACAGTCTTTTGTAAGAACAAACAGCTGGCAAATTTAGATTAACATATTCCACACCACCACCCCCCAAAAAATTGGGCTTTCAATGCTTTTGAACACAGAAAAATGACAACATAGAATTTTGTTTTATTATATCACATGGAAATGTTTTTTCTTTTTAGGAATGTGTCAGCTTGAGGCTCTACATTCGAAACACAGGGAAAAAAGTAATGATAGAAAATATTTAATGAGTATTAACTAAAGACTGACAGGCTTAGAAATTTTCAAAATCTATTTCCTTAAAATACAACCTGCGAAGTGAAAATATGAGCCATGGAAATGGGGAAACTGAGGCTCCTGCCTTCTCCTTGGAAGAGATGGAGGCTGCTGCATACGGTCTCCTGAGGGCTGCAGGAAGGGGCTTTCCCAGTTTACTCTCAGGGAAGCGTCTCTTGGAGCCCAGATCAGCCAACCCAGAACAGTCAGGAGTGTATCAGAAAAGTGTAACTCACCCACTGCTGCCACGGAGACTTCATTCCAGCCCCACAAGGATCTACAGAGGGCACCTAGGACCCACTGCTCTAAGTCAGTCCGTCCACAAAGCAAGAAACCCAACAGCACTCTCTGAGACCTTCAGAACAAGGTACGTCGAGGCCCAAGTCCCTCACAAGGGTGAAATATCACTCTGAGGTATCCTGAGGTAAAAGATAATATTTATTAAGGAAAACCTGATCTAATCTCTAGGAAAGGTACCACAATGGGCTTATTGATTTTTAAAAAGTTACATTTTAAAAAGAAAAATATCAATTTCACAAGCAATCTCCAGCCAGATTCTGGGCCCTTGGGATAGCTCACAGCAATTCTGGTTTAAAAGAAAAAGAAGAAAAATCTTGAAAGAAGAGGCTTTTCATACAGACATACAAGAAAGTAAATAAAATCAATGGAAAATACTAACAGAGAGTCATTCATCTTGTTAAGTGTTATAAAAATGCCAAAAAGTTCATCCTTATTCCTAGGTTCTGGGGCTTGGGACAGTCCCTTCTCAGAAAACTGACATCTATAAAGAGAAAAGCACAAATAAATTTAAAAAATGATGAACATCGATTATGAACTGAATGATCATGAAATGACAAAGATGTAACCACATTAATGCTGTGTATGTCTGTGCTCAGTCATGTCTGACCCTTGCAACTCCATGGATTGTAGCCCACCAGGTTCCTCTGTCCATAGAATTTTCCAGGCTGGGGCAGGTTGCCATTTCCTCCTCCAGGGATCTTCCCAACCCAGGGATGGAACCAGCATCTCCTGCATCTTTTGCATTGATAGGTGGATTCTTTACCACTGAGCCACCTGGTGCTATAGTCAGGGTCAAATTTTCTTGCAATCTCAGCCACTGGAGGCACAGGAAGAGTGACCTTTTTATAAAGAATCTTCTGGAAGAAACAGTGTCCTCACTGGGACTCAAGATTGTGTCCTGTGACTGAGACTGTCAATCAGTCAAAATATCTGGGTTCTGTATACCAGTTGGGGTCCCAGCAGGTAATAGGTGCCATGCTGCATCTGGGTGAGTGAGGAGAGTTTATAAAGGGTGGGGCAGGGTGTAAGGACACCATAAAGGAAAGGGGCTTTGATTTATACAAGACTTCAGGTTCTACCGTGGGTCATTATCCCATGTTTAAGATGAGAAAACTGAGGTTTGGAGTAACCAAGCAAATCTGCTTTCTGTCCCAACTCCTGATCTATGGCTCCAGAGCTCCAATTAAAATCAGAAGAGGAAGACTGACCCCAGTTCCCACGGGCTCTGTCATTCTGACCTCCCAAACTAATGAGCATTGGAATACTTCCTGCTATATCAATAAAGAAGGATGTCACAGTCATCAGTGATTGCAGTTCTCCAGTGTGAGCTGGTGAGCCATACGGACACCCAGGAAGGGAAAGAATACCTGCCATCTAGTAGCCATCAGACTGCAGCCACTCCCTGTGGAGCGCCCCAAGGAAGCTAGGGATGTGAAAAGCACAGGATACTGGCCCCCAGATAGCTGGAGTGCATGTGAAAGGAATGATTTCAGTGAGAATAGACTCCTGCATCTTTCCATACATAAAAAGAGCTAAATTCCTTGACATAAGATATCTGGTTTTCTTTAATTAACAGTAATCTTCTGATGCTCAGACTACCTGCCCTTTGTTGCAAAATGTCTGTATACCCTGACTCCTCCCCTCACTTCCTTTGAGTAGTTCTCTCAGAGCTACTTGAGATGCTGCCTCCCAGGCTTAAGCCCTAACAATTTTCAAATAAAACATAATTCTCAACTTTTAGGTTGTGAATATGTTTTTAAGTTGTCACTAAGTACAGTGGGGGCTTCCCTGGTGGCTCAGCTGGTAAAGAATCCACCTGCAATGCAGGAGACCTAGGTTCTATCCCTGGGTTGGGAAGAAGTACAGTGGAGGCTGGCTCAGTGTTCTCAAACTGCTGAATGGCAGAGCAGAACTCTTCCCCCCTCATCGTTCCACATCTTTCATGGACCACCTCAATCAGATGTGAACTAGAATTTCTGAGACAAGGGTAAAGGGGAGCACTTTCACATCTGTCCTTTGAGGAGTAAAGTGGCTTCCCTCTCTGACAGCACAATGTTCCATGGTCCCTTTCAACCCAGGAATGGAGCTGACAGGTCCCCAAGGAGCTGTGCCACCTCCATCCTTCTGCATTCCCAAGAATTTGCCAGGAGAGAAACAGGCCAACCCCAATGGGTGACCTGAGAAGTCCTGATGGGCAGGCTGAATAAGCGCAGATGGATGGGGCCGGGTTCCCCCAGAACCAGACCCTGAGACAAGAATTTGAGAGCAAGGAGTTTGCACAGGAGCTGATTACAGACAAAAGAGCAGGGAATCACACAGGGATGGAAAAGGAGGCAATGTGTTTTCCCCTTGTGAACAACCAGGCCTCCACCCTGCAGGGAACCTCTAGGAGACTGTGTAGAAGAAGGCTCTGAGTTGTCACACCTAAGGACAAAGAGCTGAGGATGTATCTGCCAATCCTTTCCAGTGGCTGGTTGAGGACTGGTTGAAGAGGGGTGGTAACTCCTGGGCAGTCCTGCCCTCTGGCTAAGCATCCTCCAATTAGAGAACACCTTTGGATGGAGCGATCAGGGACTTACAATGGAAGACATTGCCTTTATCACAAAAGAGAATGGTGACTTCCAGGGGATGAGACAGGGCTTCAGCTGTGTCTACTACCCCAACGTGTTCCATTCCAGCCTCATTAGTTCCAGGTCTGGGGAAGTGAAGAGAGAGGTACTATGAAGACCAAGGTAGAACTATCTGTCCCTTTGGTCAGGAAGTTCACCATCTCTGCACCCATTTCTCATTTGTTAAATAATAGTAAGAGAATTAGACATCCTATGAGGCTGGTGTGGGGTTCCATGAGTTAGTACATGTGAAAGCACTTAGAACACCATCTGGCACATGATAGTGTTCAATAAATTCAGCTCTGTCTGGCCCAAGGTTGAGAATATATCAGAAGCCCATCCCCACCCATGATGTCGAGCCTGGAATCACTCTTAACCCCTTGACCCTGGATCACAAGAATCCCTGGAGACTCCTGCCTTGCTGAGCTGGACAAATGTCAAGCCTTTGAAAGGGCCTCACCTACTGAACATCTCCTGATCACTTTCCCTCCCTTAACACCACTCTGGTGGGCAGTCTTCAGGATCAGCTTCCACCTTGCTGTCCTGCCAGAGTTTACACCTTGCCCCTGAGGCCAGAGCCTTGCCCTGCAGTCCTGCCCCCAGCCCAGCTGAGAGAACCCTGAGCTCTGCCAGCCCCTCCGCTGTGGGGTGGACCCTGAATCCTGCTCCAAGGAGATCACACCCATGGACATTCGGTATCATGAAATAGTGGCCATCTCATTTGTTTATATCACCCCACCCTAGTCCCACTTGCAGGGGATCCAAAAGGAGTTGATGAACAATAGATTAACTGAATTTAGTGCAAGAATGATTAACACAGATTCACTAGTTTTACACTTCGGCCCCAAACCTCGAGCACACAAGCAGGATGGGAGAGAGATCAGCAAAGATCTATGACTTGGCAAAAACAGGCCTGGATGGTGTAGAAAGCCCATGGTAAGAATGCTGGCTGACCCAGCCCTAAGCCAATCCTACGTCACCCAGCTCTGCTCACCTCATAGGGCCCAGGGTAGCTGGGGCAGGCTGTCAGGCGGAAATCATTCACAGCTCTCTGGACGTCAGCACTGAGCCTTGGGAAGCTGTCCTTCTTGCAGAGGTGAGACCTCAAGGGGTCCAGGTCTTGGGCACCAGTGACAGGCCCATGATATGCCTTCCTGGGCACCCACCCTAAGGAGCTGGGAGAGAGGGGCCCAGCAGGAGCCTCTGAGCACCAGCTTCCTCCTCTGATCCCATGACTAAAACCCCCAACTACACGAGGTCCACCTGGGCTTTATTTGTGATGCCTTGGGTCCCGTGAGTCATTTTGCAGCACTGGCCACTTCCTCCTGTGAGTGAGTCACACTTGACAAGGTCCAACTTTATTCCTGGCATATAAGTCACCTCTACTTCACCTCCCAAGTTATCACAGCCCTGAGCCTACCTGAGTTGGGCTTCCCTGGGGTTGATCCTCTCCTTAGGACTTGGGCCACCCAAAGCGGCTCTTCCCAGGACCACAGCGGCAGGGAGGCAGGAGAGCAAACGTGGGGCACTGTTACTGAGTACTGCTTCCGTTTTAGTGCTCCTTTTCCTACTCGTGAATACATGTCTGCTGATGCTAGTCTTCTCTGCAAATACATTCACATTTGCTGGAACATGATAATGGACTGAAATTAGCTGCAAAGTTGACTGTTGGGAAAATGAAAAGGGTGATGGATTGATTCTCCTAGGGGCACATGGCCAACCCATCCCACCTGCGTTTAGCATCTTTATTAAGGATCTGGTTGAAGGGACGTGAGCAATTGTGGTTCATCATCTTTTTTAAAACTTTTAAAAATTTTCACAAATAATACATGTTTATTATAGAAAAAGCAGACAGGTCAAGGGAAAATTAAGAAAAATTACTCTCCATCCCATTCTGAAATAATCACTCTTTTTAACATTTTTGTGTCAATTTTTTACATCTAGAAAACAGATATAAATAAATATCTAGCCAAAACTCTGGACCTAAGGGTTGTTTTTCTTTTTTTTAACCTGGATGGTTAAAGCTTTGGTGTAAACAATTTTGCCCTGAGAATGACAGAGACGAGCAATTACCTTAGGAATAGATTGTTTATTTTGAGAAAACTCTTTGAATGGACTTTTTGTTACAAACTGTTAAGAAAATACCTCCCTTCTGCAGCTCTAGGGGGATGTTGAACAATTGTTCTAGGTGCTGTCATCCACTTGGAAGCCTTTAGGTAGGGTCCCCCCACCCTGCTCAAGCATGCTGTTGGCCATGGCTGGGAAAAAACGATGATCCCAGGAAAGCAAGCAAGGCCAGGGCAGGGGAGCCCAAGAGAGGGAAAAGAAATTCCTGTCACTCACCAAGTCCTATGGCATCTGGGTCAGACCTCAGAGGCCCAGACATCTCTGAAGATTTCTGGTGAAGGGTTGGCCTCCAGCTCAGTAGAGATGGCAGCAAGGCAATGAGGGTCCCCAAGGTGAGCCCCTGCACTGGGCCTGGGATTGGAAACTCCAAAAGCAGTCCTTTCGGGTGGGATTTATCAGTTTTGCTCTAGGTGGTACTTTCCTTCGTTTGTCCTCAAATCTAGTGACAAGACAGTACTAGTATCCAAGTACCAACTGAAGATCCTCTTTGGTGTTTAAATTAGGATGGTGAAGAGGAGAGCCTTAAAGCTAACCTGGAGGTGCCCTTTCCAGCCGGCAGAAGGTCACCGGTTCTGGAGCATCATGGGCCACAGAGTCTGTATCCTGACATTTGCTTGGGAGTGGAAGCAGGACAATCAGAGCAGACAGTGCCCTGGAGGACTCTCAGAAATGACCAGACTACCCTCTGAGAGAGGCTTTGTCCCTACACTCTAGCAGCACCAAGATACAGAGCCTTTGTAATTTATGATACTTGTTGAAATATGTTCTCACAGGCTGGTGACATCTGAGATATCCTGGTTACAAATAGACATTTGACAAAAGTAGAAATGTGCTCCATCTGCTGTTTTGAAGTCTGCTTCCCCATCACCACCTCAATAATATATTGTGTGTCTCTTTCTGTATCAGTAGAGATGGACACTGTCACTTAAATAGATGAAACATGTTCCTCTTTACACAGTATAACATAATTTATTTATACATTCCCTTTTTGTGACTCAACTCGAAAGGAGAGTGGTTTTGTGGTAAGCGAGGTGGAGAAAGGTGAGCCACGGCCTTGAAGTGCAGTAATTTTGGGGCTCCTGGTCAATGCCTATTTGGCTTGGTCTCAGAGACACAATAAAGGACAGAAATGGTATGGACCTAACAGAAGCAGACAATATTAAGATATTAGGAAGTGGTGGCAAGAATACACAGAAGAACTGTACAAAAAAGATTTTCATGACTCAGATAACCACGATGGTGTAATCACTCACCTAGAGCCAGACGTCCTGGAATGCAAAGTCAAGTGGGCCTTAGGAAGCATCACTATGAACAAAGCTAGTGGAGGTGATGAAATTCCAGCTTGGGTATTTTAAATCCTAAAAGATGATGCTGTGAAAGTGCTACACTCAATATGTCAGCAAATTTGGAGAACCCAGCAGTGGCCACAGGACTGGAAAGGGTCAGTTTTCATTCCAATCCCAAAGGAAGGCAATGCCAAAGAATGCTCAAACTACCACATGGTTGTACTCATCTCACACACTAGCAAAATGCTCAAAATTCTCCAAGCCAGGCTTCAGCAGTATGAGAACTGTGAACTTCTAGATGTTCAATCTGGATTTAGAAAAGACAGAGGAACCAGAGATCAAATTGCCCATATCTGATGGATCATCAAAAAAGCAAGAGAGTTCCAGAAAAACATCTAATTCTGTTTTATTGACTATGCCAAAGCCTTTGACTGTGTGGAGCACAACAAACTGTGGAAAATTCTTCAAGAGAGGGGAATAACCAGACCACCTGACCTGCCTCCTGAGAAATCTGTGTGCTGCTCAAGAAGCAACAGTTAGAACTGGACATGGAACAACAGACTGGCTCCAAACAGGAAAGGAGTACATCAAGGCTGTATTTTGTCACCCTGCTTATTTAACTTATATGCAGAGTACATCATGAGAAATGCCAGGCTGGATGAAGCGCAAGCTGGAATTAAGACTGCAGGGAGAAATATCAATAACCTCAGATATGCAGATGACACCACCCTTATGGTAGAAAGCAAAGAGGAACATAAGAGCCTCTTGATGAAAGTGAAAGAGGAGAGTGAAAAAGTTGACTTAAAACTCAACATTCAGAAAACTAAGATCATGGCATCCAGTCCCATCAATTCATGGCAAATATATGGGGAAACAATGGAAACAGTGAGAGACTTTATTTTAGGGGGCTCCAAAATCATCCAACCAGTCTATTCTGAAGATCAGCCCTAGGATTTCTTTGGAAGGAATGATGCTAAAGCTGAAACTCCAGTAGTTTGGCCACCTCATGCGAAGAGTTGACTCATTGGAAAAGACTCTGATGCTGGGAGGGATTGGGGGCAAGAGGAGAAGGGGACGACAGAGGATGAGATGGCTGGATGGCATCACTGACTTGATGGACGTGAGTCTGAGTGAACTCCGGGAGTTGGTGATGGACAGGGAGGCCTGCGTACTGCGATTCATGGGGTCGCAAAGAGTCAGACACAACTGAGCGACTGAACTGAACTGAACTGAACTGAAAATCACTGCAGATGGTGACTGCAGCCATGAAATTAAAAGACACTTGCTTCTTGGAAGGAAAGTAATGACCAACTTGGGCAGCATATTAAAAAGCAGAGGCATTACCTTGCCAACAAAGATCTGTCTAGTCAAAGCTATGGTTTTTCCTGTGGTCATGTATGGATGTGAGAGTTGGACTATAAACAAAGCTGAGCACTGAAGAATTGATGCTTTTGAACTGTGGTGTTGGAGAAGACTCTTGAGAGTCCCTTGGACTGCAAAGAGATCCAACCAGTCCATCCTAAAGGAAATTAGTCCTAAATATTCATTGGGAGTACTGATGCCAAAGCTGAAACCCCAATACTTTGGCCACCTGATGCAAAGAACTGACTCATTTGAAAAGCCCCTGATGCTGGGAAAGATCGAAGGCGGGAGGAGAAGGGGACGACAGAGGATGAGATGGTTGGATGGCATTACCGACTCGATGGACATGAGTTTGAGTAAACTATGGGAGTTCGTGATGGACTGGGAAGTCTGGCGTGCTGCAGTCCATGGGGTCTCACAGGGTTGGACGTGACTGTGTGACTGAACTGAACTGAACAGCGTTATGCCCGGGTACTCAGGTCCCCACTTGCAGCCATGCCCCTTCCCCACTTTGATTCTGACCTGCTGGTCTATGGCTAGGTAGTGTGCCAGACTCTGTCCAGTTTCTTCTTACGGGGGGAGGTCAGCACATGCCAGCTGCAGCTACATCCCTGACTGTTTGCCAATTTTAAGGATATCATCTCTTCTGCTCATGGAATACTCCATACTTCCTACAAAGCAAGCTTCAGACCTTCTCCTGTTCTCCTGGTTCTCTCTCCCTCTTTCTCTGTCTCTTTCCATGTTTCTCCACCCTATCCTTACATCCTACCCACCTCCAATATACACACATTCTCCCTTGTTTTAGTTTAATGAGGAAAATGTGGTGTATCATGGTATCTCTTTCAACAACATGCATGTTGAATTCTTTCAGCTGAAGATAGTGACTTGACCACCAAGTGTATCTCCTCTACTTCCCCTGGCTCCACTAAAATAAGAATAAGGAGGCTTTTTTTTCTTCAAGGACAAAGAAAACAGGGAGGAAAACAGTCACAGACAAGAATTTTCAACAGTTTTCAGAAGATGCAAAGCAGAAGGGGAAGTATGGTAAGTATTTTATCAAGGAGGAGAAAATTCCAGAATGGATACTGATGAGATCAGGGAGAAGAAACACTTTCTAAGCTTCAGAGCCCCTTGAGGGTTCAGAACCAGAAGGCACTAGATTCTGTGGCATGCAGGAATGCAGTCAGGACTGCAGAGATTCAAGTCGAATAAACTGGGTGACCAAGCTCTCTAGTGGATTGTGTAGACTGTCCACCTCCCTCTGTCCTAGAAGAACACTGTCGTCTTAGAGTGTGAACCCCTCTTCTACATAGTATGTGCTTAGGGGAAGACCCCAGATCAAGCAAATATATAACAATTCATGTGGACTCTAGACTAGGGGCTCATGGCCCAAGTTGACCCAATCAGGTAGAAGAAAAATACAAGAGGGATTTTCTCTCTTTCCTCAGCTGAATATGGATCTGGAAGTGTATGTGACCTGGTGCTCTTCAAATTTTCATGTGCATGTGACTCTCTTGGGAGGCAGCCCTTATTAAATGCAGATTCTGATCAGTAGGTCTGGGATAGGGCTTGGGATTCTGCATTTATGACAAGCTTTTAGGTGATACTGATGCTGCTGGTCCAAGGACCACACTTTGAGTAGTAAAGGTGTAGCTTCATTCCAATTGGCACAATTTTGTGGTTGTGAAGAGAACCAGTTCATTTGAATTATATGATGAAAAGAGCAGAGCAAAGAGTCTCTGAACTCTTTATGAACCAAAGAGTTGGGTTCATATTGTTGCTTCAGTTTAGTTCAGTTCAGTTCTGTCGCTCAGTCGTGTCCGACTCTTTGTGACCCCATGAGTCGCAGCACACCAGGCCTCCCTGTCCATCCCCAACTCCCAGAGTTCACCCAAACTCATGTCCATAGAGTCGGTGATGCCATCCAGCCATCTCACCCTCTGTCGTCCCCTTCTCTTCTTGCCCCCAACCCCTCCCAGCATCAGGGTCTTTTCCAATGAGTCAACTCATTGGAAAAAGGTGGCCAGAGTATTGGAGTTTCGGGCTTCAGCATCAGTCCTTCCAAAGAACACCCAGGACTGATCTCCTTTAGGATGAACTGGTTGGATCCTCTTGCAGTCCAAGGGACTCTCAATCAAGAGTCTTCTCCAACACCACGGTTCAAAAGCATCAACTTAAACCACTAAAATTCAAGGCTCTGTCAATTACAGCTATACCCTGGAGTGCACGAGGATTATCCTTTGGAGAAGGAAAATGGTAGAGGATCAGGATTCAGGACCATCAAGTATAGGAGAAGCTGGGAGCCAAGTAGAAGACCAGAAATAGGAATTAACTGCATAAGAATGAGGCATGAAGAAATTTTCAAGGTGGTGGAAATATAAAAATTCACTTAATCTAAAATTCTTTTACATTTTACTATGCATAAATTATACCTCTAATAGAAAATAGTTTTAAAAGCTGCCTATGGAAAGGTGATAGTCCCTGGCTCCCTCCCAAGCCCAATGTTCAACTTTTTAGAAGCCAGGATTATGCCAGCCAGGCAAGAGATTGATAAGTTCTTTTCTGGATGAACAGAATGGTCCCAAAGAAAAGATGTCACACATTGTTACTACTTGAAAACCTTCAAACGAAATAGTCCATTTGGTATCTGATCACCCTAAAGCAAAACCTACCAACCCAGCCTCCTATATAGGAATTTCAATCATCTACTAGTGACTACTTCATGAATGGGCAACTAAAGATCACTAGATATTGAGAAAAAAACTCCAACATAACATAGAAAGAATAAAATAAACAAAATAAAATACTGACATCAAAACAGGAAAAACAAGAACAAAAAATAAATGAGTAAAGGATAACACAGGACTAAGAAGAAAACCTGAAAATAACATTGAATGAGTTCACTCAAAGTTGTAAGAGAAGATAATGCTTCCATTAGCAAAGAATGCTTCATCAGAAAATAAGAAAACAAGGACTATTAGACAATAAGAATAAGAGAGAAAAAATAAAACAATAGAATAAAAGATTTGGAGGATGAAGATAATGAAATCTCCTAGAAAGCAGACAGAACGCTAGAGGTGGAAAATATGGAAGAAAATCCCACAGTCTTAGATAACCCACTGAGAAATCCAAAGTCTGACAAATAGGAAAAAAATAACAGAGCAGAAAAGAGAGGAAGAAAAAGTCAAAGAACAGATTTAAGGATACTTTCTGGAATAAGACTTCATCTTCTAATTCAGAACTTATATAAGCTTTCAGAACATCAGGGATAAAGAAGAGATCTTAAAAGATTCCAAGGAGAAAAATAATATTATGTGCAAAAGAAAAATAATCAGAATGGCATTTAACTTCCCAGGAACAGAACTGGAAGCTAGATGACAACGAAGCAATGAGTGCTATGACATTTTGAAATAAAATCTTATTTTCAGCCTTGAAATTTATATTCAGCCAAAATGGAAATTGTACGGGGATAAAGTTAAAATATTTTCAAACAGAAGGACTCAGAAAAAATGACTTCTATGTATTCTTCTTTCAAAAGCTACTAGAAGATGTGCTCCAGCAAAACCATAGAGTAATCCAAGAGAGAGGATGACAAAGGACCAGGAAGCAGTGGATCCACTTCAAGCTGGGGCAAGAAAGTCCCTGCAAAGAGCTGTTCAGGAAGTCTATAGGTTAACCAGAAAAATCAGAAGTGAGAGGAAAGAGTTCTTCACACTGGAAGTCTCCAGGAGCAAAAAAAGGGGGGGAAATGATAAAATATAAGATATGATGGAATTCTGTGAAACTAATGTCAGAATAATGATAGATCTACTTGATTCAAGAAAAACTTTAAAGACATGTATGTAGAAAAATATGCAAGTGAAATAACTAGGCATGTATTAATTCTAAGGAAAAACAAAAACTGTTCAAGAAGGGAAAAACAATTATATTTGAAGTATATTTTAATATATTAAAATATATTAAATGTAAATTAATATAAAATTAATTGTAATTTTATTAATTATATTTTATAAATAATATAAAAATATTTTGTATTAAATATAAAATATATTTTAATATATTAAAGTATATTTTTACTTCAATATAGTTACATATTGAAGTACAAATGAGAATAGGACTAAATGGGATGATGGGGTGAGGTGGAGCCAGATGGGGTGAGGTGGAGCCAGATGGGGAGGGCTGTTGTAAGAAAGCTACATTTTCCCATTTCACAAATCAAGAAATAGAGTGTAGACATATATGTAGAGGTACAGAATTAAAGTCAATACCAAAAAAAGAAAAACCTAAAATAATTTAAAATTATCTCCTTTAGAGAGATTGTTGGGTAGGTCAAGGGACTGCTCTTATTCTTTATAAGCCTTTTGTTATTATTTGATTGTTTTTAACCATATACATATATTATTAACTTTCTTAGAAATTAAGATAAGTATTTTTAAATGAATGAATGAATGGGAAGATTACCAGGTTATGCTCATGGAGATTTGGGTTCTGTTTCAGCTCCCCTTGCTAATCACCAACTGGTCATCAGCAGGGCACTAGATCTCTCTAGGGTTAAGTTCAAGGTAAAACTCTCTAAGCTTTCCTGTCTCAATGACCTACAGGCCCATGGGAGTCTTGTCTGGATTCTACCCCCAGCCCTATCAGTGGGTCACCTTAAACAAATGACCTCACTTCCTCCTCTCTCTGCCCCTGCTTCTGCAAAACAGAGGTGGTGATACCATCTTTAAACAAGGCATCAAGGGATCACATGTGGAGTGTGCGCACCCTGGGGTCTTTTAGGTGCTCATTGGATATCAATGGCTTGAACCACATGGACTGGAGGGAAGTCAGATCAAAACAGGGTGGACAGGGTCAGGTTTCAGAAAGCTGAGATGCCAAGACAGCCAGAGGTCAAGCATCTACTGGTTATGACATAGTGGAGGGTTCTTGGGCATTATGACAGTGACCATGCCCCAGAACCCTCCACTAATTGTCTAGGGCAGAGGAGGGGCCTGATGGCAAGGCATTTCCTTGGGCTGGACATACGTAAGCCCATTGTAGCTGTTATATGGACCCCAAAACTGCCTAAACTCGGAGGAAATTTTCAGCTCCCCCTTCATTTTCATAATCAGCATTTGCTTAACAAGAGCAGAAAGATTTTTCTTTCTGAAACTTTCAGAAACAGTGGGCTCTGGAATCCCGTTCTGCTCAGGCAAGGCACTCTTTTCAAGCTGTCAGTAGAGGAAAGATGACAAGGCTTTAATGAAGTCAAGTCATCATTTTTTCATGGCACAGGGCTGCACGCTAGCTGCTGGGCTGGGGAGGGAACACAGGGGTGGTTTTTCACCTCACTCTCCTCTCTGATTCCCCCACCCCACTACATCCTGTCCCCAACCCTCTGGAGCTGCTTCACACAAACAAACCCAGTGCTGCAGGGTTCCCTGAGGCCACTGGCTGGACCGCTAAAGAGGGTACCAAGGTCTGATGCCATTAATCACCCAGACATGCACTTGCAGATTCTTGGCTCAGCTGGGAGCTCCCTCTCCTCCCTGCCCCCAAGAGAATGAATCTGTCGATTTTCTCCTTGTGATTCAAACTGTTGCTAATATTAACATGGCTTAAATCATCAAGACTCCCAGAAGTCAGATTTTTGCTGGTTTTCCTACAAATGAGCCACCAAATTTAGCCAGAAATGCTATTTAAATAAAGACTACGCATCCACTTGGAAAAATATATTTCAAGGTCTAGTTAATATCTGATCCCCCGAACTCCTCCCACAGTCTGTATAATTCAAAAGCCCCAGTGAAAGGAGATACTCATCTGCTGATAGGAACTCACATCCTTGAAAGGAGGGAAAAAAGTCTCCTTTCACTCAGAGGATTGCTTTGGATACAGCTGTGAACATCTTTGGAAAATCTGCCCTTTGTGCACCATGAGATGGGGGTGGGAAGAGAAGAAAATGCACAGGATTGGGTTATGACCCCAGTCTTCCTAGGAGAACCAATGATGTCCCAATTGGTGGTCTAGGCCAGTTGTCGGTAAACTTCTGCATGGATCAGCATCATCTGGAGGGCGTGTTAAACCACAGATTGCTGGGCTGCTGCTCCAAAGTGTCTGATCCAGTAAGTGTGGGTGGGGCCTGAGGATTTAGATTTGTTAACAAATTGCCGAGTGATGCTGAGGAGCAGCACCCTGGACCTTCCTGAATGGTCACACCCAGGAGTTCCCACTGAGGGAACTCTGTTGCCAGCCTGGTACCTGCCCACCCTCTCCCTGCCTACTTGTTTGCAGCAGACTCTTCTGAGTTGGTCTTGAGCATAGCTAGGAACCCATGAGAAACCTCAGCTTCTGCCCCTTCCTTGCAGGCTAAGCTTGCTGCTGAACTTGGCTGGGTACTTGGGGAGTCTGGTGGGGTGAGAAAAGCCCCGTGCATCTGCCTTGCCAAGTGAGTCACAGCCTCCCCAGCCCCTGCAGAGGGAATTTGGTCCAAGCACCTGGGTTTAGCCTTGGTTTGATGATCAGCGCTGGTTTCCTTGCCACTGGAGCCCTGTCTCCAGCCCCACAAACGTGGCTGAGACCCTGACACCTCACCCAGCCCTTGCCTGCTCATTCCCTTACCAAGTGCTTGGATCTGGCATCTGACCTTCTTCACCCTTCAGGCAGGGGCCGGGTAATGCCCCCTCTGAATGAGGAGCTCTGTGCCTGTCTGACTTGAAGGCTACAGTCACATGTATGCCCACCCCATCTCATGATGGACTCTCCCAGGGAATAACACCTTTATCACTAGCTCAATCATAACTGAGATGCCACTGAGATTTTTATATTTGGCACCTCTTTAAGGCATAGCAAACTCCAGATCAGCACTTCTACACATGGCCTCGCTCTGCCTGCCTGCCCCTCCAACTACCTCTGCTTCCCCACGGCTGAGCTCCTACCACGTGTACCCGAGAACCTAATTCCCACGCACTTCTCCCCAACCCCTTGCAACATCTTGATTATGACACCCATAACTGCTCCTCCTCCCTCCCTTCTAGTGAATTCTCTTGTGACGGTGGCCATTCCCCAGGACCCTCCACTAAGTGGCCTCAGTCACGACTCCATGATTTTAGTCCAGCCTTGCAGAAGCTGCCCTATTCCTTCCTACCTTTGCCATGGGTGATGTTGAGTTGCAGCTGCAAATCATAGAGATTTGTGGTGAAGAACGTGAGCTCAAGAGATAAGACTTGAGTTTGATTTCCTGCTACTTGTGGCTCTGTGCCCTTGTGCAAGCCAGTTGTCCCTCTGAGCCATGGTTTCCTCATCCATAAATAGAGATCATAATAGCACCTACTTCATAGGATGGATGAGGATTAAATGAGCTAAGGTATATAAGGTACTTCATTTGCTTCCCATTGCTACTATAACTAATTACCCCAAAATCAGTGCCTTACAACAACAGAAATCCATTCTCTTATAGTCCCGGAGGCCAGAAGCCTGAAGCAAGTCTCTCAAAGCTGAGTCAAGGGGGTCATTGAAGCTGGTTCTTTCTGGGAGCTTCAGAGGATAATCTAGCCCTTTCCTCTTGTCACTTCTGGTGGTTGTCACCATTCCTTGGCTTGTGGCCACATCACTCCAGTCTCTGCTCGTCACACTTCCTTCCCTTCTGTGAAAAACCTCTCTCTGCTTTCCTAAACTTGTGACTGCACTTAGGGCTCACCCGGACAATCCAAGATAATCTCCCCATTTCAAGATTCATAATTTTGTCACATCTGCAAAGTCGCTTTTCCACATAAGTTGACATTCACAGGTTCCAGGGATTAGGACCTGGACATCTTAGAACGGTGTGTCAGCCTGCACAGGTGCTCAACACAGAGCCTGGCAAACAGAAGCACCATAAATTACTGCTACTATACTTATTACTATTTTTATTCAGGACAACGGGTCTCCCTGGTGACTCAGTAGTAAAGAATATGCCTGCAACGCAGCAGATGCAGCTTCGATCCCTGGGTCAAAAAGGTCCCCTGGAGAAAGAAATGGCAACCCATTCCAGTATTCTTGCCTGGGAAACTCCATGGACAGAGGAGCCTGGCGGGCTACAGCCCCTGGGGTCACAAAAGAGTCAGACACGACTACTTAGTGAGTAAAACAACTTTCATGACAATGTTTGTTTGTCCCCTTATTCTGCCCAGATATGATTCCTATGATTGCTACTCAGTCAGCATAGGGTTAGGCTTCCGTAGGTCCAAAGAGCACAATTATGTAAGGCTTGAATTAATACTTAGAATGTTCAGCCATTTATACATCTATACAATCCTTCCTTCCCTGTGTGCACTTCTAGCAGGAGGTAGGGATTCTCAGTGGGGTGCAATACAAGTCTCTCCAGGTGAACTTTTAACTAGCAATTTATCAGAGCAAGATGATGTTCTAATGAGTCCCCTGGGCTCTCCGGATGCAACCCTAAGCATGGCTCCTCTGGCTATTACATCTGAGATGCCTTTCAAGAATGTAGCTGAGCTCTGCTCTCCTTCCAACTGGCAAGAGCTGAGCAAGAGCCCCGAGGCTCTCACCTGAGGGGACAGCTATGAATAAAAGATCGCTGTCCTCACGTATGTCCACGTCTGTCCACAGAGCATGTCCACAGGCTGTGTCTTACTGGCTTGAACTTTGTCCAAGGCACTCTTGGCACCCTCACTGCCTTGTTTCTCTTTGGAACCTGGACACCAATGGGAGTGAGTTTCAAGGGCAATGACCAGTGCAAAACGTGTGCAGAGCCACAGCGTGGGTGAACCATGTGCATGTGAGAAGTGGCCGATTCTGAACCAGAGTCAGTTTATGAAAACAGATGCAGGAGCCACAGAGCCACCAAGGCCAATGAGAAGAAATCACTGGAGAGGGAGAGATACCAAGAGGTGCACCAATCATCACCAGGAGCCAGTGGCAGTCCCTGGAAAAAGAGCCAAGACAGACTGGATTGGGACACAGGGAGAGGGGCCATGGTCCTCTGACTTTCTGGGCCTTTCCTGACATGTCAGTTTTTGCTCCTAAGAGTTTAAAGATTATGAATGTGTCACACTGAGCATTGTTTCAGAGTGCCAGGACTCTTCTCATTGAGAAGTCTTGCCGAGGTGGTTCCCTGAGGTTGGAGGTGACAAATGGTCATTTGTGCCAACATAAACATCCCCTCAGTGGCTCTGCTGTTAATGCTCCTGAAGGAGGCTTCCTTCCTGAACTACTAGCCTCCTGTATTCCACAGGGTCTTGTCTTAGTCAACCTGAGCTGCTATAACAAATGCCACAGACTGAGTGACTTAAATGATAATTAGTTATTTCTTACAGTCCTGCAGGCTGAGAGTCCAAGATCAGGGTGCCAGCATGTTAGGGTTCTGGTGAGTGCCCTCCTCCTGTCTGCAGACTACTCATTTCTGGTTGTGGGAAATATCGTCCCTCTAGGGCCATCTTCTTATGTGGGCACTAACCCCATTCACAAGGGGTGCATCCTCGTGACCTAATTACCTCCCAAAGGCCCCGCCTCCAGATACCATCACATTGGGAATTAAGACTTCAACATATGAACAGGATGGAGGTGCACAAACATTCAGTCCATAGCGGTCTCTTCTTGGTGTGGAGCCCCTTTTACCCATCAGATGCTCTCAATGCTAAAATGGGGCCTCCAGGAGGCTCACCAGCTCTCACTGTCTGAAACTCAGGACCACATGAGCTCCAACTCAGGTCCATCATCTTGGTTGAGCTTGAAGGGAACCTCAAGCTGTGATAGTTGTCAGGGAAATTTCAATTGGGTCCCTTAGCCCTACTCAACTTCCTACAGTGGGTTCTCTATGTCTCATTCATGCTGTTGAATTCTTACCAGCTCCATTCCCCCTTAGCCTATTTCCCCAAGCCCATACCTCCAACAGATTATCTCACCTCCATCTTCAAGGCAACACCAAGGCCACGAGATAGGAGCACCCCACCTCTGCCCCCATCTTCACACTATGCTCTCCTTTTGAAAATAAAGGGCATTGAGTGAATCATGGGTCAGTGTTGGGCTCTGGGTTCTGTCCATCAAAGTCAAGAGCAGGCTCTGCCTCTTACTAGCTATGTGACCTTAGGTGATTCAAGTCATTGAAAAATGGGGTAGCAGTAGTCTCCTTCACCTTATGGGGCAACTGAGCAGTGCATGAGCAGTTAGCACGCATAGAACAGAGTCTAGCACAGCGTGTGTACTGAAGAATGTAAGCCACGACGATCACTTTTAGGTAAGAAGCACAACACATAAACAAGCGTAAAGCAGTGTTGGGAATGCAAACTCTGAAGTTACTGGCTGTGTCACTTTTTAGCTCTGGGGCCTTGAGGAGAGTCACTTAACCTCCTTGACATTTGATTTTTTCACTTGGAAAATGAGGACATGACAGGGCCCGTCTGAGGCAGGAAAGGGCACAGTCTGTGTGAAGTTCCCAGCGTGGTGTCTGGGGCCCAGTGAGTTCTCCATAAATAGCGCTTTTTATTAGCAGGGAAGGCCTGCCTTCCCTTCCCCTCTGCAGAGCGGGCCTTGAGCACGTGCACCCTGGGTCCCATCCCCCACCACGAGGAAGCTCATGCCTTGATCACCCCCAGCCCCACCCACGTATCTTCCCTATCCCCTGGATGCTGCCCCTCAGTCTCTAGACAGGCTCCAGTCTCCCCAAACAAAGAAAATCTTCTTTAAATTTATTTGTTAAAACATCACCTTCCTCTCCTCCTCCTTCCACTAAGGAACTTCTGGAAAGGGTGCTCTACCCTTGACCTTGAGGCTTCCCTGGTGGCTCTGGTGATCCAGAATGCACCTGTCAATGCAGGAGACATAGGAGCCGAGCGTTTGATCCCTGAGTTGGGAAGATCCCCTGGAGGAAAGCATGGCAACCCACTCCGGTATTCTTGTCTGGAGAATACTGGACAGAGGAGCCAGTATTGGACAAAGAGCTGGACGCAACTGAAGCAACTTAACATGCACACACTCCCTTGACCACGGGCTTCTGTGCTGACAGTGGGTGATTGCAGGCTTTCACTGTTCGCTACCAGATGTCATATCTCTCAGGGAGATCTCAGGATAAGGAAACACTTGAGAGTTTGTGAGCTCCCTGGAGACATCTTCTTTCTGTTTGCTTATTTCGGTGGTTTAACATCCCATATTTTCCCCATAAATGGAGGTAGCAATTTAACACTGGTAGTTAAGGCCACTTTGCTGCATGACTGAAATCAGCTCTAAGGTTGGGTCAACTTTCTAAGCCTCTTTTGGAAGCCTTCCTGAAAGTCAACCAGGCCATGAATGGGATTTCAGGATGGGGGGGGTTGTGGGAGGTGAAAGAGAAGTGAACTGACTCGAGACAGAAAAAAAAAATGACCAGGGAAAGGCAAACTCTGCAAATGGGCCACACTTAAACCAGGAATAGAATGGAGGGGCAAACAGTAGTCATAGTTTTTCCCAAACTTCTGAGAATAAAAACACATAAAACCTCTAAGACCTGAAGCTTCAACAGAGATGATGAGTAGCAGATAAAGAAAGCCCTTTTCAGGGTTGGGACTGGGAGGGTGAGAGCAAAGATGGAGAAGCACCTGTTTGTATCCCTCGGAAGAAAATCTTGATGAGGAGAGGAGCTCCATACTGGGCTAGCAGAGACCCCCACACCAGGTGGGCACTGGTCAGGAGGCTCCATCTGTAAACTCCCATGAGTGACACCAACATCTTTGTGAGATTATCCCCTCTGGCCCCTGCCAGGCAGGATGCTATGTTGCTTGAGGTACCATGACACGCTGACAGGGGACGAGGAGGGACCTGGAGCCCTGGGAACACTGTTTCATGTGTACACAGCTGAGAGTTGCTTCCCTATCCAGCCCAACCTCCCATCACAGACCCAGGGAACCCACTACCTTCAAAGATGCCTGGAGGACAGGACATAACTGAGATTTCTCATCACACTCCATGCAACAGCCCCTTGTGCAACACTCCAGGTGGGCTGGTAGACTTGCCTCCATTCCCCTGGCTTACAGACACCCACACTCACCTCTTTGAATGGTCTGAGCCTGCTTGCCTTCATACTGGGAGCTCCAGATGTTTCTCATTCATCTTTGATTGCTTCATAGGGCCCAACACATAGTAGATTCTTAAAACCAGTGGAAACTGGCTGATTTTATTTTGGGGGGCTCAAAAATCACTGCAGGTGGTGACTGCAGCCATGAAATTAAGACGCTTGCTCCTTGGAAGGAAAGTTATGACCAACCTCAGATCAGATCAGTCGCTCAGTCGTGTCCAACTCTTTGTGACCCCATGAATCACAGCACGCCAGGCCTCCCTGTCCAACACCAACACCCGGAGTTCACTGAGACTCACGTCCATCGAGTAGGTGATGCCATTCAGCCATCTCATCGTCTGTCTTCCCCTTTTCCTCTTGCCCCCAATCCCTCCCAGTATCAGAGTCTTTTCCAATGAGTCAACTCTTCTCATGAGGTGGCCAAAGTATTGGAGTTTAGCTTTAGCATCATTCCTTCCAAAGAAATCCCAGGGATGATCTCCTTCAGAATGAACCGGTTGGATCTCCTTGCAGTCCAAGGGACTCTCAAGAGTCTTCTCCAACACCACAGTTCAAAAGCATCAATTCTTCGGCACTCAGCCTGCTTCACAGTTCAACTCTCACATCCATACATGACCACTGGAAAAACCATAGCCTTGACTAGACAGATCTTTGTTGGCAAAGTAATGTCTCTGCTTTTGAATATGCTATCTAGGTTGGTCATAACTTTCCTTCCAAGGAGTAAGCGTCTTTTAATCTCATGGCTGCAGTTACCATCTGCAGTGATTTTGGAGCCCCAAAAATAAAGTCTGACACTGTTTCCGCTGTTTCCCCATCTATTTCCCATGAAGTGATGGGACCAGATGCCATGATCTTTGTTTTCTGAATGTTGAGCTTTAAGCCAACTTTTTCACTCTCCTCTTTCACTTTCATCAAGAGGCTTTTGAGTTCCTCTTCACTTTCTGCCATAAGGGTGGTGTCATCTGCATATCTGAGGTTATTGATATTTCTCCAGGGAATCTTGATTCCAGCTTGTGTTTCTTCCAGTCCAGCGTTTCTCATGATGTACTCTACATAGAAGTTAAATAAACAGGGTGACAATATACAGCCTTGATGTACTCCTTTTCCTATTTGGAACCAGTCTGTTGTTCCATGTCCAGTTCTAACTGTTGCTTCCTGACCTGCATATAGGTTTCTCAAGAGGCAGGTCAGGTGGTCTGGTATTCCCATCTCTTTCAGAACTTTCCACAGTTTATTGTGATCCACACAGTCAAAGGCTTTGGCATAGTCAATAAAGCAGATATAGATGTTTTTCTGGAACTCTCTTGCTTTTTCCATGATCCAGTGGATGTTGGCAATTTGATCTCTGGTTCCTCTGCCTTTTCTAAAACCAGCTTGAACATCAGGATGTTCACGGTTCACATATTGCTGAACCCTGGCTTGGAGAATTTTGAGCATGACTTTACTAGTGTGTGAGATGAGTGCAATTGTGCAGTAGTTTGGCATTGCCTTTCTTTGGGATTGCCTTTCTTTGGGAATGGAATGAAAACTGACCTTTTCCAGTCCTGTGGCCACTGCTGAGTTTTCCAAATTTGCTGGCATATTGAGTGCAGCACTTTCATAGCATCATCTTTCAGGATTTGGAATAGCTCAACTGGAATTCCATCACCTCCACTAGCTTTGTTCATAGTGATGCTGTCTAAGGCCCACTGGACTTCACATTCCAGGATGTCTGGCTCTAGGTCAGTGATCACACCATCGTGATTATCTGGGTCGTGAAGATCTTTTCTGTACAGTTCTTCTGTGTATTCTTGCCATCTCTTCTTAATACCTTCTGCTTCTGTTAGGTCCATACTATTTCTGTCCTTTATTCAGCCCATCTTTGCATGAAATGTTCCTTTGGTATCTCTGATTTTCTTGAAGAGATCTCTAGTCTTTCCCATTCTGTTGTTTTCCTCTATGTCTTTGCATTGATTGCTGAAGAAGGCTTTCTTATCTCTTCTTGCTATTCTTTGGAACTCTGCATTCAGATGTTTATATCTTTCCTTTTCTCCTTTGCTTTTCGCTTCTCTTCTTTTCCCAGCTATTTGTAAGGCCTCCCCAGACAGCCATTTTGCTTTTTTGCATTTCTTTTTCTTGGGGATGCTCTTGATCCCTGTCTCCTGTACGTCACGAACCTCATTCCATAGTTCATCAGGCACTCTATCAGATCTAGGCCCTTAAATCTATTTCTCACTTCTACTGTATAATCATAAGGAATTTGATTTAGGTCATACCTGAATGGTCTAGTGGTTTTCCCTACTTTCTTCAATTTAAGTCTGAATTTGGCAATAAGGAGTTCATGGTCTGAGCCACAGTCAGCTCCTGGTCTTGTTTTTGCTGACTGTATAGAGCTTCTCCATCTTTGGCTGCAAAGAATATAATCAATCTGATTTCGGTGTTGACCATCTGGTGACGTCCATGTATAGAGTCTTCTCTGGTGTTGTTGGAAGAGGGTGTTTGTTATGACCAGTGCATTTTCTTGGCAAAACTCTATGACCAACCTAGACAGCATATTAAAATGCAGAGACATTACTTTGTCAACAAAAGTCCGTATAGTCAAGGCTATGGTTTTTCCAATAGTCATGTATGGATGTGAGAGTTGGACTATAAAGAAAGCTAAGCACTGAAGAATTGATGCTTTTGAACTGTGATGTTGGATAAGACTCTTGAGAGTCCCTTGGACTGCAAGGAGATCCAACCAGTCCATCCTAAAGGAAATCAGTCCTGAATATTTATTGGAAGGACTGATGCTGTCACTGAAACTCCAATACTTTGGCCACCTAATGTGAAGAGCTGACTCATTTGAAAAGACCCTGATGCTGGGAAAGATTGAGGGCAGGAGGAGAAGGGGATGACAGAGGATAAGATGCTTGGATGGCATCACCGACTCAATGGACATGAGCTTGGGTAAACTCCGAGAGTTGGTGCTGAACAGGGATGCCTGGTGTGCTGTGGTTCATGGGGTCTCAAAGAGTCAGACATGACTGAGTGACTGAACTGAACTGAGTGAATGAATGAATATACAGTTCTTTGCCCATAATCTGTGTATATGATATAATAGCAAACACTGATGGAGTACTTACTGTGCATTAGGTCTTCTTTGTAGCATTTTATGTATATTGACTCACTTTCTTCTCACAGAAACCCTAAGAACAGCCACCATTATTGTCCCTGTTTTATAGATGTGGAAACCAGTCCCCAGAGAGGTGTATTATCTTCTCCTAGAAATGTAATGACAGCTAGAAAAAGGCAGAGGCAGGATTTGAACCCTAGCACCTGACACCAGAAGGTGAGCTGATAACTAACACATTAACTGCTCTTTAAAATATTTAAAGCAAGTTTTCTCACTGGGCTTGCCAAAAGCACCTGTGAGCAGATTAGTTGAATACATTAGATGTTGGCAGATCGGATTCTTGTCTGAAATGGCTAATGCTGCAGAGAGGTCTGGTCCAAAGCTGCTGTGAGGAGGAGGGGAAGTGGATGGCGAGGATGGTTTATGGTCCCAGGATGCTAGAGGGCCAAGGGAGTGGGCAGCAGGCTTGCCCCAGACTGAGCAGAAGCAGGAAGGATATCAGACCCTCCCAGGCTCAGAGGGAGGCTCAGGAAGGAGACTAAAGATGAAAAGGGGATGTCCTGAGCTATGTAGGCTCCATACCTAGGTGGGCTGATGCCTCAATGAGTCACTGACTAAAGGGGAGTGGCTGGACCTCCACTCCCCTGGACTGCAAATAGGGGAGGAGGCTAGTATCTTGGGTGCCCAACTTGGCAGGCAGAGGGTGACAGTCAGTCCCAATGCCGAGACCTGCAGGAATATGGCAGACTTGGGCTGGAAGTGTTTATGTCTGATAGATCCAACGTGCTGCCAAGAGGGCAGGGGCAATGTGGTTCCAGAGGGCTCAGCCAGCAGCTGGAATAATGGAGGAGAGGGTTCAGTCCCTGAAAGAGGGAGCTGGGAGGAACCAGGCAGGGTGAAGATCCTAAAAATGCAGGCAGGGATTCAAGGCAAGCCCCAGTCCATGCAGGGGACTGGCAGACGTTCCGGAAACTGAGGCAGGCATGAAGTCATACAGAAAAGGCTTGGCTGAAGGAAGCGTGTAGAATGGATAAAGAGAGGAGCTGCAGTTCAGGATCCATGGGGACTCCAGACCATCCACTGCTTCCCCCTCCAGACAACCCCACTGGGAGCAGCAGAGCTCACCCTGGATTCCACTGCAGGTGTGACTGGGCTCCTTGCAGGCAGCCTGGTTAAGTCAGGAGAATGAATCTGTGTGTTTCTGCAGCTGAGCAGGCCTGGGGCCAGCACAGGCAGGCAGGAGGGCAGGGAGTATCTCATTCATTCACTCACCCACACTCTCATCCATCCATCCATCCAACCATCCAACTTTTACCGAAATATAAATGTCAGGCGCTCTGCTGGGTGCTATGGAAATTAAGATTTTTAAGATCCATTCAGTGCCATCATGGAGCCCCTGAGCAGCAGACTCCTGACGCTGAGTTAAATTGACAACATGCCGTAAGCTTGAGGGCATTTATCGATGAGTGATGGGGAGAGGCAGACAGCGGTGGTCATGATGGTGTGTGTAACCAATAGGAGAGAGTTTAGCAAGCCGTCTGCATGGTTATTCAATACAAGTTGTATACAGATCAGGCTGATGGCTGCTTTCTAAAATAAGCCACAAGTCAGGCCCCCTTACCTGCTACACCTGTGAATGAGTTCAGTGACATAGCTCAATAAGCCATTTCTTTTTACACAGGGAATATCCGATGAGCCTTGCCCAGACTCAGCCAGACTCCTATGACCCAGATTGCAGCTGACCAAAGGACAACATACGAACCCCTTAGTTTGGAGGGACTTGTGTTGGGGGTGAGGGTGATAAATGCTAATCCCAAAGCCCCTATCCACTGTACCCAGGTTCTGCCCAGGGGTTCCTGTCCACTGAGCTCAGCTGGGAACATCAAGGGTGAGTTGAAGCCTGCCTGCTCCCCCACCGGAAGCCCCTCCTCAAACCCATATTGCCAGCCAAAATTCACATGCATTTTTTTTTTTTAATTTACCAGCTGTTGTCTCTCTCCATCTTGAACTTCAGCTCCTTGAGAGCAGCCCCCTGCTCTGTCTTGTTCATTGCTATGTCATTAGGACTTAGAACAGTTCCAGTAACATAAAAGTTATTTACTATATTTTTGTTAAATGTGTGTTACGTATGTACGCATGTATACATGAATGAATGAAAGACTATTTTGAGGCCTTGCTTGGCTTGGATTCCAGCCCCAGCTCAACTACCTAGTGATTCTACATTATGTTTCCTTGGGTCAGTTACCTAACCTCAGTTTCCCTGCCTGTAAAAGGGGGAAGTTCTAGTGCCTTCTGTATAGTCATTGGAAGGATTTGGGAAGACAAGTCCTGTAGAGCATTCAGTACTGTGTCTGGCTTATAACAGGGGTCAGTAAAAGGAGCTTGATCATGAGCATCATTTTAGTTGAAGTTACTAAGTGCTTTCCTCTTGGGCCCTGGATCCCCTGGTGACAGGATAAAAAAATCATCAAGTTGGCTCAAGAATGGGAGGAGAAGCAGCCTAGAACAGGGCCCTGGACCAGCAGCTTCAGCATCACCTGGGAACTTATCAGCAATGCACATTCCCAGGCCCATCCCAAATCTACCAAACCAGAAACTCTGGAGGTAGAATCCAGAAATCTGTATTTTAATAAGCCTTCAAGGTGATTCTGATGCACACAAATTTGAGCATTCTGGACCTAGAGCAAGGAGCAGATGGAGAAGGCCAGATTCCCAGTTGGAATGCCAATCGCTTGCTCTGATGCATAGAGAAAGGCAGAGAAGGAATGTGGGCAGCTCTAGGCCCAATGCCAGCAAAGCTCCCCATTTTGCAGCCACCAGCATGGCCTTGCCCTCTCTGTGGCTGGAGGAGAAGTCTGGCTTCCATCCATTGCAAGAAAAGTGCCACTGGCTGCGGGAAGAGCAGTGTTTGCTCAAACACTGTCACTGGGGCTGCTCCCTGCTCAGCATCCCGTGCACCTGTACTGCCCAAGGCCAGGGAGGCAGGGGCATACGGCGAGAGGCAGAGCAGAAGCAAAGGCAGAATGCCATGGGACCAGGTTTTCCTGAGCATCTGTGTGCGGGGACACCAGGGCAGGGGTGGAGAGACCTCCGTTTGAAGGTGGTGAGAAAGTCCTCGTGGTCCAGCAGAGGAGTTACAAGGGTTGGAAACGCAGCAGCCACAGGCAATTTGCAACCACCTGCTTAATAAACAGCCCTCAGCTGCTTCCAGAATCTCCAGAATGTTTATGGGAGAGAAATTTGGAACTGTACCTGGGAACAAATGATGTCAGAAAGGAGTCTGTTGGCAGATAGACTGGGACATGGGAACCACTAAGGCTCCCCTTGGAGGCAAAAGAATACGTGAGACTTTTTTGGGAGGTGGGGCACCTGCTTGTAAATGCCCAGTGGGGGTTAAGAAATGCTCTTCTAGGGACTTCCCTTATGGTCCAGTGGTTAAGAAACCACCTTGTAATGCAGGGGAGGTGGGTTCGATCCCTGGTGGGAGAACTAAGATTTCACATGCCGCTGAGCAGCTAAGCCTGTGCGCCACAACTATTGAGCCCTGGTGCCACAACTACTGAAGCCCAAGTGCCCTGAATCCCTCAGGCCACAACAAAAGATCCCACATGATGCAACGAAGCTCTTCTACACACTGCAACTAAGACTTGTGGCTTATTTGACGCAGCCAAAGAAATATTTTTTAAAAAAGAAGTGCTCTTCTAAACATTCCACCTTCACTCAGGAGAGCAAATGTACCATGTCACTTATGTCCCTATTTTTGTACCTTTGAACATGTCTCTGTTTTCTATCAGTGGGAATGTTGGGTACTGGGACTAGGGAAAGCTGATTTTTGAAACCAACTGAGAAATAACACAGAAGGTGGCAATCAGAATGTCAGCTCTACAAAGTCAAGTGAAGAATGCGGCTTTAGATCTGTAACCAAATGGGTTTGCATTCCTTCACTGTTGCATTAGACATATATCCAATTGGCCCTGATCATAACAGACAGCTTTCTAGAGGGGCAAAGTCAACCCTAGGAGGCTATCCAGTCCCAGAGAACTGGCAAGGTTTCCCTTCTGAAGGCAGGCAAGTCAGACGGGAAACCTCTAGAAGGGGCTGAGTTGAGCATGTTCAGCTCTTCTCCCAAGCTCACCAATCTGAAAAAATCCCTTCTCCTCTGGGGAGAAATAGGTGAGGGGAAGGACAAAAGCAAGAAGAGCTCCTTCCACACTCTTCCCTCCTGGATGGTGCAACAGAAATGTCCTCCTCTCCGTGGAAACAAGAATCATAGGATATAAATATTCCTCCCTAACATCTGGGCATTTACCCGAGCATTTTAGTCTTTCTCTCTGAATATCTGTGAAGTTTGTCTGTGAATGTGGCTACAGGCTGTGTGCCTCCGTGTATCTGTCTGATTCTTTGTGTGGCGAAGCCACTCACCCCCTCAACTCTCAGCTGCTCCACCTGCCTCCCTAATGGCTCCCCATGTGTGCTTCTCATGGATCCCAAGCAATCTCGCAGATGTTCCCAGTAGTCACTGTGCTCCGAGAATATGCTGTCCCAAGTGGTCATGACCATCTTCTAATCACCTCAGATTAGTCATCATTCCTGTCAGTAACACAACAAAATGGCAATGAGATTGCTCTTCGCCCAGATGGACTTGTATGGATGATGCTTATCTCAGGCACCTGGTTCATGAGCTCCTGAAGCGAATGAGAGAAGGCAGGGAGAAACCAGAGTTCCATCCATCAACCCACAGGGTGTTGCAAACCCCGGGGACAGAGTCAGCCACGTGTTGGTTCTCCTGTGTGTCTGGCCCCTAGCTAAGTTTGGGTGCAGGAATTAGTCCTTATACCCAAAGCAGAGTCCCCTGAAGGGCTGGCCCTGGCTCTCCCAGTCTAGCATCTCCCAGATGCTAGACCCTCTGTATCTTTAGGGGGTTATTATTCTGTCAAGGTTCCCATGGAAACCTGACTCCTCTTCTTTGATAGCTCCTTCTAGGAACCCCCAGGAGCTAGCTTTTCCAAATAGTGATACTTTCAGAGCACTGACTCTGGAGTCAGAACAATGGTGGAGACCCTACTATACTACATATTAACTGTGTAGTTCTGGGCAATTTGCCACTCTCTGAGCCTCATTCTTTTCATCTGTAAAATGGAGGTATTAATAATAAAGATAGTTAATGTCTATTGAAGGCTCACTAGGCAGTAGGTACTGTTCTAAGAATTGTACATGTATTATACTAGCTACCTATTTCTATCTAACAAATTACTCTAAAACTTAGTCTGAATTTGGCAATAAGGAGTTCATGATCTGAGCCACAGTCAGCTCTAGTCTTGTTTTTGTTGACTGTATAGAGCTTCTCCATCTCTGGCTGCAAAGAATATAATCAATCTGGTTTCGGTGTTGACCATCTGGTGATATCCATGTGTAAAGTCTTCTCCTGTGTTATTGGAAGAGGGTGTTTGCTATGACCAGTGCGTTCTCTTGGCAAAACTCTATTAGCCTTTGCCCTGCTTCATTCCGTATTCCAAGGCCAACTTGCCTGTTACCCCAGGTATTTCTTGACTTCCTACTTTTGCATTCCAGTCCCCTATAATGAAAAGGACATCTTTTTGGGGTGTTAGTTCTAAAAGGTCTTGTAGGTCTTCATAGAACCGTTCAACTTCAGCTTCTTCAGCGTTACTGATTGGGGCATAGACTTGGATTACTGTGATATTGAATGGTTTGCCTTGAAAACGAACAGAGATCATTCTGTTGTTTTTGAGATTGTATCCAAGTACTGCATTTTGGGCTGTTTTGTTGACCATGATGGCTATTCCATTTCTTCTAAGGGATTCCTGACCACAGTTGTAGATATAATCGTCATCTGAGTTAAATTCACCCATTCCAGTCCATTTTAGTTCGCTGGTTCCTAGAATTGACATTCACTCTTGCCATCTCCTGTTTGACCACTTCCAGTGTGCCTTGATTCGTGGACCTAACATTCCAGTTTCCTATGCAATATTGCTCTTTACAGCATTAGAACTTGCTTCTATCACCAGTCACATCCGCAACTGGGTATTATTTTTGCTTTGGCTCCATCCCTTCATTCTTTCTGGAGTTATTTCTCTACTGATCTCCAGTAGCATATTGGGCACCTACCGACCTGGGGAGTTCCTCTTCAGTATCCTATCATTTTGCCTTTTCATACTGTTCATGAACTCCTTACTGCCAAATTCAGACTGAAATTGAAGAAAGTAAGGAAAACTACTAGACCATTCATGTATGACCTAAATCAAATTCCTTATGATTATACAGTGGAAGTGAGAAATAGATTTAAGGGACTAGATCTGATAGATAGAGTGCCGATTGAACTATGGACGGAGGTTCGTGACATTGTACGGGAGACAGGGATCAAGACCGTCCCCATGGAAAAGAAATACAAAAAAGCAAAATGGCTGTCTGGGGAGGCCTTACAAATAGCTGTGAAAAGAGAAGCGAAAAGCAAAGGAGAAAAGGAAAGATATAAACATCTGAATGCAGAGTTCCACAGAATAGTAAGAAGAGATAAGAAAGCCTTCCTCAGTGATCAATGCAAAGACATAGAGGAAAACAACAGAATGGGAAAGACTAGGGATCTCTTCAAGAAAATTAGAGATACCAAGGGAACATTTCATGCAAAGATGGGCTGAATTAAGGACAGAAATAGTATGGACCTAACAGAAGCAGAAGATATTAAGAAGAGGTGGCAAGAATACACAGATCAGATCAGATCAGATCAGGCTCTCAGTCTTGTCTGACTCTTTGCGACCCCATGAATCACAGCACGCCAGGCCTCCCTGTCCATCACCAACTCCCGGAGTTCACTTAGACTCACATCCATAGAGTTAGTGATGCCATCCAGCCATCTCATCCTCTGTCATCCCCTTCTCCTCTTGCCCCCAATCCCTCCCAGCATCAGAGTCTTTTCCAAAGAGTCAACTCTTCGCATGAGGTGGCCAAAGTACTGGAGTTTCAGCTTTAGCATCATTCCTTCCAAAGAAATCCCGGGGCTGATCTCCTTCAGAATGGACTGGTTGGATCTCCTTGCAGTCCAAGGGACTTTCAAGAGTCTTCTCCAACATCACAGTTCAAAAGCATCAATTCTTCAGCACTCAGCCTTCTTCATGTCCAACTCTCACATCCATACATGCCACAGGAAAAACCATAGCCTTGACTAGATGAACCTTTGTTGGCAAAGTAATGTCTCTGCTTTTGAATATGCTATCTAGGTTGGTCATAACTTTCCTTCCAAGGAGTAAGCGTCTTTTAATTTCATGGCTGCAGTCACCATCTGTAGTGATTTTGGAGCCCAGAAAAATAAAGTCTGACGCTGTTTCCACTGTTTCCCCATCTATTTCCCATGAAGTGATGGGACCAGATGCCATGATCTTTGTTTTCTGAATGTTGAGCTTTAAGCCAACTTTTTCACTCTCCTCTTTCACCTTCATCAAGAGGCTTTTGAGTTCCTCTTCACTTTCTGCCATAAGGGTGGTGTCATCTGCATATCTGAGGTTATTGATATTTCTCCTGACAATCTTGATTCCAGCTTGTGTTTCTTCCAGTCCAGCATTTCTCATGATGTACTCTGCATAGAAGTTAAATAAACAGGGTGACAATATACAGCCTTGACGAACTCCTTTTCCTATTTGGAACCAGTCTGTTGTTCCATGTCCAGTTCTAACTGTTGCTTCCTGACCTGCATACAAATTTCTCAAGAGGCAGGTCAGGTGGTCTGGTATTCCCATCTCTTTCAGAACTTTCCACAGTTTATTGTGATCCACACAGTCAAAGGCTTTGGCATAGTCAATAAAGCAGATATAGATGTTTTTCTGGAACTCTCTTGCTTTTTCTATGATCCAGCAGATGTTGGCAATTTGATCTCTGGTTCCTCTGCCTTTTCTAAAACCAGCTTGAACATCAGGAAGTTCACGGTTCACATATTGCTGAAGCCTGGCTTGGAGAATTTTGAGCATTACTTTACTAGTGTGTGAGATGAGTGCAATTGTGCAGTAGTTTGTCTGGCTCTAGGTCAGTGATCACACCATCGTGATTATCTGGGTAGTGAAGATCTTTTTTGTACAGTTCTTCTGTGTATTCTTGCCATCTCTTCTTAATATCGTCTGCTTCTGTTAGGTCCATATCATTTCTGTCCTTTATCAAGCCCATCTTTGCATGAAATGTTCCTTTGGTTTCTCTAATTTTCTTGAAGAGATCCCTAGTCTTTCCCATTCTGTTCTTTTCCTCTATTTCTTTGCATTGATCGCTGAAGAAGGCTTTCTTATCTCTTCTTGCTATTCTTTGGAACTCTGCATTCAGATGTTTATATCTTTCCTTTTCTCCTTTGCTTTTCGCTTCTCTTCTTTTCCCAGGTATTTGTAAGGCCTCCCCAGACAGCCATGTACAAAAAACATCTTCATGACCCAGATAATCACAATGGTGTGATCACTGACCTAGAGCCAGACATCCTGGAATGTGAAGTCCAGTGGGCCTTAGAAAGCATCACTACGAATAAAGCTAGTGGAGGTGATGGAATTCCAGTTAGGCTATTCCAAATCCTGAAAGATGATGCTGTGAAAGTGCTGCACTCAATATGCCAGCAAATTTGGAAAACTCAGCAGTGGCCACAGGACTGGAAAAGGTCAGTTTTCATTCCAATCCCAAAGAAAGGCAATGCCAAAGAATGCTCAAACTACCACACAATTGCACTCATCTCACACACTAGTAAAGTGTAATGCTCCAAATTCTCCAAGCCAGGCTTCAGCAATATGTGAACCGTGAACTTCCAGATGTTCAAGCTGGTTTTAGAAAAGGCAGAGGAACCAGAGATCAAATTGCCAACATCTGCTGGATCATAGAAAAAGCAAGAGAGTTCCAGAAAAACATCTATATCTGCTTTATTGACTATGCCAAAGCCTTTGACTGTGTGGATCACAATAAACTGTGGAAAATTCTGAAAGAGATGGGAATACCAGACCACCTGACCTGCCTCTTGAGAAATTTGTATGCAGGTCAGGAAGCAATAGTTAGAACTGGACATGGAACAACAGACTGGTTCCAAATAGGAAAAGGAGTTCGTCAAGGCTGTATATTGTCACCCTGTTTATTTAACTTCTATGCAGAGTACATCATGAGAAATGCTGGACTGGAAGAAACACAAGCTGGAATCAAGATTGTCAGGAGAAATATCAATAACCTCAGATGTGCAGATGACACCACCCTTATGGCAGAAAGTGAAGAGGAACTCAAAAGCCTCTTGATGAAAGTGAAAGAAGAGAGTGAAAAAGTTGGCTTAAAGCTCAACATTCAGAAAACAAAGATCATGGCATCTGGTCCCATCACTTCATGGCAAATAGATGGGGAAACAGTGGAAACAGCGTCAGACTTTATTTTTCCAGGTTCCAAAATCACTACAGATGGTGATTGCAGCCATAAAATTAAAAGACGCTTATTCCTTAGAAGGAAAGTTATGACCAACCTAGAGAGCATATTCAAAAGCAGAGACATTACTTTGCCAACAAAGGTTCGTCTAGTCAAGGCTATGGTTTTTCCAGTGATCATGTATGGATGTGAGAGTTGGACTGTGAAGAAGGCTGAGCACCGAAGAATTGATGCTTTTGAACTGTGGTGTTGGAGAAGACTCTTGAAAGTCCCTTGGACTGCAAGGAGATCCAACCAGTCCATTCTGAAGGAGATCAGCCCTGGGATTTCTTTGGAAGGAATGATGCTAAAGCTGAAACTCCAGTACTTTGGCCACCTCATGCGAAGAGTTGACTCATTGGAAAAGACTCTGATGCTGGGAGGGATTGGGGGCAGGAGGAGAAGGGGACGACAGAGGATAAGACGGCTGGATGGCATCACTGACTCGATGGACGTGAGTTTGAGTGAACTCTGGGAGTTGGTGTTGGAGAGGGAGGTCTGGCATGCTGCAATTCATAGGGTCGCAAAGAGTGGGACACAACTGAACGACTGAACTGAACTGAACTGAAAACTTAGTGGCTTAAAACCACAATATTTATTATCTCATAGTCTCTGCAGCTTAGGAATAGGAGCATAAATTAGCTGGTCTTCACCTTAAGGTATCACAGAGGCCACAACTACGGTGTCAGGCAGGGCTGCAGTGTCAGATGGGTTTTCAGAGGTGTCATCTCTATTGGTGGAGGATCTGCTTCCAAGCTGACTCAGGTGGCTGTTAGCAGGATATCGTTTCTCAGGGGCTGTCTGAGGACCTCGTTCTTACTGGCTATCCTTCCCAAGTGAGCTTCATTGTGCTGCTCACATGTGCAATTGGCTTCCATCAGAACAAGCAAAAAAGTGAGAGAAGGTAAGCAAGATGGAAGTCACGGTCTCTTGGACCCTAATCTCAGAGTGACACCCTATCAGTTTTGCCCTATTCTCTAATTAGAAGCAAGTCACTAGTCCAGCCCACATCTAAGAGGCTGCTCACCATGTGCAATGTCACTCTACCTTCACAGCAACACTATGTGGAGGTACCATCGATACCCTCCTTTATCACCAGGCTACAGATGAGGAGACACAGAGACTTCCCCAAGGCCATACAACTGTCATATGAAGAAGCCTGGAAGCTGCCTCCAGAGTCTGTGCTCTTAACCACTAAACCTGAGGTTGTTGGCAGGATCAAATGTGCTCCTATAAATAATGACACCATGGTCCTTGGGAATACAAGCTCCTTTCTCCAGTGTCTCCCTCCAGTTCTACCTCACTCAGTGTCTTGTCCTGGAGGAAAGAGTGTAAGCTCTCAGGCAAGTGCAGCTTTTCCTAGGCTGGGGGAGTTTACTCTCAGACTAGCCACACCCTCTCTCGTTTCCGATTGGTCACCATGTTTTATTTCTAACTTCTGATTGGCTGCAGGACAAACAGCGCACCCAAGATGAGAGATGGATGTGTAAGAGAGCGGCTGGTTTTGCACTATGAATATAAGTCTCCTGGTACAAGTTCCATCAAAGGAGGTGGTGAGCACATGCAGATAAACTCACCCAAACACAGGTGACTTTGTTCTGTTGGAAATTGGTGACGGCTGGGGTTAGCATTTGGGATGGAGATAAGATGTTGCCCATCTGGACTTAGCAGCAAAAGAGCTGTTCCAGGCCTGCTAGAAATAGCCTGATGGTCCATCTGTAGCAAATGGCATAGAGAGGCCTGTGCCTTCTGACTCAAGGATGGCCCCGTCCATGTAGTACCAGTCCCACTTTATGGGTCATTAGAGCCAATCTTCCTTCCTCCCCACCTCCTGCTGATCCAAGCAACAGAAGCAGCTTCCCTCTCAGAGGAAGTGGGGAACAAGAGAGATAACACCACCTTTCCTTTCACTCTTGACTCCCTCCTTCATGTGGGTGGAGGAGAGATTGGCATGACTTTAAAGATAGCAAGAAGCCTATACCCATTGATCCATGTTTCTCTAATATGTAAGCTCTAGATGTGGCCTCTCTCCTGGCCATAATTCCCCATTCATCTAGCTTAATGTTGGCTAGGAAGACCCAGAATTGCCCTCAGGTGGGCTCCAGAGTTCAAATATAGAGGAAGGTGTCAAGTAAACCAGTTTCAGGGCCAAGCTGTCCTCAAATTCAGTTCTGCCAGTTATAAAGTCAATATTTCCATCCCAGTCAAACTTCCATGTATAATTCTAAGTTGATCCAAAACTTTCAGGAGAGAGATATGTGATTAATTATGGCTCTTACGAACTCCAACACTAAGAGGCTATAAAGGACTTGCTAAATCACCCATCTTTCACACAGCAGAGCCAGGATTCATGGCTATGTCTACCAAGCTGCCCAGGTGCTTCTCATTTTACTATATCCTCCCTTCAGGGCTCTTCTAAGGAACATAAGGCACCCAGAGATGTCAAAGGAAAGTTTAGTTCTTCAAGACTCAGCTCCATTATTATTGCCTCTGATAGACACAAAAGACACAATTCCTAAGAGTCTGGAGGTACCTAACCCAGTGCCTAAATCAGGAATATGACCACAAACCCTCTCTGCTCTTACATGTGGTTCCTCAAACACTGGCTGTCTTCCTCTCAACCTCCATGGGAGAAATGCACTTTCCCACTCCACAGATCTTGGGCTTTGTCATGAAACTTGTTTTGCTCAATGGAACACGGGAGGATGTAACTGTGTATGATTCAAAGTTGAAGCCTTAAGATGGTCCTATCCTAAAGAACTTGCCCAAGGTAGCTCCTGGCACCAGAAGAAGAGACATGAGGCTAATCTGAAGTAGATCTAACAGTAGAGCTCAGCATACATTGGCCAAACACCAGCTGACATGAA
Organism: Bos taurus; assembly: GCF_002263795.3. Classification (NCBI taxonomy): domain Eukaryota; kingdom Metazoa; phylum Chordata; class Mammalia; order Artiodactyla; family Bovidae; genus Bos; species Bos taurus. Next base: position 111,257,291 of record NC_037330.1, on the reverse strand, counting down.
GAAATGAGATGCTGCGGGTTATAATGCTTATTGTTATTTGCCATTGAGGGTTTTTTCTGGGGTAGGGGGAGAGTTGTTATGCAGCATGATTGTGACAATAGCTAACTGATACACTCCCCAAGATGATCATAGAAAAGTTACTGATGCCTAAGTGGTCGTGGGAGACTTCAGAAGGATAAGACTGCCCTGAGTCCCAAATGCTGGGATAGACTTAGAGGTTAGGAGCTTTGAAAGTGGATTTCTGTTAGTCATATGTGTGGGTGTGTCAGTGACAGCATGTTGTAGCACAAACACGCAAACACAAATGTGCTAAAGAGTACTGCAAACACATCTCCAGGACAGCGTGGAGTGCAGTCCCAGAGAAATCCCCTTTTGCAAGTCTCAAGCGTTGAATTCTGTTTAAGCCTAGGCCATTTTTTTTCCCTGTTTTTCACCCAACAATTAATCTTTTGTATTATTATTAATTATTGGTTTATCTTGAGTGAAATGTGGATGTGAATATTATCTGTAGCTTGAGACATAATTGTGGGATGAAAAATTCAAACACCGGAAGAAAACATTGCTATCAGCACACCTTGCTGGAAAGGGACCCGGCACCCACGTGCCACCCAGCACACAATGCTTCCTCTGGTGTGCTCTCCTCCAGTGAGCTTATCACCTTGGCCACTCGATTGAGGTTATTTGCACAGTTTAGGAAATCACTGCAAGCTGGGTAAGTGGCTCTTCTGTCACTCAGCTTGACTGGCATAGTCGTTCAACCACAGGGCAAGAAGAAACACAGAGGGGGGATTCTACTGAAGTTTCCCCCACATGTCTAGTGGGCAAGAAGAAACACAGAGGGGGAATTCTACTGAAGCTTCCCCCACGTGTCTAGTGGAACAGTTTACTGTTCCATAGAATGTTTAGAAACGTTACCTTTTTAAAAATGCTCGATAGTCAAATACACATGGGAAACACTGGGTTTAAGAAAGTCAAACACTCATTTCTTCTGCAGAACTTAGCTCTCAGTAGTTAGCTAGCTCTCAGTAGTTAACTAGCTCTCAGTAGTTAGCTAATGCATGAATCTTCAAGATGGAAAAGGGCATCCAGCTTCTTGAACTGTTTGATAGTGGAATTCTCCACCCTGTGCTTTTTTTTCAGATATATTATAAGTGTAGCATTTCCTGGAACGCAATTTTTAAAAAATTTATCACTAACATCCATTGATTCCATCGTGGACCTGCTTTTATTTTTGGAAAGTTCTCACAATGAGTTAATGTCCACTGGCTCATGTTTCCTCCCATTTATTAAATATCTGTGAAAACAAACAAACAACTGAACCAAAAACAAACAGGCAAAAGATTCTTCCTTCTACCCACACCAACTCTCAAGCATTCAAATGCAAGGATTCTGCCGCTCCAATCAGATTTTCTCTATTTAAATTTCTAGTCTATAGTTTGTGTTATCATTGGCAGAGTAAATGAGAAAAATGGGGCAGAAAAATGCATTCCTTTGACTCCATCATGTATTGAGTTGTTTGATATCCAACGAATTACTTAACTTCTCTGAGGCCTCAGTTTCTTCATCTGTAAAGTGGGGACGAGAGGAGGTACATGTTATGGGCCTGGCTGAGAAGCTGGCACCTAGAGGCTCCTATAAAGCAGTACTATTATTACTGTTACTCTGGAAACCTATCTTCCTGTCCCTGCCCCTCAATGTCACCCACATGATTTCCAAGAAGAGTCCCCTCTCCTCAGATCCTTGCTAAATTGAGTTCACATCAACACTTACTGGCACCTACTATGTGTCAGGCCCTGTCCGAGGTTCTGGGAACACAGTGCTGGATGAGATACGGTAATTATCCTTAAAGCTCTCCCAGTCAGGTAGAGGATACAGAGAGGAAACTGCAACTCAGAGTTCTTGGGAAAACTGGGCCCAGGCTTGCCATTGTCTCAGGTTTGGAGGAACAGAGGAGCCCAAGCTTGCAAGGACAATTCAGGATCATAGATACCTATGCACTGAGACACTTTCATTGTCCCTCTGCAGCCAGTGTTTTGTCTGGAAAGGATGTGACTCAAGCACCCTCCAGCGTTTGTAACACCCTGTGTGCTATGGCCCTGGAGGCTGAGCTGCCCGGGAGGGCACAAGCTCAGGAATCTGTGTTTCCAGCCACTTCAAGAACAGGAAGTAGAAATAGATGCCAAGGACTTAATATGGAGATCCTCTCATTTCCCTTCCAGGCGCTTATCCTGGGTAATGTTGAAAGCACAATATCTTGTTCAAGAGCAAGAGGACACTTTTAAGCTGGGTCAAAACATTGCCCCCTGCTTTCTCCTTAAATAGAAATGCACAGAATTTGTTTTTCCTGGATCATACTTACTTGGCTCTGAAGGGCTGCCTCCTTACACCAGAACCACCATATTTTCTCAAGTGTTATTCTTCCCTTGACCTGGCCCCGAATATAGAAGCCAACGTGATCCTGCACATTCAGCAGGTTATTTTTCAGAGGACACCAAGAGCCTGCTCCCAATCGCTCATCTTCCCCAGGAAATTCAAGTCACACAGCAGAAGCGAAGTTCAGTGTCCGATATCTGAAAGAGCTTTGCCAATGTCAAGGGCAGGAAACACATTAAGGTGCATCTGGCGGAGATCACACGGTTATTCAATAAATGTTTATTGAGCAGCTACTCTGTGCCTGGCACTGGGCTCTCTCCCAGGGACAATGACAGCAGCAGCAGGAGGAGCTAACACTTGTGCATGCTAACCACATGCCTGGTACTCATTGATCCTTCCATCCTCACTGCAGCCCTTGAGGCAGAGACTATTCTTTCTTGATTTTTATGCGTAAAGAAACAGAGGCATAGAGAAGTAAAATCACTCACCCAGATTCACCCATCTAATAAGTGGCAGAGCCAGGATGGGGCCCCTGCAGTCTGACTCCGAAGCTGGTGCACTTAACCACTGCCCTCTACCATCTCTCAGTATGACTGAGACAGACTGCGCTCCTAAATTGCCCACAGGCTCATAGTAGGGACAATCAAGTACACAGGCGAACAGAGGGGATCACTGCTGCTTGGAAGGCGCTGTGGGAGTCCACAGGAGGGTACCATCTAGTTGTTGCTGTCCGGTCTCTAAACCATCTCTGACTCTTTGCAACCCCATGAACTGCAGCACTCCAAGCGTCCCTGTGCTTCATTATCTCCTGGAGTTTGCTCAGATTCGTGTCCATTGAGTTGGTGATGCTATCTAACCATCTCATCTTCTGCCGTCCCCTTCTCCTTTTGCCTTCTTGGATCCCCTTCATGGATCACAACCTCATCGTTGACAAAGGGACTTGCATAACTCAATGAAGCTATGAGATGAGGCTTGCTGTGCAGGGCCACCAAAGACAGATAGGTCATAGTGGAGAGTTCTGACACAATGTGGTCCATTGGAGGAAGGAATGGCAAACCACTCCAGTATTCTTGCCGCGAGAACCCCATGAACCCCATGAACTCTCATAGCGTGTGCCAGAAACTAGCGTGTCCAATCCTTCCCTCTGAGTTTGTCCGGTTCAGTGCTGAGCAAGAGTTAAGGTCCACTCCAGCACCCAGGGATCTTGCTAAAATGCAGATTTTGATTTTGTAAGTCTGGAGTGGAGCCTGAGAACCCGCATTTCTGAAAGCTCCCATTTCTAATAGCCACTTATGTAAGGCTCTAGACAAGGGTGGCAAACTGTTTTGTTTTTGTTTTTGCCTCTAGAACATTATAATGAGGACATCTGGCCTCTCCCTTCCCGATGCCAAGCCTAGATGATAGCATCTGAGACAATGATTCATGGCTGCTGTTACACCTGCCATCTATCCTGCTGCACCAGGCATGATGTTGCATGCATGCATGCTAAGTCGCTTCAGTCGTGTCCGACTCTATGCAACCCCATAGACGTTAGCCCACCAGGCTCCCCGTCCCTGGGATTCTCCAGGCAAGAACACTGGAGTGGGTTGCCATTTCCTTCTCCAATGCATGAAAGTGAAAAGTGAAAGTGAAGTCGCTCAGTCATGTCTGACTCTTAGTGACCCCATGGACTGCAGCCTACCAGGCTCCTCTGTCCATGGGATTTTTCCAGGCAAGAGTACTGGAGTGGGGTGCCATTGCCTTCTCCGAGGCATGATGTTAGGAGATGACTAACTTGGCTAAACTCAGAGTTTGCTAGGCACCAGCCTCTATGCTAAGTGCTTCGCAGACATTTAACCCCACAAGGACCCTAGGAGAGAGGTACAGCTCTTTTCAACCCCATTTTACAGATGAGCAAACCGAAATCTTAGAGAGTAAGTGACCTGATGACTTTCCCAAGGTCACACCACTGATAAATGGCAGGAGGTGGGGGAACTCTGCCAGTTTTTGAAGCACCAATACACCAGGCCTTTCTGGCAACTTGCCGCTTTGGCCTCATTTTATCTCCCATTTTTCTAATAAAGAACCTCAGGGTCAGAAAGTTTAAGTTGTTTGGGCAAGGGCCACTCAGCTAGTGAGGGGGAGAGCCAGGATTCAGGCCAAATGGGCCTGACCCCAAGTTCATCCTTTTAACGGCTCTGCAGAAAAATAAGAATTTGAATTTCTGCTCACACCCCAGTTCTCAGCTGTAACAAGTTAAGGATCCTTTTATAACCACAAAATACAATTCACAGACCTATGGAGGATTTAGGTCACAATATGAACCCCAAGCTCCCAAAGCAGGGTATGTCCCTTTCGACCTCTCTCTTGTCCATTTCAAAGACCTGAACGAGATTTTGTTATGTCTGATCAAAATGTGTCTGTTTTCCTTCATCCATCCTAGGAAAGAGAACAGGAGTCATTTTAGAAACATCATCCAGGGAAGAAAATTGGGGGAACTGAGTCCCCACTGAGGCCATGATAGCCTGAGACTCAGGGACCTAGGAAGCGGGTAAATGCTGTGCCTGTCCTTCAGACCCCACCCCACTCCCCAGGCCCATGGCCAGCTTCCCAACCTAGCAGCTCTACAGGCCTCTCCTCTCTTTAGCCCCCTGAGATGAAAAGATGCTTCTTATCTGCTGCCCTTCCTCCTCTTCACCTCTGCCCCCTTGCTGTCTGAAGCCAGCCCTCCAAACTCACCACCAGGCTTCTTGCCATCAGCACTCCTATCGCAGTACTGATTGCTAATAAAAGCAGTTCAATTGTCGGTTAGGAATTAAAAAAAAAAAAGAAAAAACACTCAAGCTGACCAGCCAGTATATCAGGCCATGTTTCAAGAATGTCATCTGGAAGCCAAGGGAATAGGAAAAATTGCTGTCAGCTCAGATCCACTCCCAACCACCCACCCCACCTCCGCAAACCAGTATCTATCACTTCTTTTCAAAACCCTTTCTCCTCCCAATGCCAGCCCCCTGTACCTGCCTCGACACCTGGACCCCACGCCCACCTCAGCATCCTAGGCAGGTTATACCTGTCACCATCACTCAGCACCACAAGGAAGTGTGTGTGTTTATCCACAGTGAGATCCGACAGGGCCTGAGGTGGGGGTGGGGTGGGGAGGAGGAATCTGGAACCACGGGCATTGAGGGTGTGCGGAGATGGGGAAGGGGAGAAAACACAACATTTCAGGGCACAGCAATGTCTAGCCATGGTTCACTGTGTCCAGGAGCATTGGGCAGGGGTCTGGTGACACCCACACAGGCACCCCCATCAGGGGGCTCAGTCCCTGTGTAGCAATCATATGGCACAGTTCAGGTTCAGGGTCTCAGGTCAGGCCCAGCCCCTGTCCTCTCAGAGCCTGGAGAACTGGGAAAACCCCTGGAAACTTATTTTGTAGGGGCACCAAGCTGAAGCCTACTTAGACATGATAGTGATGGAGGACCATGTTACCTATGGCCGAGAACGTGGGGTCTCCAGAGCAAGCGCTGTGACTCTGGAACATTTCAAGGACTCTGGATGAACACTGTGAGTCAAACTAGAAAGTGACTTAAGAGCAATAAAAGTGATCACTATCCCCCTACCCTAGCCCCTCACCCAGGGAGTGAGGAGGAGCTGAGCCTTCTTAAATATTTTGTGCTTCAGTTTGGACTGGCCCGGACCCTTTGGGAGAGGTGGGGATCACACCCTCAGGTGAGGGGACCAGTGGGCTCGGCTGTTGGCGGCGAGGACAGAGGCAGAGGCAGACACACAGAGAAGGAAAAAGACCTCCCCCCTTTGAAATCGATCTTTCCTACTTGGTTTACAAGATGCGTATCATTTCCTCGTGGATTCACTGCCGTCCATTTGAGTAAAACGGTGCCATCAGTGTTTTCCAGATCATTCCTTCAGAGATTTTGTGATGTACCTGGTGATAAATAATATTCATTACTATTATAAACATTTTCTATTATAAACATCACTATTATAAAAATTTTCTCTGATTAGACCAATTTGGGTCACATATCCATTTTTGAATGACTATCTTAAAGAATGGGATATGCAGATGTAAATGAGATCATGGTATTAGTTTCAGCCAACCAGATCCCATCCTCCAGCTGGGAGTTTGTCCACCCCAAATGGACAAATGGGAGAGGTGGGGTCCTTTTAAGAAGAAGGGAGGAAGACATAGATGCTGGGGAGGCAGCCAGAAAGGCCGGATATTAAGGGCCAACCATGTGCCAAGGATTGTGTGCTTTATGTGAGCTCTCATTGGATTATTAGCTTTAAAACGGCCTGTAGAGATGATTTGGCCCAGAGATTCTCACGAAGTCAGCACTCCACTTCAGGAAGACATGCAAGAACCCCTCCGGGGCAGTGAGTGGTTTGCATATCTAACAAAAAGGGGCAGTGGGTTTTTAAAGACTGAGAAACACAGCCCTCCTGCATCATGGTGTTGTTGTTTAGTCTCTAAGTCGTGTCTGACTCTGCAACCCCATGGACTGCAGCATGCCAGGCTTCCCTGTTCTTCACTATCTGCAAGAGTTTGCTCAAACTCAACCGGTTATCTCATTCTCTGTCGCCCCCTTCTCCTCCTGCCCTCAGTCTTTTCCAGCATCAGTGTCTTTTCTAATGAGTTGGCTCTTTGCATCAAGTGGCCAAAATATCTGGAGCTTCAGATTCAGCATCAGTCCTTCTAATGAATATTCAGGGTTGACACTGACTGGTTTGATCTCCTTACAATCCAAGGGACTCTCAAGAGTCTTCTCCAGCACCACAGTTTGAAAGCATCAATTCTTCAGCCCTCAGCCTTCTTTCTTTTATGGACTTCCCTGTGTCTCAGATGGTAAAGAACCTGCCTGTAATGTTGGAGACCCAGGTTCGATCTCTGGTTCAGGAGGATCCCTTGGAGAAGAAGAAGGCTACCCACTCCAGTATTCTTGCCCTGAGAATTCCATGGGCAGAAGAGCCTGGCAGGCTACAGTCTACAGGGTCTCAAAGAGTTGGACATGACTGAGTGACTAACACTTTCACTTTCATCCTTCTTTATGGTCCAAGAAATAACCTCCCAAAGATTTGACCCATCAATCTGGCATAGTGTCAAAGCATTTGCGCCTCTGAGAACAAACTTGATATTGGAGAATTCTATTTGTTACTTACCACCATCTAACTGCTATGAACTGAAGGCTTGAATCTCCCCAAAATTTGTATGTTGAAGCCTAATCCCCAGTGTGATGGTATTCAGAAGTGGGCCTTTGGGAAGTGATTAGGTCATGAGGGTGGAGCCCTCACGAATGGAAGAGATACATGAGAGAGATGATCCCTCTCCACCACATGAGAATAAATGAGAAGACAGGCAGCCTGAACACCGGGAAGTGAGTCCCCACCAGACACTGAATCTGCTGATGCCTTCTTCTTGGACTTCTAACCTCCAGAACTGAGAGAAATAAATGCATATTATTTAAGCCACCCAGGCTATGGTTATAGCAGCCTGAAATGACTTAGACACGGATCTTGGGCTATTTAATTTGCTGAAGTCTCAGGATTCTCATGTTAAAGTGGAGATGATGACGGATTCTCTCTCCGTAGGTTGCTGTGTTATTAAATGAGTAATGCTCTGTTATTAATGTCACCTCGAACAAAGGAAGCACTCAACAAGGGGTAGACCTCTGACTATTATTACGTGACTATTGAAGATTAGTGTCACATGTGCCACTGGGAAGAAAGAATAGAAAGCCATCAACACAGCCCAATGCCCTCATTTTATTGATGAGAAAACTCCAGCCCGAGTTGGAGAACAGTCTGTCTAAGTCCCCACAATGAATGGGTGGTTGAGCCAGAACAAGAGTATATATTAGCTCAAGATATGCTTTTGATGTTCAGTCCAGGGCTCATCCCTCCCATCGAGTTGTGTCTGATCACCTTCATCCATATTCTCCCCACCGAGAGCCCAGCATTGTATCTGACACATAACAGAGGTCTACTGCCCTTTGCCAAATACCTGTACATTAGAGGTAGGGAGACAGGTTTTATGACTCACAAAGACCCTTCCAGGAAACGCACTTCCAAGAATTCAGCATCCACATCTGACCACCTCTTGTCCACTCTCTTCAGCCAGGTTCTCTTTTCAACTATCATTAATTGCTTTGGGCAGGAGTAAAACTGCTGAAACAACAGCAGACAAGAACTGGTTCTCTGTGCTAGTTAAATGATTTCAATTGGGTGATTCTATTACTAAGCGATGAGACTCTCAAAATGATCACCCCTCTGTAGGCATCTTACTAGTTGGGCTTTCAGGCACATGGCAAACGTGCCTTAAAAGATGTCTGCAACTGCCCTAACCTCTCAGCTACATATACGTGTGCTCACACACACATGTAAACACACACACACACCCTACAGGTTTCCTGCATGTTTCTGTTTCCTTTCAAGATGATTCTCACTGCCTGATAGACAACCCTTCTAGCCTGATGCACCACCATCAGTCCTACTTGATGCTTAGTTACGTGAGTCTCGGCCAAACTGATTATAATGGACACCTCCAGGCACCACTTTAGATCTTCCTGGCCTTGCTTGTCTCTGATTCCAGCCCCTGCTCCTGCAATCAGCTGGTACAGGCTTTGGCCAGCTTTATGCAGGTACATAATGGCAGATCAGACCACACCGTGCACCTCTCACCTGCCTCCCTTGAGCTTCTCTAGGAACGTTGGCCTGGGATACCGTGGGGAACATGCTCAGCACCAGTCACATGCACAAGCTTGAGATGCAGGGAAGTTAATACCCCTTGAGGCAAACTTTTGACCGATGGGTGTCAGAAATCATAAATAAATGTCTCCCTCCCACCCCTCAGAACACTGTCTGGCCACATTTCAGAGGGCTTTATGTATGGTTTTCTGGGATAAGCAGCCAGTTGCTCATGGCAGTAGCCAAGATAATGCCTCCTCTCCTACCCTGCTCCTCTCCCTTAGACTTCATTGTCCTTCACTTCTGCTCTCCGGGATCATATTCCCCATCAAGTACTTGTACATGAGTCTTTGTCTTGGGTTCTGCCTTCAAGGGTCCCAGGCTAAGGTGGTGGTCTCCCACAGTGGCCTGGAAGATGGACCCTCAGGTCGGGATGTTAGGGCTGGATCACTCATCAGTCACATGGCAATAAGGACCCTCATGCTGGTGGTAAGTGGACTACTCATATGGAATATCACTTAGCCATAAAAAGGAACAAAATACTGCCATTTGCAGAGACATGGTTAGACCTAGAGACTGTCCTACAGAGTACAGGAAGTCAGGAAGAGAAAAACAAATGTCATATACTAATGCATATATGTGGAATCTAGAAGAATGGTACGTATGAACCTATTTGCAAAGCAGAAATAAAGACAGACACAGAGAACAAACCTATGGAAGCCAGTGGGAGGGTGGGATGAATTGGGAGGTCGAGACTGACATATAAACACTATGTAGAAAATAGATAACTAGTGAGAACCTGCTGCATGGCCCAGGGATCTCTACCCACTGCTCTGTGATGGCCTGAATGGAAAGGAAATCTAAAAGAGAAGGGATATATGTATACATGGAACTGATTCACTTTTCTGTATAGTAGAAACTAATGCAACATTGTAAAGCAACTCTAATAAAAATTTTAAAAGAAAAAGAATAGAATAAACATACAGAAGCAAGAAAGGAATAATACAAATAGGAAAATTAATCAAGAAAGAAATCAATAGAGATGATTAATGACCAAAACTTCATTTCTTTGAAGAGATAAAGCACAAATATCTGATAAAGTTGATCAACCAAATAAGAGACAATAAATTAAATTTTAACCTGCCCAAAGAGAATTAACTATAACTATAGAAATAATAGAGATTTTTAAATAACAAAAACAATAAATTATACAACAATAGCAAAAATTCTAAATGAAAAAAATATTTTCAGGAAAAAATTGGACTGAAAAGAAATAGAATGCCTGGATAATGCATTAACCATGAAAGAGATTTCTAATTATTCACCAGGACTCCAGTCTAAGTAAAAGTTATGATCAGGTTCTTAATTTTAATTAAACAAATACACTCTAGCTATTATGCTCTGAAAATGGTTTATTGCTGTTGTTCAGTCACTCAGTCGTGTCCAACTCTTTGCGACAGGCTCCTCTGTCCATGGGATTTCCCAGGCAATAATACTGGAGTGGGGTGCCACCTCCTTCTCCAAAATGGTTTATTAAGAAGTCACAAAATTGTTGGAAAGACTGAAGTAACAGACTGTGGCTGAGCTTTTGAAAATGGTCTCTGAAACTCAGCAGAACTGAGCAACCAGAAGAACTGCGGCCACTAGTACGCTCAGGAATTCGCTACCAGCACTGTTGGCTTCAGTCTAACACCGCCATTGCCAAAATCTATACCATAAAAACAAACGTACAAAATTACAATTCTAAGATAAAATAAGGACTGGGGATGCAATGTACAAAATGAGAAACATAATTAACACGGCTGTATGTTATATATGAAAATTGTTAACAGAATAAATCCGAAGACTTCTCATCACAAGGAAAAGAATTTTTTCAATTTCTTTAATTTTGTATCTATGTGATATGATGGGTGTTCACTAAACTTATGTGGTAATCATTTCATGATGTATTTAAGCTGAATCATTATGCTGTAAAACTTAAACTTACACAAATTGTATGTCAATTACACCTCCAGTAAAGCTGAAAGGAAGGAAGGAAGGAAGAAAATACTGATATACATAAATCCATATACCAAGTTCTAACTCTGGAAAAACCAGACAGGGTCACTGACTCCTCTGGGATAGAGAATGATGAAAGAGAACTTTTTTCCTCTTCTGTGACCTTGTTTCTTTGATTTGGGGAGAGAAACAAAGGAATCCTGGAGTTGGGAGATCCAATACCACTAGAAGATTCAAAGAGTGACCAGCTCACTCTAACAGAGAGAAAGAATTTAGATAAAGGCAACTCTTTTTAGGAAGGAGGAAGCAACTTTTCCTTTGGAGGTTCCATGAGAGGTGGAGATAGTTACAAACAACAATACACATCAGCCGGTTTGTTTGATCCGCAAGCAATCATCTCTATGGTGCGATTTTAGGGACCAGAAGTTTCCCTTTTCTACTGGTGTCTGAAGGGCTTCCCTCGTGGCTCAGATGGTAAAGAATTCACCTGCAATGCAGGAGATGTGGCTTTGACCCCCGGGTTGGGAAGATCCGCTGGAGAAGGGAGTGGCAACCCCCTCCGGTATTCTTGCCTGAGAAATTCCATGGACAGAGGGGCCTGGCAGGTTATGGTCCTTGGGGTCACAGAGTCAGACACGACTTGGCAGCTAAGCATGCACACACACACTGGTGCCTGGAATGCCCCATATAGTAGTTCTCTCGCGTAGATTAAGCACTGCCCCTTTTGAAATGCACACCTCTCTAAAGCAGACATCACCAACTCAAATGCCTGATGGGTTCAGGCAAGTAGCTCAAGAGTGCTGGGTTGACCTGGAGCCTGCATGCCCCAGCTACAGGAAGCAACAGCTTGACAGCCCCAGCTGATGCTGCCCTAGAGGAATATGGGTCCAGTTGCCTGCTCTTCTGACTTTTCAAAAAAAATTGAAAATCCAGACATTTCCACGGAACTCCAAATGTTTGAAGTTAGCAGCTAATTAAAAATGTTGGAAACATTATGAAAGCAAAGAAGAAGCATCCGTGGGCCCAGGGTACATCTCTCTGTTTTGAAGGATTTGATCTCAGATATTTCCAAACTCTCCTTTCAATCACCCCTGTCAAGTTCTACATGGTTTATTCAAAAGTATTGATAGAGTACTTTCTACAAATCAGAAACAAAAGTCAAACACCAGGTCTCTGCCTTCTATAGTAGTCAGAGTAGCACACAGACAAGTTAAGAAACGATTGTAAAACAGTGTGATTAGAGCTATGCTATAAAAAGGACAAGTACTGTGGCAGAACCTGCCACCAGTGCAAGAAATGTAAGAGACGCAGGTTCGATTCCTGGGTTGGGAAAATGCCCTGGAGAAGGAAATGGCAACCTACTCCAGTATTCTTGCCTGGAAAATCCCTTGGACAGAGAAGCCTGGTGGGCTAGAGTCCATGGGGTTGCAGAGTCGGACACGACTGAAGTGACTTAGCACACGAAGAGGAGAGGTACCCAAGCCAGTCTGGGGAAATCAGGGAAGGTTTCCTGAGGTAGTTAATAGGAACTGAGATTTGATGAATGGAATATGTTTGACTTGGGCCAGCAAAGCTGATCATCCTTCACCATGCTGCCAAATGCAACTCTCTAAAATATAAACATGTTCACATCACCCTCATATGTTATTCTCCTTAATGTGTCCCATTCCTATAGAAGTCTCCAAATTTCATGATCAACACCCCATCAATAAAAAGTTATTGGGGATGCAGTTCCACTATAAATACATTTATTCATTTATATACAAGTTAGGTACTTGTAGTATGTTAATGTATTATGGAAATTTTGCACAAGAAGAAAATTTTCAAGGATGAAATATGTGAAGTGGAAAACTATAAAATATATTTTACATGTAAAAATCTTGGACCACAAAATAGAACAATTAGAGCAATGTAATTGTTCATTGTAAATGCTTTGTTGCTTTTTAAAATCTTTGTTTAGCACTTTTTAATATACTCATTTAAGTTGAAAATATGTTTATTTTGTATGTGGTTTTAGTGACTTGACAAATTGAAAGACAAGCACCCTATAGATGTGGCAATCAAAACAGAAGAAGTATATTATTGGCTGCTGCACTTTCTACATATCCGCTTCATTTTCCAGTCTCACCTACAATCATACAGAGGCTCTCTTAGGCATTTGGCTGGGAGATTTCCATATTCCACATAGAAATCAGTTGCTTCTGCAAACAAATCAGAAGGTGTGGCATTTTTACATTTTGAACAAGTGTGTTCATAACCCTCTAGAATTCTTTATCTGGAAGATTTTTTTAACATTTTAGAAAATTCTAAGTTTTTATAAAATGCAGATATGACAGTTTTTTGTTAGTGACACACTGCCAAAATTTTAGGCAATAAGATCACATAATGGTGGAAACACTTCAAACATCCACTTTTACATGTACTTTCTTTTGTGGAAACCTTCTTCGAAAAACAGTTCTTTTCTCACTCATTGTTAAAAATGTCGCTTTTGTCTTAAAAGGGCGGATTACAGATGTTTACTTTTTGAACATATCTAATAGCAACTGCTACCTGTCATCACTGAAAAGGTCAGCAAATTTGGAAAACTTGTTTCTTCATAAAAGAAAATAATATCTCTCATTGTTAAATTCAATGAGCCAGCAGGAGACCCTCTGGGTGGCACAAGATTGCACTCTTCCTCCTTACAGAATACTGAAAGATTCTACCACTTAAGATATTATACTCTGCCAGCCCACGTCAACTGCTCTATGGTTCATCAAGCTGAAAGTGATAAGGGGGCTGCCTTTGCAGCCTTCAGCATGGAGAAACTCCCACTCCTTCCTCAGGAGACCTCATGCACCCCAGGAGCCAAACAATTATTTGATGAGTGGATAAGGGAGAAAAATGATGTCACTCCATTTATTAAACTCTAGTGAAGCTTAGTTTCTTTGTCAGTTTCAAAATGAGACATAAAACAAAGCACAGCATGGTTCTGCTATTTTCTTCACACTCTCCAGGGAACATCTGGTGCTTTGGAGACAACTAGCCTACAAGTATGTGGTCCTAACTGTTAGTGACCTTCCTTACTTCCCTACTCAGTGCTCCCTCCATGATAATAATAACTAACATAATGAATGCTGGCTGTGGGCCAGGCACTAATCCATATCCTTCATGTGGATTAATTCATTCCCTCTCTACTGCCATTCTATGGGATAAATCCTATCAATGTTGAGGCATAAACGGTTGAACAAGAACCCCAGGTTCCACAGTTAGTAAGTAGCTGAGACAGGATCCAAATCCAGGCAGTTAAGGTTAGGGTGTGGAGTTTATACAGCACTGGTTTGTGGTAGCTCCTGTAATACAGAGATATGCAGAACTGTATGCATCTGCTGTGATCTATGATTCTTCCAGGATTTTGCATGTACTATTTGTTTTGCCAGGACCAGTCTTGCAAAGTTTAAAGCTAATGGCAGAATCTCCAACAGCCTTCTCTGATCCTGCAGAGAGCAGCAGTTACTGCCTCTCTTCACTTGTGATGGCTGCCTTACAACGATGGTCCTTCCTCTGGGAACTCCTCCAGTATAAAGGGGACAAACCCTGAGTCAAACTAGATCAATCAGATTTCTTCTCCTGGGATTTGAAATTTTAATGGAGTGATGTGGGGATTGGAGGAGGGAAGAGTCATTGGAAGAGAATACAGATGTTGCAGCTCTCTAAAAAGGAGGTTTGTTTTTTTTTTTTAGATTTTTTTTTTTACATGGACTATTTTAAGTCTTTATTGACTGTGTTATAAAATTTGCTTCTGTTTTATGTTTGGGCTTTTTGGTTGCAAGGCATGTGGGATCTAAGCTCCCAACCAGGGACTGATCCTGCACCCCCTGCATTGGAAGGCAAAGTCTTAACCACTGGACCACCGGGGAAACTCCCTTTGTTGAGTTCCCCAGAGCCATTCTGCCCTATGAGCTTGAAGATCAAGTTCCTCCTTGATTTCCAAAACATACCCCAGTATCTTTCACTGACTCCATCCAGCATCTGTTTCATTTCTTTCCATGAATAAAGCCACCTTCGTGAACCCACTGAGCTCTCACAGTGTCTTCCCACACCTCCATCAGTGCATGCGTTTACCCACACTGTGGTCTTGTTTATATGCAGGTCTGACTGTCCTGGGCAGCCTGCCATTGTCTTGGGGGTACAGGCAGCTCCCCTGTCTCTGGACTTCTGGTGGCCAGACTGCATGTGACCCAAAGCAATGTCAGCAAACACTTGCCTAGTGAATATGCAGATGAGTAAGTTTCCCCAGGATGAGGCAGGCACCTTCAGGTGCTGCCCTGGTTGTGATCCATTCTCTGTCTGCTGGTATTCACAGCCAGAGTCTTGAAAATTCTATCTCCGGAAAGAAAATCCAGGTTGGAATCATTAAAAGTATTAAAAAATGACCTTTACTGGCTAAAAGCATAATCCATTAATAATGTACCTTGTACTAGAGAGATAATGGGAGTCTCCCACTGGGGAATTCAAGAGGGACAGGAATTTAGGATCGATACTCCTTCTTTACAATTGCTTTATTCCCTGAGCTGCAAACAGCAGGGTACACATTGCCCTCCCACGGCTGAGGCTGGGAGGAGGCACTCCAGAATGAGAGAAGGACTCCAGTCAGCAAGGAAGCCCCGTCTGGGCATTTGACTCACCATTTTCTTTAGGACAGTCCTGCAGGGACTTGGGCTCACCCCACTTTGCTCTGACCAGGAGTCAGGAATTGTCTGCCTCTGCCCATGGGCAGTGCAGACAGTTACTGACAGCAGCAAAGGTTGTGAGTGGAAGTGGGCATGGAGTGACTCTAGAATTTGGGTTGTGTCTCTTTGAACGAGGCTCAGCTGGAACCCATGCCTCAGACACAGCTGAGTCCCCAACACACCCAAGGACGGAAGGAGGCTGCGTCATTCTGATTCATGGAGTCACTGAGTCCCCAAGTTGGAAAGACCTTAAAGGTCATCTTATGCTTGAGCACCTTTCGTGACAGGAGATTTACTGCTTCCTGAGGCAGCCCACTCCATCTTGGAGAGCTCTGACAGTTGGAACGGACTTCCTTACCCTGAGCCCAAAGTGCGCTCTTCTTTCCATCAGGGCCCCACTCTAATCAGAGCCTCAGGGGTAGTGTTGGGGGCAGTTCACACCAGGTGCAGTCCGTGGAGGGAACAGTAAAACAAAACAAACAAAAAACAGTAAAAACAACAAAATCCAGTAATAAACAGTAAAAAAAAAATAATAAAACCGACTAAGAGTTGGTCTGCATTTTATTATCACCATTCACCGGCAAGTCTAAACAATGTAAGTGGTAAAATACGCCCCTTTGACAAAGTCTTTATGGGTCAGGTTCTAAACAATTGTTATGCTACAGTTGAGCTTTAATAATAATAATATATATGCAATAAGCTTCCATTTAGCACATTTTTATTACACATACTTTAATGAACATTGTGTTCTACATGGCACTAATTTGGAGAAGCTCTGATTATACAAATGGCCCCCAATGCAAATGAGTTTGGCTCCATGTGTTTATTTCAGGAGTAAATTCTTAGGATTTGAACTCATCCCAGCCTTCTTCAAGCACATTTCCTGTCTCCAAGCCCTGAGGCACCTCATATCCCTGTATTTAAATGGTAAATTTTTAGAAATAAGCATGGAAATGGAAAAGAAAAAAAATAACATTACTTCAATTCTAACATTCTATATGACCACTTGAAGTTTTATTTGCATTTAAAATTTAAAACAGTGAAAAAGAGTGAAAATTGCAAGGTGCAATAATTTTTGTTTGGTGAGTATAATTTTTACATCATCTGTATTGCGTTTGAATAACATCTTTAAAATTGAGATTCATCTTTTTCTTTTAATTGTTAATTGTCTTTGAACTAAATAATTAATCAGGAAGATAAAACCATAATGTTATTATTTGTTACTGCAACATGCTGTAGATATGTGTTTTCCCTTTCTCAAATACTATGCCATCATCATAAAAAATATTCATCTATTACTTTTCTCCTTTTTTATTCTATTATATTTGTTGTAAATATTTCTTACTGGTATGGTTATATATATGAAGTTTATATTGAGTCAAGGCAGAAAATTAGGTACATGTTACAGCAAAGCCCATCGTCTTGGAGGTTCAGCATGGAGAGAAGTACCTCCTTCATTCCAGAAGCTGTACTAATGCTACTTCTCAACACAATAGTTTCATGGGCAGCCTCAGCAGACAGAATGGTCCCAGGAGGATGCTCAGCTGAGACATGGGATCCAGCCTGTGAGATCTAGAATCCATCAGGTCTGCAAGGGGAGGAGAGAGCCAACACTGAAATGAAAGAAGGGTTCTTCTGTGCTATCCCAGTGAAGGGACCAAAACCCCAAGCCCCAGGAAGAGGGCCATGCATAAATCTTCAACTGCAGACAAGTTCAGTATCAAAGAGCATGGATGCAGAGGAGCAGAACCTGGGGAAAGTCAGAGGTGACCAGAGACCAGAAGCAGACCCCTGCCTCTACAGAAAATCTATGAGTTAAAGGAGGTCTGGGGAAAAGTTGGGAAACCCTGGAAGAACAGACCAACCCCGTTGAGTCTGGAACAGAACAACAGTTTGGCTTCCACCCTGGGGTCAGAGGACTAGGCTGATGGACTCCAGGTGCTCATGCCAGCTTCCTCCACCCAGTCCCTTTGGGAAGGCTCAGAGAGATGCAGTCAGATGCCCCCACGGGTCCTTAGGCCCTTGACTCCATTATAACCTCATTTCTAAACCAAGATAGCTGAAAGCGTCTTCTCAGGGCCACTTAGGCTAGAGGACAGAGAGCTTTGGGCAGTCTGCTAGGTGGATCCTTCTCCCATTTTCCTTGATGTGAGGTAGGTAGAGTCTGGAGCTGGTGGATCCATTCCAAGCAGCTGGATAGACTCAGGTCTGAATCAGCTTGTTCTCTCATCCTGGCCTTGGGTTGACCTCCAATCCTACCTTTGTCTTTTGACTCTGAATCTTTTTTTATCTTAAGCATGAGCATTTGACCTCAGTGCAAGACCTGACATGAACTTTTGTTCAAAGCCACTTCTTTAAGCCTAGCCATGGATCCAGGCTGTGGAGGCATTTAAGGTCCCAAATAAGTCATGTTCATGCAGTCAGTGGGGCACTGAGAAACAGCTGCATTCACCAGCTTCAGGCAATGCCAAAATGTGGGCAGATGCTATCTTTTCAGCAGACCTGCACCCCGTGGCCAGGAACAGAGAACAAGTTCTATCCTCCAGGGAAAGAAAGAGAGCAGATAGAGAGCCAGATAGGGCCCCTGAACCCACTCTGGAACTCAGAGGCTGATTGGAGCCCAGCCTTCAACAGGCTTAGGGCACTAGCCAAGTCTCCAGATGGAAGCCGGGGATGAGGAGAGGCAGTTCATGGGTAGGCAGTAACTTGGTGGTTCAGAGATAACCAACCCCACTACCTCTATACCCAAGGTCTAGGACCATGAGACTAGGTTCGACTCACGCTAGTAGAGACTAGGCTTTTAATGTGCAGACTTGGGCAGGGTCTTGGGGAACTGAGGCTGGGGGTGAGCACTCCTGGGGATTCTAAACGAGCAAGGAGAGGAAGAAATTGAGAGGTGCATGAACGCTCCCAAGCACCACTCCGTTCAGGACACCGACATCCCCTCTACAGAGTCTGGCATAGCGCACCAGCCGAACTTGGACTTCCCAGCCCTGACATTGCACCTTTCTGGCAACGTCCCTGCCATTTCCTCTGATTAAATGTGGAGAGATGAGAGCACGATGATAAACACTGATTAACTGTAGCTCCAGCAGGGGAGATACGCTTCTCTTTCCTATCTCACTCTTCCTCCGTCCCTTCCTCTCTTCTCTCTCTCTCTCTCTAAGAAGCACTGCTCTTCATCCTAACCTATGGAACAGTGGGTTAATTGGCTTATAGAGCTACTGAATATGGAACAGAGCCTTAATGGAGATTTAATCAAAGGAGACAGTTGTGTCGAGTGAGGTGTAAAAGCCATTGAAGATGAATGGAGACGGATACAATTTTCCCCCCAGAGTTATTCAGAGCAATTTTAATAAAGTGCAAGTTTAACTATGGAATAGATTGTGTGACTGTCATTTTGCTGTAGGGCACGGCAGGGCAGGTGAGAAAAGGACTTAGAAAGTCACTTAAAGAAGGTGGAGCTTCCCTCTGCCTCAGACAATAGGCATTAGGCCAAAGTTCAATGCTCCCCTCTGAGCCTACCTGTTGTGCAATGGCCCATCTATGGGCCTCATTTCAATGATGTTTTCTGCATCCACTGTGGCTAGTGGCCTGTGACCCGGTGTTTAGAGCAGAAGATCTAGGTCATGGCTATGTTTTGAAGCCCATGCGTGAAAAAGTGTTAGTCACTCTCAGTCATCTCTGACTCTTTCCAATCCCATGTGCGGTAGCCCGCTAGTTCCTCTGTCCATGCGATTCTCCAGGCAAGGATATTGGAGTAGGTGGCCATTTACTTCTCCAGGGAGTCTTCCTGGCCCAGGAATTGAACCCAGGTCTTCTGCCTTGTAGGTGAATTCTTTACCATCTGCCAGGGAAGCCCAAGGATCCAACAATTTATTAGACACCTCAAACTGGGTCTCTGCATCTTCCTCTGCATCCTTCAGTTCCCAGCTTAACTGTCACTGTTTAGGAAGGCTTCCCTGGGCCCCTCAGATGCTCTTTCCTACATTTCTCTAATGACTTATAAACCATGAAATCCCATACTGGGGTTGGGGGGAATTTCTATCTACCATCCCCCCAGACTGGGAGCTTCCTGAATAAATGTGTATGTATCTGAAGTCCATTACTGGGATAATCTTAGACAAGCTATTGTGTACATTGCTTCTTTACTCAGCAATATGGTGTGGGCATCTCTCTCTATCAATTCATGTTGCTTTATAACGAGCTCTTTAATGGTTGCCATGCATTCCTTTGTATAGATGTCACATAAATTATTTAACAAATCCCGTATCTTTTTCTGCTATCAGTAACATCATTGAAAGGAGCATTCTCTTACATGTATGTGTTTGAAAATTTGCCCAGTGAACTCCCTGATAAATTCCTAGAAAGAATATTGTTGAGGTCCAAGTTCCAACACAAATTTTCAAGCTGCCCTCCAAAAACGGTAGAGTTGTGTTAATATTCCCTTCCACAAATGTTGTCTAAAAGTATCTGTTTCCCTACACCCTTTCTGAGCATTGTCAATCATGTTCATTTTTGCCAATCTGATGAGTAAAACTTGATGTCCTTGTTAAATCTGACAATTTAATAGTCCAAGAAAGGCCCTATCTGAGGAGATGAGATGACTATCCATCTTGGCGGGGCCATGAGGAGTTCTAAAAGCCCGTAGGGATGTGAGGGTTGGGGGGGAGCTGAGACTTTTCTTGGAGAAACCACCCAAGACAAGACAGTTGGTTCCCTTAAGGAAGAGGCTATCAGCCCTAATCCAGGAGACATAGATGTCGTCTGGCTCATGTAATATCACCCAAGTGGTCTGGGTTGATTTCCTAGGTGGCAACATTTTCTAACATACGACCAGAATCTAAGTTATTGATCTGAAAGGGCCATCTGAGTAAGTGTGGAGGCTCACAGAAGTATCGCACAGATCAGAGAGATGGTGGATATAGAATGTGTAAGACACAGCCATAAGGGCTTGAACAGCCAGTTCCAAGGTAAAATCAGGAACCAGGGAGCTGGACAGGGGACAGTTAGATTCAAGGTGCAGGATAGTGAAGCTGTAGTCTGATGCTATGCTGGGCACCCAGAGAGCTTAATACCCTGTGCAATGGGCTCACAGTTGTAAGAGCAGCATGATTTAAAGCCCTACTGACTACTGAGTAAAGGTCGCCTGAATGCCTTCTAGGCCGAGTCCTCACTGACTCAAAAGCTAAGGAAGTGGGGGAGGAGAAGCAGGTCTGGACTCTACTCTTGGAAACTGGATTTACTAAGTGAAGAGCAAGGAACTCTAACTTCCCCCAAAATATGCGGATCACTCCTCCTAGTCGAGTCCTTCTCTAGTCCGGAGGTGGGAATTGAGGGCGGGTACAATGGTGCTCTCTGCACAAATCAAAGATAAGGAATCCAGATTCTGAAGCGAATGAAGTTGAGCTAATGTTATTCCCACATGGATTGTCACGAAGTCCAGGCTGTGTTCCCCAGATTATCAACGATCAGAGGAAACCTCAGTGAAAACCGACAAGGGTACCAGAGTGGAGCAGTATTTGGCCTGCCGCAACCAGGTCAGCCCCAGGGGCTCAAACCAAGCTTGTTGATGCATGTTGAATCCAGAAGGTGATTCCAAAACCACATCCATGAATCAAATCAAATTAAGCCCGAGCATTTCTTACATATAAGAAGTGAATGTGGGGTTTGGGAATTGAAATCAAAAGGTCAGGAGCTGAGTAAACAAAGGTGCAGAACAAGAAGCAAGAAATAATTGGTGAGTTGACAACAGTGGGTTAAGAATGTTCACTTTCAACAAGACCAGGATGACCAGGGCACCCTGTTAAAGGTCCCATGGGGCGTGAGGGTGTGGGCGGGCCTAAGTCAAAGACTCAGGCTCAGTGAGAAGTTCCTGTTGTTGTTGTTCAGTCGCTAAGTCTTGTGTGACCCTTTGTGATCTTCTGAACTACAGCACACCAGGTTCCTGTGTCCTCCATTATCTCCCAGAATTTGCTCAAATTCATGTTCATTGAGTCGATGGTGCCATTTAACCATCTCATTCTCTCCTGCTCCCTTCTCCTTTGGATTTCAATCTTTCCCAGCATCAGAGTCTTTTCCAATGAGTAGGCTCATCGCATCAGCTGGCCAAAGTATTGGAGCTTCAGCATCAGTCCTTCCAATGAATATTTAGGGTTGATTTCTTTTAGGACTAACTGGTCAGAAGTTTGCTGTCATGCGTATCATCAGTTGCTGGGGCTACAAGTGGATGGTCAACTCTTGATATAACAGAAGGGGATGAAGAGCTTCCCTGGCTGAAGTACCTCCTGCAGCGTGACCAGCTCTCCCCTTCTGCGGCAGATGTCAAAGCCAACTTGGGCCTGCTGGGATGGCAATGTTGTCACCTGTCCTGGGAAAGAGGAGTGAGATACTTCCCAGAAAATTTTTCATCTCACTACCTTTGTGTGCAGACATGAACAAAATAACCACAATCTTTCCCAGAAAAGAGTGGAATCTCAAAGACCTGCCTTCCAAAAGGCAGCTGATCTACCTGGAAAGCAGAGGCTGGGGCTTCTGAATGGAAGAGAAACAAAAAGACACCCTCTATTGCAGGAATCTACCTTACTTCCCACCTGGGTTCACACTCCACTTGAAAAGAGGCTGAATCCCACAGATTCTGTATCTTACTCTTGCCCAGCCCCCTCCCCCACAACTTCTTTATTTTATGTCAAAATTGATAATGAATCCAGATCATTCCCCAAATTTTCTTTCAGTCCAATAAACTAGACATGGCTTAGCATCCATAGACACATAGCTTTCAACCCCACCACTGCCCTGGCCAATCATTGGCTACCAACTAAGCTGACAGACAGATTGTACAATGGTTAAGAGCATGGATATTTTCAGCTGAGCTGCCTGGGTTCAAATCCTAGCTCTGCCACAAATGTGGCTACAGACAAGCCACCTGTCTAGCTTCTTTCCTGTATTTCCATTTGCTTAAATTCTATCATCTTTTAAACAGTACCTTACATGCAGTAAATGTCACACAACTGTTAGCATTAGCTATTACTATAGTTCCCTAACATCCTCTGGCCAAGGACTAAGACCCAGATTGGGTAACTAGAAAAAAGCAGGAGACATTTGGGTATATCTAAGTTATCTATTTTGATGAAAAATAATTTATTCACTTTTCTGTACTGATAATGGTAGTGCCTGTGATCTGCTGAATGCCTACCATCTGCCAAGGGCTGTGTAATCCCATTTAACCCCCATAACAACCATTCGAAATCCATGTTATTATCCCCATTTGACAGATGTAGAAACTGAGGCTCCGAGAGGTTAACCAGCTGGCCTGAGGTCACACAGCAGTAAGGCAAGAAATTCAGGTTTCAATTCATGTCTGGCTGACTCTGAACTGGCACCTCCTTTTTTCTTTCAGGTAATAGTTCAATATAATACGAGGAAGGTACAAGCTAAAAGCTAACTCAGTCTGAGATTGTTTCAACATTGTAGTAGCTTCTATTCTTTATTTTTTTTTAAAGATTTTTTGATATAGACCATTTTAATAGTCTTTATTGAATTTGTTACAATGTTGTTTCTGTTCTATGTTTTGGTTTCTTGGCCCCAAGGCATGTGGTATCTAAGCTCCCCCACCAGGAATTGAACGCACCCCCTCTGTTTTGGAAGGGAAGTCTTAACCACTGGACCACCAGGAAGTCTCTATTCTTTGTTTATGATTGTCTGTTTCCTCTCTGTCCTTGTCTAGCTTCCCGGTAGGCAGGCCTACTTCTTTGACTTTAGACTGAGTCATGTGACTTTCTTTGCCCACTAATGTTCCAGCAGATCTGACTTATCCCACATTGGAGCAGAACCTTTCCATGGGCTTGCGGGTTCACCTCTTCCTCCCTTGAGCTTCTGCCCTGGGCCATGAGAGCATCATGCTGCAGGTGGGGGCTACCCCTTCAGGCAAGGTCCCAGAGTAAGAGAAGACCCATGGGACTGAGAGTTTCACAGGTGGTGCAGTGGTAAGTGAAGAACTGGCCTGCCAGTGCAGGAGACACAAGAAATGTGGCTTCAGTCCCTGGGTCGAGAAGATCCCCTGGAGTGGGCAATATTCTTGCCTGGAAAATTCCATGGACAGAAGAGCCTGGTGGGCTACAGTCCATGGGGTCACAAAGAGTGGGACACGACTGAGCATCTGTGCACACACATGGAGCTGAGTCAAGCCCGGTGGAGTCCCAAAGCATTCAGCATAGGCTCTGGTGACCAGCGGCACTCATACAATGTGAGCGGGGAGTGAATGTTTGCTCGTATAAGCCACTGAAATTTGGCAAGAGGGAGTGAAGGCTGTTGCCACAGCAAGAACTGGCTAATTCAGACAGTCCCCAGGCAGGAAGATAGACCAAGCAAGCTCCATTCTGATGGAATAGGCAAAGGAGAGGAAATTCCAAGCTCCCTGCTTTGCAAAATATTAATCCACTTGGTTATAAAGAGGGGCTTTATACAAGCCAGTTGCATTTTTGCCTGTAACTGGTGATTTAAATATGTTCTCCAAATTAAGATCAAAATAAGGAAGCCACAGAGGACTCAGGGACATAAGGGAGGAAGGAGAAAGTGACCAAGGTCTTTTGAATTTCCTGTAGGAAAAGACAGTGGTGGCTCCAACAGATGCAGAGAACAAGCCCTGGAGGAAAGTGGGTCCACAGAAAGGGCTTTCCTGCAGGGAGGTTGGAGGAGGAGCCAGAAGAGCCTGCACAGCCCTGTGGCTACCACAGTGTCCTAGAAGCTTATGGGGGAAACAGGACTCTCCATGTGACATGTACGGAGTGAAGCTCCTGGTTACCCAGCAAGACTGGGAACAAGCATTGATCTAAATTCTGGCTGGGATCTCTTTCAGCAAAACAAAGTGTTGAGCAAAGAAAGCTTTTGATCACAACTTGGTCCTTAGCTGGGGGCTAGCCCAAGTCAGGTTTATGGAGATTTCTGTGCACAGTTGGGTGCTGGGGGGTAATGTTTTGTTTTCTGTTTTTGTTTTGTTTTGTTTTGTTTTGCTGTATTGTACCTGAATGTGTTCAGTAGACTGGAGGGTGGGGTTGTGGTGTTAGTGAAGGTGACCACTGCCCAGTCCCACTCTCAAGCCTGCCCTTAAGCTCTTGATAACCCTTCATGTTCCTGCCCTCGGCCTTTCTAGGGACAGCTGATTGGGGCCTTTGAGGATGCAGGGGGGTTCCAGGGTCTCTGTGAGGAGGAGACAAAGGAGATCTTGGAGCCACTCCATCAAGCCTCTCTTGTTGGTCCTAGGCCAGCCGAGAGCCAGGAAAAGGCTGCAACAAGGCTGAGGGGTTCCCATGGCAACAGCAGGCAGCTCTGCTCTTTAGGCTTCGAGTTGGTGGAGGAGGAGGTGGAGAAGGAGTAGGAGATGAAAGAGGTGATGAAAGAATAGGAAGGGGGCAGGGAGAGATCATGGGGGGACAAGGAGGGGAGAGGGGACAGAAGAGAAGAGAAAGGACAAGTCAGAGGAGGTTACGAAGGGGAGGAGGGGAGGAAAAGGAATGGGAGAGGAAGAAGAGGAGGCATCCGGAGAGGAAGAGAAGGAAGGAAGGGGTGGGAGGACGAGGAGGCAGAATGAATGAAAGAAAGACCAGGACTGCTGCCACAGCATTCCCTGCTTCATGCCCTGGAGCCACGGCTGCCTGCCACCTCAGACACCAGGAACACCCCCCCTCCCCCCCGCCAACACACACACACACACACACACACACACCCTGCTCATCTCATAGGACATGGTGTCAATGGACAGAACACAGCTACAAAGGCCTGGACCTGAGCCCAGTTCTTCACTCCGAAAGTTGTGAGGTGGGACAGTGAGAGGTTTCCAGAACAAGTTTCAGCATCACAAAGGCCCTGCCTTTGGCCACTTGAGGGCAAATTATTTACTAATTTCTCTAAATTTCAGTCTTCACGTCTTAAAAAATAATTGGAAATAATGGCTGCCTTGCAAACTTGTGAAAACTAAGTAACAGCCTCAAGATGGTGCCTGGCACATGGTAGGCATTTAATAAATAAGTTTTTATTATTTTTGTGGGTGACTCAGTCGTCATTCAACATCTCTGCACCCTCATTTCCTCATCCATAAACTAGAGATCATACCCACCTCAGAGGGCTTTTTTTAATGTATTACTGTACTGTAAAGACAGGGATCAAGACCATTCCCACGGAAAAGAAATGCAAAACAGCAAAATGGCTGTCTGGGGAGGCCTTACAAATAGCTGTAAAAAGAAGAGAAGCAAAAAGCAAAGGAGAAAAGGAAAGATATAAGCATCTGAATGCAGAGCTCCAAAGAATAGCAAGAAGAGATAAGAAAGCCTTCCTCAATGATCAATACAAAGAAATAAAGGAAAACAACAGAATGGGAAAGACTAGAGAACTCTTCAAGAAAATTAGAGATACGAAGGGAACATTTCATGCAAAATGGGCTCAATAAAGGACAGAAATGGTTTGGACCTAACAGAAGCAGAAGATATTAAGAAGAGGTAGCAAGAATCACAGAAGAACTCTACAAAAAAGACCTTCGTGACGCAGATAATCACGATGGTGTGATCACTCACCTAGAGCCAGACATCCTGGAATGTGAAGTCAAGTGGGCCTTTGAAAGCATCACTATGAACAAAGCTAGTGGAGGCAATGGAATTCCAGTTGAGCTATTTCAAATCCTGAAAGATGATGCTGTGAAAGTGCTGCACTCAATATGTCAGCAAATTTGGAAAACTCAGCAGTGGCCACAGGACTGGAAAAGGTCAGTTTTCATCCCAATCCCAAAAAAAGGCAATGCCAGAGAATGCTCAAACTACCGCACAATTGCACTTATCTCACACGCTAGTAAAATAATGCTCAAAATTCTCCAAGCCAGGCTTCAGCAATACGTGAACCGTGAACTTCCAGATGTTCAAGCTGGATTTAGAAAAGGCAGAGGAACCAGAGATCAAATTGCCAACATCTGCTGGATCATGGAAAAAGCAAGAGAGTTCCAGAAAAGCATCTATTTCTGCTTTATTGACTATGCCAAAGCCTTTGACTGTTTGGATCACAATAAACTGTGGAAAATTTTGAAAGAGATGGGAATACCAGACCACCTGACCTGCCTCTTGAGAAATCTATATGCAGGTCAGGAAGCAACAGTTAGAACTGAACATGGAACAACAGACTGCTTCCAAACAGGAAAAGGAGTACATCAAGGCTGTATTGTCACCCTGCTTATTTAACTTATATGCAGAGTACATCATAAGAAACGCTGGACTGGAAGAAATACAAGCTGGAATCAAGATTGCTGGGAGAAATATCAATAACCTCAGATATGCAGATGACACCACCCTTATGGCAGAAAGTGAAGAGGAACTCAAAAGCCTCTTGATGAAAGTGAAAGAGGAGAGTGAAAAAGTTGGCTTAAAGCTCAACATTCAGAAAACGAAGATCATGGCATCTGGTCCCATCACTTCATGGGAAATAGATGGGGAAACAGTGGAAACAGTGTCAGACTTTACTTTTTGGGGCTCCAAAATGACTGCAGATGGTGACTGCAGCCATGAAATTAAAAGACGCTTACTCCTTGGAAGGAAAGTTATGACCAACCTAGAAGCATATTCAAAAGCAGAGACATTACTTTGCCAACAAAGGTCCATCTAGTCAAGGCTATGGTTTTTCCAGTGGTCATGTATGGATGCGAGAGTTGGACTGTCAAGAAAGCTGAGCGCCGAAGAATTGATGCTTTTGAACTGTGGTGTTGGAGAAGACTCTTGAGAGTCCCTTGGACTGCAAGGAGATCCAACCAGTCCATTCTAAAGGAGATCAGTCCTGGGTTTTCATTGGAAGGACTGATGTGAAAGCTGAAACTCCAGTACTTTGGCCACCTCATGCGAAGAGTTGACTCATTGGAAAAGACTCTGATGCTGGGAGGGATTGGGGGCAAGAGGAGAAGGGGACGACAGAGGATGAGATGGCTGGATGGCATCACCTACTCGATGGACGTGAGTCTCAGTGAACTCTGGGAGTTGATGTTGGACAGGGAGGCCTGGGGTGCTGGGATTCATGGGGTCACAAAGAGTCAGACACTACTGAGTGACTGAACTGAACTGAACTGTAAAGGCTCAATGAATGCTAGTTATTAAAATTATCTTCTTAATAACAAGAGTAAGCATTATATAATCCCCAGGCCTTTTTTCATAGCACCATCTCCATTTTCACTTCATCTAACACTTGAAATGACTGTGTTCAGTAGACAGGGCAGTATCATGTCCCTTACTGTACCTGCTGTTTCTCTGTAAGCCCTGTGCAAAGTGCCTTACAGCTATCACCTCATCGAATTCTAAAAACAGCCCTTCAACGTATCATCCTCATTTTACAGTTGAGAAAACCAAGGCACCAAAGGGTAAAGGAATTTACCTGCCACTTGCTAGTCATTGTCAGAACTTGGACTTAAATGCAGAATGGCAGGTGGAAGTAACACAACTAATTTGAAACAACCTATTTAACCCAGCGTGTTTGCCCCAAACCAACTTCTAATTTGTGCTGTGACTGTACAGAACAGAGTAGAGGTAAGAAATGTTAGATCTGAGACTTAAGGCATCTCATCCACGTGAGAAAATTCCTAGGACATACCTGGCAGGACCTGGTCACTGGGAGGCTCCGTGGGACCTCCGACAGCTTGCTCCAGAGCCTGGAGTAGAGTGAGATTCTCCAAAGAGCAGGCAGTGAAGTTACCAAACAAGGCCAGACCAGAGGTCTCCTGGCCCTCAGAGGGCCTCACCCAGGACCACAGAAGGAAGAAGCAGGGATTCTTCCCCTCATTTGATTTTTAAGAGGGGGCAGATGAAGGGTATTTCACTTCCATTCTGATAAAATTTAAAATATCTTTGTGTTTGTTTCAAGAGATGTGTGTGTGTGTGTGTGTAAGAGAGAGGAGAGAGGAGAGGAGGAGAGGAGAAAGAGAAAGGAAAGAAGAGCAGGATAAACAGAAGTAGAGACACAAATAAACCACAGAAAGAAACAGAAAGACAGATGTCAAAGGACATGACAAGAGAGAAACATGATGCCGGAGGAAGAGGAGCAGAAAAGGGGTGGTGGGCAGATAAACAGACTGTGACAGAAAAGCACCCAAAAGAGATAAGCAGGGAGCAGACAAACAGGTAAAAAGGCAGACACTAAAGGAAAGAGAGTAAGTCAGAGAAGAAATCTGCCTTTCCTTCTTGTCAAAAGAGAAGCACGTGTGCTCCACAACATACACGTGACATGCAGTTATGAAAATACACTGCTTTTCAAAAGCTAGGAGGAAAGAAACCTCTCTCTCTCCCTCCCTCCCTCCTCTCCTCCTTCCTCCTCTTCTCTCTCTCCCTCTCTCTTTCTCTCTCTCTGTCTCTAGGTCTCGCTTTGTGTGTATCTCTCTGCCTCTCTCTCCTTTTCTCTCACTTATCTAACTCCTCTTAGGGAGGGAGGGCTGAATCAGCTCTCCACATCCCAAAAAGGCTACACTCAGCTAGAATTTGTGACAAAGGTGTTTTAAATCAGAGCTAAAATTTGGCAGCACAAATGTTCTAGAACTCCTCATATCATTGTGAAAAATAAAGAAACCTTAATTTCATATTCTGGGAATTAGGATCATCCCGTCTCATCTCTCAAAGAAATAGGTTTTTTTATTGTCACAAATCATCCCTATAGTCACTAACTCTTTAAAATATTGGTGTATTTTGACTCTGATGGTCCTGCTTCTGGTAGGGCCCCAGTGTCTGCCCAATAGGCCTTACTTACGTGCCTAGTAGGGGCAGAACCAGTGCCCTGGGTAAATAGTAAGTCTTGCCTTGGCTATAAGCTATGTATTAATAATTGTATTGTACACAAGAGTTGGATCAATATCCCAGTGCTTCCAGATAATTCACACCAAGGTGATGTTGCTGTGGCCCTCAACTGTCCCCAAGGTCAGCCTGAGTGGTGAGCTTTCTCAGAGTACAGTGGAGCTTGGACTCAGGGCACCTTTATATCTGTCCATCTGTCTTGATGCCTTTGGTCAACAGTAAAAGCAGGCATACTCTGAAGCCTTGGCATAAGCTCTGAAACTGTGCCAAGTTCTGCCAGGGCTAATGAAACCATGAGAGATGGAGAGGGGACAGAGTTTGTGGAAGTAGCTTTTCTCTGCCTTGACACTTCAGAGAGCTTTCTCTCAGTAGCGGTCACAGAAGGAGTCCCACCCACCGTGGTGCAGATAGTCCCTTTATGCATGACTTCCTATCCCCTTCTGCCTAAGGATGTTCTCTGGAGTCTAGAAAGTGAGTGCTTGAGAGGTGACGTTCCAGAAGTGACCTTCAAACAATACGGCAGTTAGTCAATAAATAATCCAACTTCTTCAGCCCTCATTTGGAAAATTCTGTTATGTTCCACTGAGCTTAAGCTATTTACACTGGTAACCCACTCAAGGTAACTCACCTTTCACTGGTTTTACTCTCTCCATCGTTTCACTCTCCCAACTCCTTCACTGTTTTATTAATAATTCAGATCAACGACCAAATACATATGTTGTGTCTAAATCCTTGTTTTGGAGAGGTTCAAACTAAGACACCCTTGCACTGGCTAATTTAGCCCTCACGACAACCGCCTAGAGGCAAGTATCATTGCTCACAGCACTAGAATCCATTCCTCTTTGCCAAAGACTATGCTAGGCGCTAGGAGTACATGGTCCCTGCCCTCATGGAATGCATATTCTAGAGTGAAAGAAAATGCTAAACAAATAATCACAATAAATATAAGGTTATGGCTGTGGCAAGTGCTACAGGTGAGAAGTACCTGGGCTCTGAGAATGTAAAATAGGCATATAGTCATCCTTGAAGAAGCGACATTTCATTTGAGATCAGAAGGAGGAGTAGAACCTAACTATGGAAGATGGGAAGGAAAAACAGTTAGAGCAATAAGAACAACTTGAATAAATGATGAAGCTGAGGCAAACAGAAATTGAGGTCACACACATATGAACTGGTTGGCAGAGGGTTTGATTTCAGACCTATCTGACTCCAGCGTTAGAGTCAACAGTTGGAATGGAGTTGGATGTAGGAGCCAGGGGTGACTTGTTACTCTCATTATTCATATTATGAAAGGATTAACTACAAGCTTCCTTTACATAGAAAACTCCCATAGGGCATTTAACAATTAGCGCAATCACAAAAGAGAGAATTATAAATGTATGTAAATATATGTGTTGGGTATAAAGGGGAAGTGTCTGAAAGTGTACAAAGTGGATGTTCTGAAATCAATGAGATTAGGGATCTTCCCAAGCTAATTTCATAGCACCTAGCAGCACGGTAGCAGCAGCCACTGCAGGAAGACCTGGAGAGGGGAGTAGGGTTTTCCTAAGTGACTGACAGATGGGAAGGAAATGATGTGTGTCCAGGGTCATAGGCCTCCTTCTCGTTTCAAAGCAGAAACCCAAAGAGTGTCATACCAAGGAAAAACAGCACTCTAGAATGAGGGAGGTCATTCTTATTTCTGGTTAGTATGGAAATGTATGTAAAAGATCTATAGCTCCATGGTAACAAGGAAACAAATGAACAAAAAATAAACTATGAAACTATCAAAGAGCAGTACATGCAAAGAAGTCTTGATGCACTGAATTCCAGAGAGGAATGAGCCTTTCACAGGTAAGCAAGAAAGTAATGGTGGTTTCCATACCTGAAGGCATGGACCTTGTCTTTATCTAAGTGGATAGAGAATCAAGTCTTCCAGAGACAGAATTTTCAGGGATGACTAAAAGTCAGCCAAGGGTGATAAAGCAGAAAATATTGGAATCTAGGGAGAGACCCATAAACATAAGGATAAATTACTTGGTCCCACTTGGGAATTTTGCTAAGTAATCAGCACAAGAAACACAGCTGGAAAGTAGAGAAGCCTTTGTAGTCTTGTGGTTCTTAAACTTTGAAGACTTGTTGGAGTTTAATCAGAAAGTGATTCAAATTTATTTGAACTTGAATCCCAGCTACCTCTCCAGTGAAATTCTGAAATATCAAATAGATCAGCCCCTTGGGAGATCAAGGAGACAAATGAAAGGCATATATACATGGTCAAAATTCGAAACAATCTATGGCTGACTCATGTTGAGGTTTGAAGCAATTATCCTTCAATTAACAAATTAACAAAATTCTGAAAAGTGAACTCAATCTAGTTAAAGTTGTATCCCAGCCCAAGCTCAATTCCATTTGTGGTGAAATCAGAATTTTATTGACAGAGGAGAAAAACTCGCACACTCTGCAATATATACATATATACACTTGCACATATACATACATGTAAAAATTGTATTTCAATATCTCAGTTTTTGTGTGTAATATTTGGCACAAAATTTTGAAAATTACAAGACATAAAAAAGGAGGAAAATATGACAAATAATCAAGAGAAAAACTGTCAATAGAAGCAGACTCATGGAAGACCAGTATGTTGGAATTGGTAATCATGGAGTTTAAATAACTGTTATAAAGTTAAAGAATTTTCAGGGAATAAAATAAACATAGTGCATGAAGGAAAGCAGAAAATCAAAAAGAAATTTGAAATTCTAGAATTTTAAAAAGAACCCAATAGAAAGTATAGACCTGAGAGTTTATTTATTTGAAATTAAAAGTTAATCTTATGGGTTTAACAGCAGATGGGGTAAAAAGGAAGAAAGAAATAGTAAATTTAGCATCAAGTCAGTATTAAAAAAAATACCACCAACTAGCGAACATAACAAAAAAGAAGCAAAGTCATAGTTATAGAGAACAAACGTTTACCAGTGGGAAGAGGAAAAGCAGGTATAGGCAATATAGGGGGAGAGGATAAAAAGGTACAAACTGTCGTGTATAAAATAAGCTATAAGAACAGATACTACACTTGATCTTAGCCAACATGCCAAAAAGTAATTAGCCTCCAATTAAAATAAATATATTAATTTCAAATATATATATATGTAGCTAATATTCTATAATAACTACAAATAGATATATCCTTTAAAATTGTGAATCTTTATATTGTAATCTGTAACAATAGTATTATACATCAACTATATTCCAATCTTTTCAAAAATGTTTTAGAGATATAAAATCAAATCCGTAGAAATTACCCAAATGGAAACAGAGAGAGAAAAAGAATGAATTGAACATCAGTCACCCATGGACTAATATAAATGATCCAACATACATATAAACAGAGCCCCAGAAGCATAAGTGAGAAGAGATAAAATAAATATGTAAATACACAATAACTAAATTTTCTTTCGGATTTATTTTAAAGAAGTCAGTCCAAAGATCCAAAAATCTCAACAAACTCCAAATAGAAGAACTATTTTAAAAAGCGCATATGTATACCTAAATATATCACAAACCAAAAAGAAAAGAAAAATCATTAGAGCAGCCAGGGAAAAGACACACATACACACACACATTTATGCATGCACTCACAGGACTTCCACACAGCCAGACTGAAATATTTTGAAATTGCTTATCCGCACCTGCCTCCCCAAGCTCGCCAGGCCTTCAAATATGCTACCTTCTGTGTTTACCGTACCAAAACCTTAAAAATCTGACACACTTCTAAACTTCCTGCAAAACTCAGTCACAGGGTCGTACTACAATAGAGGTATGTCGTTATTTGGGCTGACTAGGTCACTGACGGAGAAGGCAACGGCACCCCACTCCAGTCCTCTTGCCTGGAAAATCCCATGGGCGGAGGAGCCTGGCGGGCTGCAGTCCATGGGGTCGCAAAGAGTCGGACACGACTGAGCGACTTCACTTTCCCTTTTCACTTTCACGCATTGGAGAAGGAAATGGCAACCCACTCCAGTGTTCTTGCCTGGAGAATCCCAGGGACGGGGGAGCCTGGTGGGCTGCCGTCTATGGGGTCACACAGAGTCGGACACGACTGAAGCGACTTAGCAGCAGCAGCAGGTCACTGAACATCTTTTTTTTTTTTTTTTTTTTTGAAGAGTTATTCATCTTCCAAATCCCCTAATAGAAACTGTATTTTTCTCAGCCTTCCTTGCAGCTAGGACACAAGTATATGACATTGGTTTCACCTGTCAGATTCACCTTCACTAAGCGTTGAGTAAGAAACTTGTGACTTGTAGAACAGGGTACTGTGGAATCTAGCGTCAGCAGTAACATCTGGTTTCCAAAGAGATCAACAGCAAGGAGTCTCATGGTCGCATCTAATGCCTTGCATCGGCAGAGTTGGTCTTGGGCTGCCCGGTCCATGCCCAGACAGGCCACCATGATGTCACCACTGAACTAGTTCTGCAGTATGATTTTGAGTGTTGCTCTTGAATGCAGTCACCCCTGGAAGCTCTCCAAGCTTTCTAACATCCTCTCTTGAATTTCTTTTATGTTTAACTGGCCAGGATTGGTTTTTGTTGTTTGCAATGAAGAGCTCTGACTGACACACCTGGCCTACCCTGAAATCCCCAAAACTTCTTTTTTTTGTTATCTCCCACCAGCCACGCCATCTATACTCACACAAGCAGAAAAGCTGCTCCCAGTTCTTAGCTCCCATAACACCCTGTGCTGTACCACCTCTAGTGACCTCATCCACTCTTTACTACCTGGCTCTGATTCATTAGAAAAGGTTTTTCTCAGCCTGTACTAAAGAAAGGAAACCAGAGGCTCTAAATAGTTGAGAGATTTGTCCAAGGTCATCTTGCTAACATCTGACGGTGCTGGAACAAATTAAACTAATGGTTAAAATTGGGGCATGCCTACATATCAGGTACTGTGATCAGTGTTTTGCATAATGCAGTGAATACTCACCACAACTCTGTGAAATGGGTTTTACACTACTTCCTCTTTCTCATTTATTTATTTGGATGCCCCAGGTCTTATTTGTGGCTCACAGGATCTTTTGTTGTGGCATGTGGGATCTAGTTCCCTGACTGGGTAACGAACTCTATTTTTTCAGCTGATGACAATAGTAATCATAATAACTCAAGAGAAGTTACATCATTTTCAAGGGCACACAACCAGGAGCACTGAAGTCAGGATCTAAACTGAGGGAGTCTTAACTCCAAGCTCATGCTCTTAACAATTGTCTCTGTGTGCCTCAGGCTCTCTGACTTAGCATCACACTATTGCCCCAGGGACAGGGGAGCCTGGTGGGCTGCCGTCTATGGGGTCGCACAGAGTCGGACGTGACTGAAGCGACTTAGCAGCAGCAGCAGCGTTGCCTCTGTTAATTTTGCAAAAAGACTAAAGTACCTACTTACTTTCATAATGTTAACTTTACTCAGTGCCTGTTGGATCATCCCATGCCTTTTGCTAAAAGCTGATTAGGATCATGCTTTTTTAGTTTTCCAATGGACAGGAGATACTTGCTCCCAATCATCACTATCCATTAGCAATCAAAGACCTCCTCTTTCAAAAAGATCAGAACTAGTACCCAGAATGGAACCCACAACCATCAGACAAACTGCTTGCTTCATGGAACTGGACTCTGCAACACATGGTATTTATTCATTATTTGATTTCCTTAATTTATTAATTCATTCATTAAATATTCATGAAGAACCCATCATGTGCCAGACACGGTGTGGCATTTCTAGGTCTGTATAATCTATTAGACACTATCAGAGCAGTTTCCAAGACCCATGAGCTTTTCACGCATTCGTGGAAATATTTGAGAGCTGAAAATAATTAATATCATCTCAATAATACAAAGATTGCAAAATTAAATCAACAAGCATCTACTTGAAAGTCTAAAAAGTATAGCCTTATGTCAACCTGTCAACTGCCTTTCAACACAACTCTTACATGGTCATTAAAAAATTATATTTAATGTGGCAGTGGCATAATATATTTGATTTTAAACAAAACAGACCTCTAAAACTAACAGTATCTTAAACCTATGAAGGTCAGGAAACAACTCCGAGGTGCTAGGAAACAAAGATGGGTAAGACTTAATTTCTGGCTTCAAGGGAGACTAACCTTATGTTTTGTTTGTTTACTTGTCTATTTTTGTGTTCTAATCATGAGTTCCCTGAAGGCAAGAATTTTGTCCTCTGTTTTCTTGTTAAACTTTATATTCACTGAACCTACAGCAGGGCTACATTTAGAATAGTATCTAACATGTTGGCTAGACAAATACAATCAAGTTAGTGCTGTGATCTATACTCTAAATGTTAAACAACCCACAAAGACATAGAAGTCATTTTCTTACATCCTCTTGCAAGTCCACAGAAACACACACACACACAAATGCCCACTAACTTCCATGGGTGGAAGGAAAGGACAAAACCAATATTAGTAAGTGGCTACAAAGCACCAGCTATCCAGCCACTGTACTAGGTACTTTTATGCATCAAATATGCAGCATGTAAATATTCCCCTGAAGTGGGCATTGCAGATTAGGAATTTGCAAGCAGTTTTTCTTGAACTGCCTATGCTTTTCCCAACTTCTGTTTGTGATCCCTTTTACATATCCTCTTGCATGCCAAGTACAAGACGCATGGTCATAAAGGAGAGTGAGAATTTCAGGCAGATTATAAAACAAGCAGGCGGTAGTCACCAGAAGAGGGGCTAAATTTCTTGAAATTCAATCTGCTGCTCACATAAATGAAATGTTTATCTCTTCCACACTTATCATCAGTTCATTCGGATTCCTGGACCAATCTTTCACTTCAGGGAGCTTTAATGGCTTTCATTTATGCGAGCTCAAGCCTGCCACTTCTGAACTGGCTGTCCACCACCAGGCACCCTTAGCCTTCCTCATTCTTACGGAGCCGAAATATTTCCATGGTCCAGAGAAATCACACTGTGGGGAGCTGCATTCCTCTCGTGTCAGCATTCCACGGACTGAAAGTGATTATTTCAGAGGGATGGACTTAAAGCTGCTTAATGCCCAGGAGAAGATAAAGAGGAATGTGAAGGTCTTGGGGACATGGGAAAAGGGTCTATAAGGCCTGAGTCCATCTGCACCATTCCAGATTTGACCCACATAACACCACAGAATTAGTTCAAGAAATATAGTTTTAAGAAACAGTTGCTTAGCATTACATAAATATGAATTTAAGTGTACTACTGAGGGCTTTTGCTTCCTTGACTTGAAGGTTAATTTTTTAAATTTAGCACTCATTGGCACTAATTATGATGCCAGGCACTGTGTTAAGGAGATTTCTGTTCCTTATCTCGACTGAGCCCATCAACATGCCTATGCAGGAGGTAGGAATATCCCCATTTACTAATTAGAAGACTAAGGCTCAGGAAAGTAAGGTGACTTGCCCAAAGTCACACATCTTGTAAATTAATGGATGGGAACCCAGTTGACTTGCTTTTAACACTTAAGAAATATTATTGAGCCCCCTTGTAGGGCCAGCGGGAACAACAGACAAGTAAACTCGTATGTCCCAGAGAGTGTGTGTAACTCCTGTAGAGGAGATGTAAAGAGGGTTCTGAGGCAGAACGAGGGGCAATTGGAGGGAAGGGACAGAGGGCTTCACAGAGGAGGGAGCAGCTGATCTGGACTTAATGCTGGGGCTTGAGTTTTCCAATCGCAGGAAAAGGAAATGGCATTAAAGGGAGAGGGCAGACAACGTGCAGTCAGTCTGAACATGGGGAAAGGAACTGGAATGTTTGGAGAAGGGATGAGGTTGGGCATGAAGATGGCTTAGATCCAAGGTAAGTGAGGAAGTCTCATAGGCAGGAGGCGGGAGAGCTAAACAGAGGAGTAGTTTGATTACTTCTATTAAAAAGGGATTCACTCACAGCTTCCTTTGAAGAGAGAGCCTCCCCAAGGAATGCTAAATCATGGTGATTTAGCATAAGGAGAGGTGGTAGGGGAGGGGACGGTGGCTGGTAGAGGGGAGACGAAAGAGGAAGGACCAGTAAGGAAGCCAGAGTCCAGGTGACTAATGGTAAGTCCTGAACTAAGGCGCTAAGGTAGCTACCATGGAGACAGAGGATGGGAAAGCTTTGGGAAGTGGTACTTAAATGGCAGTGTATTTTTTTTTTAATTGCCTGGGAAACGATCTAAAATTACAGATTCTGAGACCACCCCCAAGACAATAGAACTCCCTTTATCTGGAGTAGGACCCTGAAACCTGCATTTTAACAAGAATCCCAGGAGATTCTGATGCAAGAATGTGAGGATGTGTGTGAGCTACTTGTAGCAAGCGTGGTGATGGATTGGGTATGAGGGTGATGGAAAGGGAAGAGTCGTGTTTATGTCACCCTTTCCTGACATCGTTCCCCACTTCTCCTGACCACTGCCTGATTGTCTTCTGGTAAGTGCCGTTTCCCCACTCTCTACCCCTGTGGTTTGCGTAGAGCCCCGTGTGACCAGGCCTGTGCTAATCAGTTCCTCACTCCTTACTCATTCAGGGATTGGCAGGTGACCCAATCAGAGCCAATTCCGCATCTGCTGGGAAAAAAAAGCGAGTAATATTCGTCAGTGGCCTTGAACCTGGCAGGGAAGATGCTGCAGCTGCATCACCCAGGTAGAGCCTGAGAACAATGCCAAGAGAAGGCAGATGCGAGAAACGGAGAAAAACAAAATTCTATTGTCGTTGTTTGGGTCCTGAATTCGGCCATGTCTAAAGCCACTATAGTGAAAGTGAGTGAAAGTGAAGTCGCTCAGTCGTGTCTGACTCTTTGCGACCCGTGGACTGTAGCCCACCAAGCTCCTCCGTCCAAGCCCCTATACGCCTAAACTTTTCATTGCACACACCTATCACCTATCTGCTGTTGTTGTGTTCCACTTACACCATACTGTGTTCGGTTTTCTATCACGAACAAAAGAAAAACACTGCTGCTCACTTTAAGAAAATCTGATATATAAAAACCTTACCTTACAAATCAGATAAATGAAGAGCTGATTACTTCTATTAAAAAGGGATTCACTCACAGCTTCTTTTGAAGAGAGAGCCTCCCCAAGGTATGAAGCGTAGAATTTGATTTATTAAATTTGATTTACACATGACCTTTTCAGGAGGACAATCTTAAATGCAAAGTAAGAGCTGCTCTACCAGGATAATTGCTCTCAAAGCCACTCCAGTGTGACTTTCAGGGGCCAGTGAGGGTGGTTCCCCCAAGCCCTGGCTTTCTGCCTTACCTTTGGGGTCCAAACTGGATTTCACAGCTCCATGGTTCCCACAGCTGTAAAATCAAACCCACCTACATCAGGACCCAATCTAACAGTCACACAAGTCTGATCTGACGTACAAGTTGTTCCCAAGTATAACCTGATGGTATTTGTATTGTTCTTCTTAGACTCCCAGTAGAAAAACTCAAAACATGGTTCCTTAATGTATTAATTAATATATTCATTATTCTTTATCAGCAGCACAGATGGAGAGGCTTCCTGTTAAGGCATGTGTTTCTCATATTGACAGTGAATGCACCACTGGGGTTTCTAATTCTATAAGCAGATGATCCCCTGCTGTCAGGGAGAAAAGAAATTCTGCACAGCCCCAGCTCAGTGTTTAGAGCAAAGTTAAAGATGTTTTCGGCATCTACAGGGGCCACTCCTTAAGTCAGGGATTGGCCTCACTCTTCTCTGCACACTCACTGCCCAGCACACGGTAGGAATCATTGCATGGCTCTGCAGTGGATGATTCAAGGATTAGATCACTATCAGGAGACATCTGAAAAGGAGACAGAGTCAGTTTCTAATGGGGGGAATATCATTCCTCTCTGAAAACTCCTTTGTTCTGAAACTCAGAGTGTTAAGATGAACAGCCCATCCCTCACCTGGGTTAGAAGTGACCTCCCTGAGTCTGCAGCATAAAACTCCCTTCCAGATCCAGAAGTGCAATTTTCAGTTCCAGTTTTGAAATTATTCCCACTTTATTTCAGGAATTTTGTAAATGCCTTTATTTCCAACCTAGCAAGCCTTTTCATTTCCTCCCGAAATCCTTTATAGGGAGCAACTAAGCCTGATTTTTCTTTCCAGCCCAGGGCAGGTTCCTGGTTCCCTTTCCTGGTTCCCAAGTTCTCATTTTTTGCTCTAGCTTCTCCTGCTCCTGCTGTAAGCCAGTCAGGTCTCACTCCCCCTCCCTCTCTTTTTGCTCTCTTGATTCACCTTTGGAAAGAGCAGAGGGCTAAGCTAATCATACTCCTAAGTTCACAGCACATACCACCAGCATCTGCCTGTTTCAGGTTCTGTTGTTGCTAAATTTTGTTTCGTTACTTTTCCCCTTTAACCTCTCTCATCAATTCCATGTCCCACAACCACTTACTGTACTGTGTTTGGTAAATGCCCTTGGTAATAAATGTATCCATGAAAAATCTGTAATAGTGCTTCATGAATTAATTTAAGTCTATTTATGCTGTTTCCTTTTTTTTTTTTTTTTCATCACTCTGGTTGATAGTTCTACTCATGTTGCTGTGTATATACCCATTTTATTGTTCTGCCTTCTACACTATATTCCAAAAATGCATCTTCTGTTTATTAATTCTTTTAGTGATGAGTATCTTTGTTACCTAAAACTCCCTGCCACCACCAACAATGTCACTATGAAAATCTTTGTCCATGTTCCAAGTTGAACCTGTACCTGAAGTTTTCCAGGTGTATATGCAAAAATGAGATTGCCACGTCACAGGGCATAATCACATTTAACTCTGTTAAAACAACTCTAGAACTAGAACAGCTGCACCAGAATTGAAATCCTTTCTTTTGTTTCTCTTCCAATCATATACTAATGCTAAGTATCTTCATATACAATTCTCAATATTTACACTATTTTTCTTAAGTTTTTGTGATATACTTTGAGATAGATAGGGCAACTACATTTGGGGGAAATGAGGCTGCAATGCTGGGCTTAGTGATGTTTATACTAGAAATCAATAAGCTAGAAATTCAGTTCAGTCTATGTCCCAACATAATGTCCCAACCCCCTGAGATCAACTCTGGGGTTTGAGAGGCATCATGTATGGATGTGAGAGTTGGACTGTGAAGAAGGCTGAGTGCCGAAGAATTGATGCTTTTGAACTGTGGTGTTGGAGAAGACTCTTGAGAGTCCCTTGGACTGCAAGGAGATTCAACCAGTCCATTCTGAAGGAGATCAGCCCTGGGATTTCTTTGGAAGGAATGATGCTAAAGCTGAAACTCCAGTACTTTGGCCACCTCATGTGAAGAGTGGATTCATTGGAAAAGACTCTGATGCTGGGAGGGATTGGGGGCAGGAGGAGAAGGGGACAGAGGATGAGATGGCTGGATGGCATCACTGACTCGATGGACATGAGTCTCAGTGAACTCCAGGAGTTGGTGATGGACAGGGAGGCCTGGTGTGCTGGGATTCATGGGGTCGCAAAGAATCGGACACGACTAAGTGACTGATCTGATCTGATCTGAGGAGGTAGAAAGGTCCATCTCTAGACCAATGGTTTGCAACTCTAGGTTGTACAGTAGAATTACTTGAGGTGTATTTAAGAAATACTAATACAACGGCCAAGACATGGAAGCAACTTAAATGTCCAACAACAGATGAATGGATAAAGATGTGGCATACACACACACACACACACACACACACACACACACTGGTCTATTACTCAGCCATAAAAAAGAATGACAAAATAGTGTCACTTGCAGCAACTAGATGGACCTAGAGATCATCATACTAAGTGAAGCAAATCAGAAAGAAAAAGACAAATGTCATATGATATCACTAATATGTGGAATCTAAAAGATTCTATAACTGCTTACTTACAAAACAGAAAGAGACTCACAGACATAGAAAACAAGCTTATAGTTACCAAAGGGGAAATAAGGTGGTGGAGGGATAAACTAGGAGTTTGGGATTAGCAGAATATATAAAATAGATAAACAACAAGGTCCTACTGGATAGCACAGGAAACTATTATGTTCAATATCCTGTAATAAACCATAATGTAAAAGAATATGAAAAAGAACACATACACATATATAATATATATTATATACATAACTGAATCACTTTGCTGTACACCAAGAAAGAGCACAACATTGTAAGTCAACTACATTTCAACTAAAAAATTTAAAAATTAATTTAAATTTTAAAAAGAAATGCCTCACTCAAGACCAATTAAATTGTGTTCTCTGGGGTGGGACTTGCATAGGCATTTTAAGAGTTCCTGAGGTGTTTCAAGTATGCAGCCAGGACTAACAATCTTACCCTGGACTAATGACTGGGTTCAGGAGAGGAGCATCTGTATTTTATCACTGGGCACATGGGTGTGATGATTTAGACACCTGATGGCAAAGAGGAAGTCCTGGAGGAAAAATACATAGAGACAGGATGAGAAAGGTGACTGTAACTACCACTCTCCATATTTACAAGGATAACCCGACAGGAACCTGAAATCATGAGCTCTCCGCCTAGAGGGAACTGAATTACAAAGAATATTTTAATTCAGGTCTAAAAATTAGAAACTCAAAACTTCCAAATGATGGAATAATTACAGAAATATGTGAAGCCCTAAGGCCATTAACAAGACTGCTACGGATCATTACCCAGGCCTGGTGAGTGCCCGGCTGACAAACCTGGTCCCCTGATGCCCTGTCCAGAGTGCTGAAGTCCACCATGTTCATTGCTGGCTCCTCTCTTGTCTGTGGGAAGCAGATTCCCAGGAGCACCTAGCACTGAACCAGCAAGCCCCCTGCAGAGTCAATTTCTCTCTGCAGTCTATAGGTAAATCCCTTACCACACTGATGTTCTCAAGCCACCAAGGAAGTTTAATCTCTAAACTAGCA
This sequence comes from Bos taurus, assembly GCF_002263795.3. NCBI lineage: Eukaryota > Metazoa > Chordata > Mammalia > Artiodactyla > Bovidae > Bos > Bos taurus. The sequence continues at coordinate 111,214,851 of NC_037330.1, read as the reverse complement.
GCAATGATGCTGACTCTGAAAATGATTCTCTCCTGCAAGCCTGGTTTTCCTTCCAAATACATCTCAAAATAATCATAGTGTCCAATGATAAAAGCTGACTCTATTGCAAGGAGGAGAATATTTTAGAAGGGAGATTTTTTTTATTTATTTTTTTAATTGAAGGATAATTGCTTTACAGAATTTTGTTGTTTTCTGTCAAACCTCAACATGAATCAGCCATAGGTATGCATATACCCCCTCCCTTTTGAACCTCCCTCCCATCTCTTGTCCCATCCCACCCCTCTAGATTGATACAGAACCCCTGTTTGGGTTTCCTGAGCCATACAGAAAATTCCCATTGGCCATCTATTTTATATATGGTAATGTAAGTTCCCATGTTACTCTTTCCATACATCTCACCCTCTCCTCCCCTCTCCCCATGTCCATAAGTCTATTCTCTATGTTTCTAGAAGGGAGATTATTAACATTGGCGTATCTACCATGATCAAGACAAGGTGCTAAGGAGTTTATACCTTTTATCATGCTTATAATTTACAAAAGCCCTGATAATCTCTATTTTATGTATATGGTACCAAAAGCTCAGAGAGGTTAGGTGAGTTATCCAAGACAAATTATCTAAAAGAGAGGCACAGACATTATTCAAACCATATGTTCTCTGATTCCAAATCCCAAACTTAGTCTACATTGAGGAACATATAACTTGTTTCCAATTTTTGCCCAGACATAATTTCCCCTGCGTTCCCTGAGTACATTCTACAGTTTTTATTATTCAGTAGATTCTTCTTGGTCCCTAATCTAAATCCTTCCCAGGATAATTTTAATATCCCAGGAAGATGGAAATGATCCAATGAGCATTATATATATATATATATATGAATCTATGAACTGGTCAATTCAATTGAGAAGGGAAACCTCAGTCTACTACAGGTTGATCAAAACATTTAATTCCACTGATTTGGGCTATAAAACCTCATTCATTGAAGGCAGGCCTCTCCAGGAAAAGGAAATGTCTGGCTGTATGTTAAGGTGAATCTCTGAGTCCCTTTGTGAGCAAAGAAGGTATGGTTTTTCTCAGGGACTCCTCACGAACCCACACTGTTGTTTGAATCTCAATAATCAAGAAATTTCAAGGCATTTGTGATTCTTTAAAGCAATAGCTCTTCAAGTGTCCCTAGTTCAGCAGAATCAGCATGACCTGGGAATTTGGTAACTATGTAAATTTCCAGGCCCTCTTCAGACTTACTGGATCAAAAACTCTTGGGGTGGATCCCTTTAATCTGTATTTTAACAGACCACACACACACACACACATCTGAAAAAAACCTGCTTTTAAAACTGCTGTTCAAAAAACAAATGGTAAGTGTGAATGTGTACATATGTTTTAGCTGTGGAAGTTCAGGAAATTAGTTGCTTTGTCTGATCAGAGCCATCTAAAGACAAATAGAAAGCATACTATCATTGCATTACATTTCTGCTTGAAAACCACACATGGTTAGCCATGCCCACTGTATTTAACCTGAATGCTTTGGCCTGGTTTTCCAAGCAATTTTGCCTGGCTGTATATCATCTATCTAGCTTTAACCCTTTCTCCTTCCCTTCAGGTACTGTGTTCTCTAGATTGAGATGTAAATATTTGGGTGGGGAGGGGTTGACAGAGAGAAGTGAAAGCAAAATATTATTTTTCTGAAGATTTTTTGTTTGTCAAGAAATAACACATTTCCCCCCAATTTTTTTACTCCTTTATAAGCTCTTACATCCCTAAATATACAAAACATGATCATTTTCTGAGCAGACCAAGTCATACATAATGCATTTTTATTGGCACCTTGAATAAAGACATGGCAGACATGAATATCAAGTGTGCAGATGAAAAAGCTGAGAAGAGCACTCACAATGGGTGAACAGGGAGCAAGAGAGCACCTGGCTGCTCTTGCAAAGCCAAAAAAGATTCAGCTGGAGCAACTGCACTCCATAGTCCTGGGAAGACTTGCAGATGCAGTCACTAAACCACTGTTCATTTTCTATGAGATATCAAGGAGAATAGGTGAGATGCTGATGACTGCAGATGGAGAAAGGTAGTTGATTTAGAAAAGGAGGAAAAGGTGAATTCTTCAAACGGCCCACTAGTGAGAAGTTTAATGAATATTTTGGAGATATAGCAAAAAGCCTGGGAATCATTGTGGATTTACTAAACATAGGAACCAGCGATGTTTGGCTTGAAAGAGACTTTGTATGTAAGTTGGTCCTTATATACCTGTAGATCTGTTATATGAAGACAAACTTTATGCTGTGTGTCTACCTAGGGCTGCTTCTGCTGCTGCTGCTGCTAAGTCGCTTCAGTCATGTCCAACTCTGTGCGACCCCGTAGATGGAAGCCCACCAGGCTCCCCCATCCCTAGGATTCTCCAGGCAATGAGAGACCTCAGAGATCTCTGGTGACCTCAGAGATCACTGAGTCTTTTCACTCACCCATACGTAGACATCAAAGCTGAGAGAGGTCATGTGACTTCAAACTGAAGTTTAGGGCTCCTGACTCCCGTCTCTTTTCATCATACTGAGCCACTCATAAAGAAGAAGTCATGAAAGATGAAACTCGTTTCCTATTTCACCAGAATCTATAAACTGGCTGAAGCTCTATAAAACCTGTAAATTTTATATAGATGTAAGTTATTATTATCATTCACAATATCGGGTTGCATTCTTAACTTCTTCCCACTCAACAGCTTTATGAAATGTCTGAAGAATTGCATTGATTTTCTGACAATAAGTCATTGGGACAGACGATGAGTGTATTGGGGCAGCTTGGAAAATGAGGCACATCACCTAACGTGATGAAATCTAACCAGATCAAGGTTAAGTCAGGCCTTAACACGCAAAGCCAATGGGCTATCATCCAAAGTTATGAGAAAGTGGGTTATCTTAGAAGTTAATCTAAGTCCAGAGCTTCCAAAGATTAGTCTTCAGTTGTAATATTATGAAAATAGTGTCAATGTAACAAGTGAGGCTGAGCCCCGTGCCCACCATGCCTCACTGTGGTGTTATATTCTGTTCTAGTCAGTACACTTCATCTAATGGGCACTTCTGCTCCAGTGAAGAACAGCTGAAGAAACTAGAGCCACTGACTTGAATAAGAGAAGGCTACAAAGTGCTCTCACTTTTACCTGAGGAGTACAAAGACCCTGTCTTAATCAGCTCAGCTGCCATTAAAAAAACAAACAAACAAAAAAAACACCACAGGCTGGGTGGCTTAAACAATGAAAATCTATATTCTCACAGTTCTGGAGTCTAGAAATCTAAGATCAAGGTACCAGCAGGCTTGGTGTCTCCGCTCCTTGGTTTGTAGATGGCCATCTCCTTGCTGTCTTCTCACAGGGGCTTTTTGTCTGTACATGCGCTCCTGGTTTCTCTTCCTGTTTTTATAAGGAGACAACTCCTATCTGATTAGGGTCCTACCCTTCTGATCTTATTTAATGTTAAGAACCTCCTTAAAGACCCTATCGCCAAGTGTACTCATGTTGGTGTTAGGGTTTCAACATATGAATTTAGAGAGGGGACGTTATTCAGTTCATTACTGACTGTTAAGTGGAGAAGAATTTTAGGCTCACTCTGGGATGTTCCAGAGAGCAAAACAAGGCCCATTAAATAACCAATTCAGGGCAATTTGTACTCAGAATAAGGAATATGTTTCTAGTAATTAGTCTTGTAAAATTTAAATGGCCTTCCTCGTGTGAGAGTGAGTTCTCCATCATTCAGTATTTTAGAAGGCACCATTCAGTTTCATGAATGCCTTAAGTAAATAATAATAATAATATGAAGGAGAAAAAGTTGCTTCAGATTTTTGGAAGCTGTTAAAAGAAATCAAGTATTGCACATAGCTCACCAATATCACACTTTTCTAAATCCCACACTCAAAACTTTTAAAATCTGATTCAGTGTTTGCAACTATTTCAGGAGTATCCTCACTCTCCCACAGAAATGCCCTACTTTTCCCATTACCACACATTTGTCAGCACTCTCCCCTCTTGCATCTATCAATCCTAATCCTGCCATGGCCCAGCTACAGTCCGTGAAAACTGCAAGCAAGGCTAGTATTTCCCCTCTTTGATTATCCACTGCTCATCCAACACTATTAATGTAGTCAGTTCTAACAGAAGTGAGTACTCTCAGAGACTGTGATGACAAGGAACCAGGATCTCTAAATCTTGCTGACTCTGCCAGATGTTTGTTAAGATGAAGCTCCAAATCCTCCAACAGGTACCTAATGCTGCCGTAGGTTGGCGAGGGAAGCAAACGAAGGTTAGAAATGACCAAAATCATGGTCTTTGTTAATGACTCTGGACCTCATTTTGACCTTCTGATAAGTTCAGTTGGACCAAGGGCTGGTATAAGAAGCCATTTTTCTTACATAGGAGCGGCCTTTGGGCATCTGTACTAAAATAAATGAATGGTCTGATTTCACTAATAGACTCAGCAGGCACTTACTGTGCTGTGAGTGATTCCAAGTACTGAAGGTATAGCAGTGAACATGAGAGATAATGTCCCCACTCTTAAACTCGCAATCTAGTAGGAAGAAGACAGTCAGGAAAACAATAGCACGATCTATATCAGATAGTAAAAAAGATGCTATGCAGAAAGGCAAAATAGAATGATGAGATAGAAACCAGATACCTAATTTATATTTAATGGATCTCTCTAAGTTGTTGACATTTAGACTAAAGTCAGAATGGAAGATGGAACTTGTCATGATAAGACAGGTGAACTCATTCCAGGCAGAGGGAAGAGATAATACAAATGCCCTTAAGTGGGAACCAGTTTGTCAAGCTTGAGGAACAGAAATCAGACCAGTATGGAGAAAGCACAATGGAAAAGGAGAGAGATAAGTCACTCAGAAAGATAAGCAAAGTTCAAGTCACATGAAAATTTTGAAACCAAAATGTCAAATGTTGTTCTCATGCCATGGGAAGACACAGAATTTTTAAAAGAAGGACTGACGTGATCAAACGTGTGCTTTAAAGTTTTAAGTTACCTGTGGTGGATTCATGTTGATATATGGCAAAACCAATACAATGTTGTAAAGTTAAAAAATAAAATAAAGTAAAGTTTTAAGTCTGACTACCATGGAGACTAGTTATGAGATGCTTGCAGAATCCAGGCAAGAAATGACAGAGGCTTGGAACAATGGGAGATAATGGAAATGGAGAGAAATAGATGAAAGGTAAAGTCTGCAGAACTTGTTTAGTAGTTGGATTTAGGGATAAAAGAAAGGAGTTAAGAATAACACTTCAATTTGGGACACAAACAACTGAGAGATATGCTGCCATTTTCTGATATAAGAAAGAAGAGAAAAGGTTTTAGGAGAATAACAGGAGTTCTATCTGAGGAAGTTTAGTTTGAAATGTCTTTGTTAGACAGCTATTTGGATAGGTAGGCAGTTGGAAACAGGAATTTGGAGTTCTTGCAAAAGTACAGCACTCCAAGTAAAGATTTATAGATCATAAGCATTTAGGTAAAATTTAAATCTAGAACTGAATGGGCTCACCTAGAGAGAGTATGTAAATATAAAAATGAAGAAGCATATGTCTTTGATGTTCCAACATTAAAAAGCAGAATAAAGAACTAACCAAAGAAATCAAGGTATCATGGAAGGCAGCAAAAGAAAGTGATTCAAGGAAGAGAGAGGATCAACTGTGTGAAATGTTGCTTAGAGGAAAAGATAAAAAGAACAAATAATGACCACTGAATTTTATTAATGACCTTTTCAAGCCCCATTGCAGTTGAGTGGTGAGGGCAGAAAGCTGGGAGGTGCAGGTTGAAAGGAAGAGAAAATGAGGAACGGAGGCAGTGGTCATAATCAGCTCCTTCAAGAAGCTTTCTGTAAAAGGAAACAGATAAATGGAGTATAGTTGGGAGAGACTGAGGTCAAATGATGGTTTTATAAATAACAGATGAGATGGAGAGGGAGAAAATCTACCCAAAGAGAGGAAAATACTCTGAATGTTACATCTCATCCTATATTTGAATCCTAATCTTGACTGTGTTCCTCACAGTCTAACTACTTAGGTAGACTCATGGAAAAGAAAGCTTTCTTGGTCTTTCTTGGTGGCTCAGTGGTGAAGAGTCCATTTGCCAAAGCAGGAGACACAGGTTTGATCCCTGATCTGGGAAGATCCCACATGCCCTGGAGGAACTGAGACCCATGCCACAGCTGTTGAGCCTGTGCTCTAGAGCCTGGGAGCTGAAACTACTTAACCCATGTGCTGCAGCTGCTGACGCCCCCTCACCCTAGAGCCTGTGCTCCGCAACAAGAGAAGCCATTGGAATAAGAAGTCCGTGCACTGCAACTAGAAAGTAATCCCTGCTCGCTAGTAGAGAAAAGCCCATGCAGCAACGAAGACCCAGTACAACCAAAAATAAATAAAGAAAATTTTAAAAAAAGAAATTTCCCAGAATGGGCACACATTTTTAAACAGGAGGCAGCTCCAAGTCCATCTTAGTGTACCATCTCCACAGGATAAATACTCAAAGGCAAGCCAAAGGGAGGTTATATACCCATTTGGTATGTGCTATAGATGCAACTGTTTTTAAACTTAATCTACTCTTATGAACAGCTACCCATGTATCCCCCTCCTACAGGTTCCCGAGTTTCCTATTCCACTAAATATCCTGGCTTTTCTTTGGTTGAAGTGCAAGAACTATAGAAAAGCCTTGAGTTCTGCTTTAGAGGTCAGGCAATGATGTGCCTTCTTGTATAGTTGCCACTCCTTCACATAAATACTCCTTAGGTGCTAATAAATGCCAGTCAGTGTGCAATGGGCTGGCGATATGGCTGTGAGCAAGAAAAAATAGCAACTCTTAGCATCCAGCACTTCTTTCATTCTAATGGGGAATACAACATGGAAACAAATAATTGTGCAAATAAATATTTATTATAATTGAGAGAAACTAGAGGAACAAGAACCAGATATTTTAAAACTATATAATAGGTAAAAAACAAACGAAACTTTTGTTTAAATTTTTTGATTAAAATAATTTATGGCTGTGTAGTATTAGCTTACAAAGGATTGCCTCTCTCGTGAAATTATTAAACCTAAAAATAAAGAATGGAGAGATGAACAATAACATAGCCCATTTTTATGGACAAGAAATCTAAGTTTCAAAGAGGTCAGGTAAAAAAATCAACTCTTTTTTATTTTTGAATATATGTTTCCCTTTGTCTATTGGCTAAATCTATCAGCCAGGAATCTAAATTACAAGGGATGAAAACTCAAAGTAATGCACATAATTGAAAAAGACCAAGAATAATAACAACATACAGTTTTCCCTTCCTCCATCGTAAGTAATTTTAGCTGGACACATGCTCAACTCTCTAACTAGATGTTATTGTGTGACTAAGTTCTGGCAATCAAATGTTAACAGAAGTGAGATAGGCAGCTTCTGAGTTCTGCCCATGAAAGTTTTTTCCCTGGAGTACTTATGCTTCTTTTGTATAAAAATTGACTTCTCACCATCAACAGCTAGAAAAACAGACAAAATACATAAGACAATTTTTATAAGACACTTGACAACAGACACCACAAAATTGTGATCTCAGAGAAGGGAGATAAGCAAGGTTAGCATAATGGTGGCATTTACTTACTGCCTGGAAGCATTTGCTAGGATATAGCACAGGGAGGGAGAATCAGAATGAGCCCAGTGGTCCTGCTGAGCTGAGAAGATAGAACAGAAATTGGGAAAGCTGAATCAGCCAAAACTTTTAAGGCAGAGTACCAGAAAGGAGGTTGGGCTTCCCTGGTGGCTCAACAGTAAAGAATCCGCCTGCAATGCAGAAGACGCAGGTTCTATCCTGGGGTCAGGAAGACTCCCTAAAGAAGGAAATGACAGCCCATTCCAGTATTCTTACCTGAGAAATCCCAAGGACAGGGGCGCTTGGCAGGCTGCTGTCCGTGACTCACAAAAGAGTCAGGCACAACTTAGCCACTAAACAACAACAACATCCAAAAAGAAGCAAGCTTCGCTCAGAGCTCCAGACGTTGGTAAAAGGATCCTTTTCAGTTTGGGTTTGAACACTAACCTGGGAATCTATGGATTCAGACTGATCAAGACTAGGAAAAGAACCACTAGTAATCAACAGGCCAACAAATGGTCAGAACTCACACAGGCTTGGAAATAGTTTACATTTCCAAAAGCCAGAGAGGAAAAACCATGGATGGCATCCTCAGAAGTTTCAGGTCTTCACTGTGAGATTGAGTTAGTCCTAGAGTAAAGCTATTCTGGACTTTCAACAATAAAGCTTAAAGGCAGACCTCAAAAAAATCAAACAGGTCCTCAATAACTTAAATTTGCATCAGAAAAAATCTAAAAGCTTTTAAAGGAAAATAGCAAACTCTAGCACTCAAGAGTAGTATAGCCAACATCCAGAATCCAGTCAAGAATTACCAGGCATGTAAATAACAAATAAGTATAACTCATAACAATTATTATAAATTATAAAGCTTATAATAGCATGTGCTCAGAGATGCAAAGGGAAAAATGCACACAAAAGGAGAAATAGAAGATATAAAAGAGATTCAAACAGAACTTCCACAGATGAAAAATTTAGTATTTGAAATTAAAAAATAAAATAGGATTAAAAGCAAATGACACTGCAAAAGAAAAAAAATCAGTGAACTTGAAGATACCAGTAAAAAACTACCTCAAAAGAAGCAAAGAAAGAAAAAAAAAAGACTAAAAAACCCTTAGGTGAGTAGCCTGAGACAACAGCAAACAGCCTAACATTCTAGACTCAGTTAAAAAAAAAAAAAATGAGGAGGGACAAAAAATACATAAGGAAATAATAGTCTTTTTTTTTCAATTTGACAAAAAAATTCTATAGATAAAGAAGGTTAGTGAACACCAACAATTATGAAGAAAATAGTACCAAAATACACACATTCCCCATCCTGAAGCCCCCTCCCAATTCCCTCCCCATACCATCCCTCTGGGTCATCCCATTGCACCAGCCCCAAGCTTCCTGTATCCTGCATCGAACATGTACTGGCGATTCATGGCGGATGCATGTTGATGTATGGCAAAACCAATACAATATTGTAAAGTAAAAAAAATAATAATAATAAATAAATAAATAAAATAGTACCAAAATACATAATAATCAAATTACCTACGTGAGAAAGAGAAAATCTTAAACTCAGCTACAGGAGGAAAAAAGATACTATGTGTATAGCAACAAAGATAACAGTAACAACCAGCTTCTCAACAGAAGGATACAAGCTGCAAGACAGCAGAACATCTTTAACATACTGAATCAATATGTCACTGTACCCAGTGAAAACAGCTTCCAAAAACGAAGGTAAAACAAATATTTTTCCAGGCGTGTCGATATTGTTTAGTCACTAAGTCACACCCACCTCTTTTGTGACCCCATGGACTGTAGCCCACCGATCTCCTCTTTCCATGAGATTTCTCAGGCAATACTGGAGTACGTTCCTGTTTCCTTCTCCAGGGGATCTTCCTGACCCATGGATCAAACCTGCATCTCCTGCATTGCAGGCAGATTCTTTATCACTGAGCCATCAGGGAAGCCTTTTCAGGCAAACACAGTATAAAAATTCATCAACATATGAGCACTACAAAAAATACTAAAGAAAGTGCTTCAGACAGAAGAAAATAACAGAAGTAAATCTGGATCGACACAAAGGAATGGAGAGCCCAGAGATGGAAAATATACAGCTAAATATAAAATATTTATTTTATTATTTAATACTTATTATTTTTACTTTTTAGTTACTTTAAAAGATAACTGTTTAAAGCAAAAAATAAAAATGAATTTCTGGTTCATAGCACACATAGAATATATAACAAATGTGGCACAAAAGCCAAGAGTTCTTATACTATATGTGAAGTGACATAATATCGTAAATTAACTTGTGATCAGTTCAGTTCAGTCACTCAGTCATGTCTGACTCTTTGTAACCCCATGGACTGCAGCACGCCAGGCCTCCCTGTCCATTACCAACTCCCAGAGTTTACTCAAACTCACGTCCATTGAGTCAGTGATGCCGTCCAACCATCTCATCCTCTATCATCCCCTTCTCCTGCATTCAATCTTTCCCAGCATCAGGGTCTTGACAAATGAGTCAGCTATTTGCATCAGGTGGCCAAAGTATTGGAGTTTCAGCTTCAGCATCAATCCTTCCAATGAATATTCAGGACTGATTTCCTTTAGGAAGGGCTGGTTGGATCTCCTTGCTGTCCAAGGGACTCTCAAGAGTCTTCTCCAATACCACAGTTCAAAAGCATCAATTTTTCAGCGCTCAGCTTTCTTTATAGTCCAACTCTCACATCCATACATGACTACTGGAAAAACCATAGCTTTGACTAGATGGACCTTTGTTGGCAAAGTGATGTCTCTGCTTTTTAATATGCTGTCTAGGTTGGTCATAACTTTTCTTCCAAGGAGCAAGTGTCTTTTAATTTCATGGCTGCAGTCACCATCTGCAGTGATTTTGGAGCCCAAAAAGATAAAGTCTGCCACTATTTCCACTGTTTCCCCATCTATCTGTCATGAAGTGATGGGACCAGATGTCATGAGCTTAGTTTTCTGAATGTTGAGCTTTAAGCCAGCTTTTTGATTCTCTTCTTTTGCTTTCATCAAGAGGCTCTTTAGTTCTTGTTCACTTGTGATAGGTAAATATATACACTCTTGAAGCAATCAGTAAAACAAAATAAAACACAGACATATACTAATAAGTCAAAATTAGAAATAAAATAGAATTATAAAAAATATTTTATCTAAAAGAAAGCAGGAAAAGAATAATGGAGAGCAAAAAATAGATGGGATATATAGAAAGCAAATAGCAAAATGGCAGGTTTAAATCCAACTATATTGACAATTATATTAAATTTAAATGACCTAAGCAGAGATTGTCAGCTTAAGTAGAGAAGACCCAATAATATGCTACCTAAGACAAACTCACTTTAATTGTAAAGACAAAGATAGGTTGGAAATTAAAGATGGAAAAAATTAGACTTGAAAACTAATCAGTAGAAATCTTGGGTGGCTATATTAATAGAAGATAAAACTAATTCAGAGCAATGAATACTCCAGGGACAAAATGTGACAATTCATAGTAACAAAGGGACCAATTCATTAATACAATATAATATTGAATGTTCATGCAACAATTTGTTGTGCTCCAAAATACACGATGCAAGCAGATAAAACTGAAAGGAGAAAAAAACAAATCCATAGTTATAGTCAGAGATTTCAGCTCACCAACCTGAGTCATTGAAAGAATAGGACCACAAAAAAGCATAAAGATTTAAACCTCATCATCAACAATTTTACTTAGTTGATGTTTATAGAATACTTGAACAGCTACATACACCTTCTTCTCACATTAACAATGAATATTCAAACTATGGACCACAGACTTCTACTCAAGTGTTCACAGAAGCTTTGTTAATGACAGACAGAAACTGGAAATGGCCCAGATGATTATCAACTGGTAAAAGGAAAAATAACTTACAGTAGATGTTTACAATTGACTATTGCTCAGCAATAAAAAGAGACAAATGATGAATGATACATGCAATAATATGTCTGAGTCTCAAAAGCATTATGCTAAATCAAAGAAGCCAAACAAAAAGAATACGTATCAGGTGATTCCATTTATATGAAATTTTGGAAAACGCAAAATTATAAAGAATGTTTTTGTTTAGTCGCTAAGTCATGTCTGACTTTTTTGCAACCCCATGGACCTTAGCCTGCCAGGCTCCTCCATCCATGGGACAGAGAATAGGTTGTTGTTACTCAGGACTGGGGTTGGGGAATGAGATTGACTGTAAAGAATGGAAATGTTCTATATCTTGATTGTAATGGTGGTTACATGACAGTGTGCATCTGTCGTCTTAGATTTGTACACTTAAAGCAGGTTAATTGTATTGGGTGTAAATCGAAGACAGGATGAGAAGGGATGATAGAAGATGAGATGGTTGGATGGCATCACCGACTCAATGGACATGAGTTTGAGCAAGCTCTGAGAGTTGATGATAGACAGGGAAGCCTGGTGTGCTGCAGTCCATGGGGTTGCAAAGAATCGGACGTAACTGAGCAACTGAACTGAACTGAAACATTTTTAAACGTTCCCCTGCCCCTTTTCGCTTTCCAACCAGGGAAAAGACAAATACTGGAGCAGCTGCCTTGGGCCTAGGAAGAGAATCCAGGAATTGAGGATGGCAGAGCCATCCTGTCATCCCTGGGTCACTTATCTCTCAGCTATGACCTGAGAAGGGAATGTATTTTGTTGACACCATTGCATATGTCAGCCTCTTTATTATAGCAGCTTAGTCTGCATTCTAATGAATATGCCAGCTCAGGTTCAGTATAGCTGGTTTCAGAGGCTCCACAATGCCAGAACTTGAGCTCTGTCTCCAGCCTGACTCTGGTCTTCCCCACGCATTGGCTCTTTTCTCAGGATCCATCTGGAGGCAAACTGCTCACACAGCCCCAGATTCCCACTCCCTCACGGTTCACCAGTCATAAATCCAGTACCCCCTTCTGAGAGTTCCATCCAAGCCTCCTTATATCTCATTGGCTCTGCATGGGTCACATGATCATCCCTAGGCCAGTCCCTGTGGCCAGTGAACACAGTACAATTAGCCAGGTGTGAGTCAAACCCTCTATCTAAAGTGTGGGGGGATAAAGCACCACAGAGAGTGCCATATGGAGAGGGACGACTGAGTTTTCAAGGAAATCTGGGGTGTAGATATGAAGGAAAGGTAGCCTCTGGAGAGCCAAAGTAACAGATGGTCCTGTCAGAGAGTGAGTAAATGAACAAATGACTTACCCACTGTCACCCAGCAAGAAAGTGACAGGTGTTTGAGACTTGCCTCCTGCAGCAGATCATAAACAAAGGCTACATTTTCGTTTCTTTTATATCACACCGCAATACCTGGCACAGAGCAGGCCCACAGCAGCCATTCCATCAATAACTCCCGACTTGACATTTTGTCTTGATTTGTTTGCCCTCAGTTGGAGTCAAAAGCACCACGGCTAAGGAGAGATTACCAAGGAAAACATACGATAGAAGGAAAGACCAGGACTTGACTGTGGATGTGTCTGTGGAGGAGGAACACTGCAGTGCTGGTTACTAATGACCTTTTACAAACTACCTAAGGCTGAGACCATCCTCCAACTTCACCTGCCTAATGCAAATTAGAGCCTTATTCCTCCAGATTGATATACTGCTCCAGTAGTTCAAAGCTGTGTGGCCTTGAACAAGTCACTTAACCTCTCTGAGTCTCAGATTTGTCACCCATAAAATGTGAATAGGGACTTCCCTGCCGGCCCAGTTAAGACTCTGCACTCCCAATGCAGAGGTCACAGGTTTGATCCCTGGTCAGGGAACTAAGATCCCACATGCCATGCAACACAGTCAAAAAATAATTCAAAAAAAGAAAAAGAAAAAAAGTGAACAATGCTTCTTCAAAGGATTATTGTGAGACTAAAATTTGATGATGTGTATAAGAGCACTTTATAAGCTACAACTGCAGCTTGAGGAACAATTGCTGCCTAGCTGCTCCTGTGGGCACATACCATGCATCTCATTTCATCATTTTCCTCCTCTCCAGACTTTCTGTCTGGGATTTCTCAAAGTCGCCTCAGATTTGATCTCCGATGCTCTATCGGATCTATAGAATGTAGAAAATGCCCCTCTTTAGAAAACACTTGGTCTGTTTGCTGTGCCCAGCCTGTTTGCAACATACTAAAATGCTTTCAGTTCAGTTCAGTTGCTCAGTCGTGTCCGACTCTTTGTGACCCCATGAATCGCAGCACGCCAGGCCTCCCTGTCCATCACCAACTCCCGGAGTTCACCCAAACTCATGTCCAATGAGTCGGTGATGCCATCCAGCCATCTCATCCTCTGTCGTCCCTTTCTCCTCCTGCCTCCAATCCCTCCCAGCATCAGAGTCTTTTCCAATGAGCCAACTCTTCGCATGAGGTGGCCAAAGGATTGGAGTTTCAGCCTCAGCATCAGTCCTTCCAATGAACACCCAGGACTGATCTCCTTTAGGATGGACTGGTTGGATCTCCTTGCAGTCCAAGGGACTCTCAAGAGTCTTCTCCAACACCACAGTTCAAAAGCATCAAGTCTTCAGTGCTCAGCTTTCTTCACAGTCCAACTCTCACATCCATACATGACCACTGGAAAAACCATAGCCTTGACTAGACGGACCTTTGTTGGCAAAGTCATGTCTCTGCTTTTGAATATGCTACCTAGGTTGGTCATAACTTTCCTTCCAAGGAGTAATGCTTTAGTACATTGCAAAAAGTTACAGGGCAAGAGAGTGGTGATGGAGGGCCAGGACCCCAGGCTCAGCCTCTGGTGACCAGATTCAGAAGGAATCTACACAGACCGTGCTGCCTTGTTCGCTGAGAGCACCAGCTGAGATGTGAGATGGGCATCCTTCCTAGATGTGCTGTGCACAGCGGCTTCCCAGGATGAGAGCCCTGGGGGAGGGCTTCTGAGAGCACTCTGGTCAAGTTAAGGGCCGAAATTCAGTTGCACAACCGTGGGGCTGGGATTTAAGAAACTTGTGGCCCATCTGTCAGGATCTTTTGCTGAAAGGCCTTGTTGTTTGGGCATCATTGAAATTGTGCCCGGTAGGCTTGGTCGTAAAACACCAGGCTCTGCAAACAGGAGCTGGAGAGACAACCTTGAGTCTGTGTAACCAGGAGCATTCACTGAGATACAGAAGCAGGGAGATGCAGAGCACTCCCCTGCTCACTCCCACCACTGCACACACACATAAGCTCACACCTGGGTATGCATGGTCCCATAAACACTTTCACTGCACACACATGTGCTCTCACTCCCAGAAGCATGTATTTTTACTCTACCCCACTAGTCACACATGATATACACTCTCCTGCACTCATGAAAGCATCCTCATCACACACTCAAACACACCCATGCACACACTCACAAAACCATTTGCCTACTCAGAGGTTTACAGTCAGCCTCAGAGTTCACCCACCTCACAATACACAAGTAGTCATTCAATTCACCTGTGGTCACACAGACGTATTCCAACACATATGGTCAAGCATGCACTGCACACACTTAGATACACGTGCACTGGAAATTCTACACTTGGAGACTGAGGGCTCTTCTGTGCCTATCCCAGTCCTTAGTTCTTTGGTGACTTATGTTTTCAATCGAAATCTTGGTTCAAAATGGGTCCCCACTGAGCATGTTATCTGAGGGTTCCCAGCCATATGCTAGCTACAAAAATTCTGCCCATGTGTCAGATTCTGGCATGAATGAAATGCAGCCCACACGTGTATGCATTGCAGCAAGAGCCAGAAGGTAGTTCTCGCTGTGGGATGGATGGGAACCTCAGAGAGAGTCCTGGCACCTGGCCAGGAAGGGCATTCTGGTTAGGCACAGCTTCAGGAACCCCCCTGAGGCTGTCCTCTGCTTTGCCTGCTAGGAGGCCCGGCATCCAGGCAGAGTGGAGTTCCTTCAGGCAGGACGGACTCAGCCAGGACCACTGGGGCCTGAGCCCCCACCTCTGGGAAAGGCCGCAAAGCTAAGTTTCCTCCAGGTCAGGGAGGAGATGATTAGAATGGAGCTCAGAAAGTGAAAGGCTTTGGCTTGGGCCATTTGGCCCCAGCAACAGGCAGAGCTTTGCTGATAGACTAAAACAGGAACAAGGAAACATTGATGCTTTGCTGAGAATACAGAAGAGGCAGAGAGGTGAAATGTGCAAAGGCAATCCTCCTAGGATAAAGAGTGAGTCCAGCCATGTGATATAAAGCTTAGAGCCAGACAGCAAATCCAGGCTCTGCCCCTCGCTTGCTGTATGATCTTGGTCAAGTGACTTAACCTCTCTGTGCCTGCGTGTTCTCGTTTGTAAAAAGGACTTAATAACAGTGCACTCAGAATAGGGATGTTATAAGGATTAAATAAGCGATAAGAAATAATGGATAACTCTACAGGTAAGGCACTTTGAACAGAGCCTGGCATCTAGCAAGAGCTGATATTTAGTTTCCCATCGCTTCTGTAACAAATGGCCACACTTAGTGGTTTAAAACAACAGAAATTTATTCTTTTTCACTGTTCCAGAGGTCTGAAGTATGAAACGAGTCTTACAAGGCTAAGATTAAGGTGTTGCCTGTACTTCTTCACCCTGGAGGCTCCAGGGAACAATCCATGCTTTCCTCACCAGTTTCTAGAAGCTGCTTGCATTTCTTGCCTCATGCCTCATCACTCCATTTTCTATTTCTGTTGTTACATAACCTTTTCTCTCTTGGATGCTCCTGCCTGCTTCTTATAAAGATTTTCATGAGTAAATTGTGCCCACCCAAATAATTTCCACACTCAAGATCCTTAAATTATTCACATCTACCAAATCCCTTTTGCTGTAATAAGGTAGCATATTCATAGATTCTGCGGATTGGCAACTGGACATCCTTAATGATGAAGGGGGCATTATTCAGTCTACCACAGTACTCAGGAATGTGAGTGATTAAGACAAAGTCCTCCCAGCTACCTTGCCCAAAGTCACCAGGGTGGTAGCCCAGATCTCTCTGATCTCAAGTCCACTAAGCTAGTGGGCTTCAAACTTGAGTATCATCAGAATCCCTCAGAAGGCATGGTTGTTGGGCCCACCCCCAAAGTCTCTGATTCTGGGGTGGTGCCTGAGAATTTGCATGTCTAACAGATCCCTAGGTGATGCTGAAGCTGCCATACAAAGTTGCATGTTCCATACTTTGAGAAGCATCATGCTACAGCATGCTGCCCGCCTTGAGGAGTGAGTTCCCCATCTTTGCAAACATTCAAGCAGATTCAACATAAGAGACAGATGGGCAGAGTCCACCAAACACTCTCTACAGAGTTTTCCCAACAATGGGCTCCGAGTCTGGGTGCTTGGTGGGAAGGGTGCCCAGAATCTTACTGGGACAGGTGAGCTAGCTCAACTATTAATTGAATACCCATTTGAGCTCAGGCCTCTCTACCCTCTTTGGAGGCAACCTAATATCATAAAAAGAGCATGGGCTCTGGGGTCTGACCACCTGGATTCCAGACCCCTTGCTCCCTGACTCACAACAAAATCACTCGACCTTCCAGAACTCAAGTTCTCTCCTCTGTAAGATGAAAACCTCAATGCCTGCTTCCCAGGGTGGTTGTATGGATTAGAAAAAAATAATGATGCAATACAACTTACACAGTATCTGGCACATGGCACCAGCCTTAAAAAAACATTTAGGTCCTCTCACCTTGAAAGAAAGAAATGGCATGGTCGGTCATATCATAGGGAATAAGACCCCACATATAGCAGGGTAGAGGATGTAGAACACAGGAGAAAGAATATAGCAAGGCAAACAAAAGGGACACTGACAGAGAAAGCCCAAAATCTATTGGAGGAGAAGATGTTTGAAAGGAGGGACCCCCTTAGCCTCTGGTGGCACTTCCAAATTCTTTTCAGTTGGCATGTTCAAGTGGCCAGATCTAACCCCAGGCCTTCTCCTTAGATTTCTCCTTCCTCTCTTGAAAAAGCATCACTGTTTCCATCTTTAGCCTTGGGATGGGTGGATGTGAAACTATTATTTGTTAACAGTCTGTATGTTCCAGGCTCCATATTAGACGCTTTACATGTGGTTTACATGTAAACCACTCACCCGACTATGCTTCAGATGGCTCCGAAAACCTCATCTCCCTTCCCTCCCTGTTCCAGGGACTCCTGCTCATCCCAGCAGCCTTTAACCTTCCAGGTGTGAGACCCCTGGGACAAACGTCCTCAGCGTCCTTCCTTTGTGCCCATCTCTCCATGTGCTGCATTTTCTATTTAGATTCTTGCAGGGTTGCAGGAAGCTGGGTGTTGGCGATGGTGGTGAGGAGGGTGGAGGGGTGTTAGTGAGTCTATAGCCATTCATCAACCACCTTCAAAGAGATGTCTCCCCTTTTGCTGCTTATTATTATGATTATTTTCCAGGCTGCATTGCCCACAATGGTTATTGCCTCCAACTCCAGAGGGCCACATCAGCTGCCACTGACTTTTATTCCCACCAATAAAAATGTAAGCTCCACAACGAAAAAACCGCGGGCTAAAGAGACAAAGCCCATAAACTCGAATTGTAAATGTGGATAGATGATGCTAGTAATTCTCCGGTGCCATCTCCCACATCCCCTCTGCACCCATTGCCCTGTGCATGATTCTCCTCCAAAGACAGTCCCTCTGAGCTCAGAACAGACCCTCAGTAGGTGAGTGGGAAGGGTAACAAATTGGGAAGAACTAGGATGAGCTTGCAGTGGTTTCCCCAGTCCCCTCCCCCAACCAATATACACAGACCTAGGTAAACCTCCCCTGGTACCAAAAAAAAAAAAAAAAAGTCAAATAAAAACCATCTTGCTCTCTGGATATAATGTCTTTGTGCATTTTCTGTGTGTACAGACGTTTTCCACTAATTTCCTATTTATTGTCCTCCATGGGGAGTCTGGTCCCTTCCTAAAGCAGGATGAGTTCTTCCAGCGGCTGGAGGTAAGAAGAGCAGCTGTCAGGCTGGGAGTGGGGGCTGAAGAGGCAGAGGCCATCTCCAGGCAGGGGGTGACTTCCCTGGATACAATTCCTAATGACTCACCCTCTGTATCCCCTAACCCCCAATCCAGCTCCTCCCATTACCCAATATTATTCTCATCATAGCCTTTATCCTTGTAACAATGTCTTGACTTGCTGCTGCTGCCTGTCTCCTCTGCTAGAGTTTAAGCTCCATAAGGGCAGAGACCTTGTTTGATTTGTTTAGACTTGATGTTCTTGGCACGTCATAGGCACTATGAAGTGCTGTTGTTGGACGTCCCAAATGACTCAGACTATAAAGAATCCTCCTGCAATGCAGGAGACCTGGGTTTGATCCCTGGGTTGGGAAGATCCCCTGGAGAAGGGAATGGCTATCCACTCCAGTATTCTTGCCTGGAGAATTCTACAGATAGAGGAGCCTGGTGGGCTACAGTCCGTGGGGTCGCAAAGAATGGGACACGACTGAGCCACTAATGCTTTTGTTACCAGTAGTAGTCATGGTAGTATATCCACCTGTGTTGACACTAGAACACTGCCTGCCCTAGAGCAGATCCTGAAGAAGCACTGCTTGAACATGGGAATAAACGAGAAGGAAGGCCCCCTGAGGTTTGCTGGAGGAAGGGAGGAAGCACTTGCGCCTCTCCAGGGCCATAGAATGAACCCACGTGACCTAGAGGAGGAAGAATGACTCACTGACTTTACCCCTTGGCATGAGAGGCCCCAAGCCTCTTTAAAAATCTCATTTCTGAGCCCAAGAGCCACAATGATTTAGAAATTGGAAGGACCTCTAAGTATCAGAGAGTCAAACTCCCCCACTCCAGCCTAACACCCTGCCAGTGTGTCCTGATACACAGCTGCCCAGTCTCCTCTCTCATGTCTGCAGGATGGCGAGATCCCCCTCACACAGAATCTCCCACTCATCTACCTAAGGTCCTAAGAAAGAATGAAAGTGAAGTCGCTCAGTCGTGTCCAACTCTTTGCGATCCCATGGACTGCAGCCTACCAGGTTCCTCCGTCCTTGGGGTTTTCCAGGCAGGAATACTGGAGTGGGTTGCCATTTCCTTCTCCAGGAGATCTTCCCAACCCAGGGACTGAACCCAGATCTCCCACATTGTAGGCAGATGCTTTATTGTCTGAGCTACCAGGGAAGTCCTAAGCCCAGTGCAAAAACCTGGGCTAGCCCTGGGTGCTCAGAGATGAAATCAGTCAACCTGTCCCTTCTGGGCTTGCTCTGGCTTGCTCTCCCATCCAACGATGAAATGGACAGCTCCCCTGAAGAGCCCTCTTGAGTCCTAATGTGTTTCTTCCGTGAAGGCTAAATATTACCGTGCACGCATGCTCAATCGCTCAGTCGTGTCTGACTTTTTGTGACCCTGTGGACTGTAGCCCGCCAGGCTCCTCCACTCAGGATTCTCCAGGCAAGAATGCTGGAGTGGGTTGCCATGCCCTCCTCCAGGGGTCTACAGGAATATCACCTTCCTTTCTCTATTCACTAGGCTTGTTTTAATGTTCCTCTGAGACTAATTGAAATTATCAAAGGAGACTGATGAGATGAAGAAAATAAAAGAGCAGTTCTTGGAGAAAACTCCTCATTATGGGATTGGCTTACGAAGAAGTGTTGGAGAAAGAGCTGAAAGGGAGCAGTCAGAAGGTGGGTGGAGAGTACACTTTCTCAGATACAAGACGGGAGAACATCCTAAAGCTGCAGGTGGTAAATAATGACATAGATCCTGCAAGGAAGTCAAGATAATGGGATAAGATCGTGGACTTTGGCTAATGATTATTTCATCATAACCTTCAAGGGAGATTTTCCAGGATGTGGAAGGGCCAGAGTGGGACTGCAAGGTGCAGAGGAGAAAAATGAGGAGTAGAGACACAGAGGCAAGGGATGTAGACGACACCTCCAAGCTCCAAGGGCAGCACATGGTTGCTGGGAGCAGAGATAGCCAGGGACAAGGCAAGAGCTCAGACACTGTGGCACACATCACAGTTCATGTGTTCAGACTCTTCTTTCTTTTGGGACCCACGTACCCTCTTCTTGAGCCCAGAGTCTCTGCTCAGCCAGTCAGAACCCTTCTCTGGGGTTTCTCAAGTTAGAACCAAGGGAATAGAGGCTTTTCCTCTCAGTGTTGAAACCTGGGTTTGTGAGTCCACGAGTGGCCAACAGTCCCGGTGGTAGTCCCTGGTGGAGAAAGCCCACGTGGGAGAATTCAGGTGACACTGAGAGAAACAGAAGCCTTGTCCTGGAGCGTGGGAGTGCCTGACACTCGACTCTGCCCGTTTGGCTTGGCCTGACATGTGATAACTGGAGTCAATACAGCCCGTTGGATTCTAGACTAAATCAAATTGGGTTTCTGTCATTTTCTACCAGAAGAATTCTCATCTCATGACTAGAGACCAAAGGGCAGGTTCACAATGAGTCTGGTACCCAAGATGCTTGAAGCTAAAGCCATTCACATACGGAGCCAGGGCAGCCCTTGGGGGCCACTCGTCCCTCTTGAGTCTGATGTCCCAGCCTGGCAACTAGAGCTGGTCATGCCTAGCATCTGTCCCAGCTCTGATAACGGAGCTGGCCTGGCGGCCTGTGGAGAAGGTTATTTATTTGCTTCATAAGCAGGAGGGCCTGAGGCACATCATGGCAGGGCCCGAGCTTGCCTTTCTTTCCTGTCTCACATTATATTTCACCCTGGCAAGAGTGATTCTTCTTGGCCAGGAAATTGATTTTAAATCACCCTTCTTGCTGCTGACAGCCCCATGAAACCCTCCCTCCCTGGGGCCTTTGTCCTCTCTCTCTCTCTGGAAAGCCCACTTCTCAGTCCCATCCTCCAGCACCCCATCTACACACACACACACAAACACACACACACAGCTCTTCTCCATTATGGGGGTTTTATTTTTCCCCAATTGCATTTAGTGATGCACTTTTATAACCAACTCCATCTGTGGCACTGAGACCAGTCTGGAGTGACGGGCCCCTGGGAGAGGAAACCAGGAAGCCGGCTGGAGGAAATGTGCACTTTCATTCTTGGCACCTGCCTAGAGGGAGCGAGCTGGCACCAGGCAAAAGGCGGCAGACTGGTTCTTGCAGAAGGAACTTGAGAAGGGGATGGAAATTCTGATGCTGAAGCCATGAGCTCTATAGACCACATCCTCAGCTAAGACCAGACGCCAGGCGGGGAGGAGAAAACACAGAGAAGTGGGGGAATGAAGAGGGTGTGATGCTGCTGCCAGCACTCCTCCTGGCCCTTGCCTCTCAGTGCAGGTTGCCTCTGTGTGTTACTGTCCCAGCACTTGGTTGCAGGGGACATGCCTTGGAAATGTCCAAGCACAAGCTTTGGAGTCTGAAAGCTTTTCGTCTCCCAGCCAGCTCTGCCGCTTAATAGCTGTATGGGCTTCTCTGATGGGGGTCTGCCAGCCTTTTCTTAAAAAGCCAGATTGTACTAGCAATATTTTAGGGTTTGCAAGCCATGAGGTCTCTCACAACAGCTCACAAGTTCTGCCATTGTAGAACCAGAGCTGCTAGGGACCATATGTAAATGAAGGGGTGTGGCTGTGTCCTAATAAAACTTTATTTACAAAAACAGGCAGCCTGCCTTCAGGGCATAACTGGCCCCTCCCTCCTGTTGTCCTCCCAGTCCAGCTGCAACTCACAAAATTCTGATTACAGCCACAGGGGCTCAGCCCAGTTGCTCAAAGGAAAACTGCAAAATTGCCAGAAAGGAAGACTCTCTGCTATTCACTTAATACACATGGAACAGCCTAATGGTCAAAACCATGGGCTAGCTTCAAGCCTGGCTTTGTCGCCTATAATCTTGGTAAAGTCACTTACCTGTTCTGTGCCTCGGCATCATCATCTATAAAATGAAAGTGCTGAACAGCGGGTGGGTGTGAAGACTTGACTATTCAGCTCCTGTGCTAAATAAAACAGTGTCTGGAAGGTAACATGAGCCTTATTATCAAGGAGTCTGGTGAGACTGCGAGATGGGTAACACAAAGAGGTTTCCATATGATGGCAGAGGAAGTCTTCTTAATCTACCTTTAGGAGGGCTTCCCAGTGGAGGTGATGCTGAAGCGGAGGCACTGACAACAAGTAGGATTGACTCAAGAGAAGAAGATGGAAGCATGTTTGAGCATCTCATTGTAGGTGAGAAAAACTAAGTCATATTTAAGGACTCATAAGGAGGGTTGGGGGTTTCCTGGTTGCAAAGCAACCAGGGAGAGACCAGGCTGGAGAGAGAAGTAGGGGCCAGATCATGCAAGACTGTGAATGCTATGCGGCAGAATGTGGGTTTATCTTCATGACACTGGAGGCTATGGAAAAGTTTTAACTGGAGATTTGTACCGAGATGTGTGCTCACCGTTGCTGCAGTCTAGAGGACGCATTGAAAAGGATGAGAGTAGAGGCACAGGACCACCAGGAAGCCCTTGCGTAAGATTAGGGCAGGGACGAGGTGGCTGCCCTAAGGCAGGAGCCCTGGGAGGAAAGAAGAGGCACAGGCAGGAGTCGTTAAAGAGAAGCATCCAGATAGGGATCCTGTTGGACATAGGGAATAGTAAAGAGGGAGGAGGCTAGAGTGACTCCCAGGTTTTGACCTAACTAAAATCATGACCAGCAGAAGCAGCTGACATGACCACTGCCTTTACAATATGACACAGCAGAGCTTTATCACAGACTGATTTGAAGCCAGAAATCAAAAACCATCATCTCTTCAAGATCCTGACCGCAGTCCTTTTGGATATGTACTAAGAACTGAGATTGCTGGATCATAGGGTAGTTCTATTTTTAGTTGGAAGAAACCTCCATACTCTTTTCATAGCTGCTGTACCATTTTGCATGCCCACCAACAGTGTACAAGTGTTCCAATTTCTCCACAGCCTTGCCAACACTTGTTATATTTTGATTTTTTAAATAACAGAGATCCTAACAAGTGTGAGTGATATCTCATTGTGGTTTTCAGTTACATTTCTCTGATGATTACCAATGTTCAGCACCTTTTCATGTACCTGTAGTTCATTTGAATGATTTCTTTGCACTCTTGTGTTCAATGCAGCTTTCTACACAGTAGCCAAGGTGTGGAAATGACCCAATGTCCATCACCAGACAAACAGCTAAAGAAAAGATACATCCAGTGGAATATTGCTGCTGCTAAGTCGCTTCAGTTGTGTTCAACTCTGTGCGACCCCATAGACGGCAGCCCACCAGGTTCCCCCATCCCTGGGATTCTCCAGGCAAGAACACTAGAGTGGGTTGCCATTTCCTTCTCCAGTACTTAACCTTAAAAAAAAGGCAAATGGTACCACTTGTGATAACATAAATGGACCTTGCAGACACTATGCTAAGTGGAATAAATCAATCACAGAAAGGAAATATTATAAGCCAGTTTCGCATGCATGGGGAACTTAAAGTAGCCAAACTTACAGAAGCAGAAAATAGATTGGTGGTTGACAGAGTGGGGAGGGGAGGAGGGGAAAATGGGAAGTTGCTCATTGAGTATAGTGTTTCAGTTAGAGAAGATGAACAAGTTGTAGAGGTCTGCTGTATAATGTAGAGCCTGTAGCTAACAATATGGTATTGTATACTTAAAAAGTAAAAAGGGTAGATCTCATGTTGACTGTTCTTATCACAAAAAAAGCAGAGGGGCACAAGGAAGCTTTTGGAGGTAATGAGTGTGATTATTAATTTGATTGTGATTTTGGTATCATAGGTATATGCATATGTCCAAATTTATCAAGTCGTGTTACATTAAATATATGCAGTTTTTTGTATGTCAATTATACTTCAATAAAGGTGTTTAAAAACACACACACACTTGAGGAACTTCCCTGGTGGTCCAGTGATTAAGAATCCACCTGCCAATTCAGGGGACATGAGTTCAATCCTTGGTCCAGGAAGATCCCACACGCAGGGCAACTAAGCCCATACGCCACAGCTACTGAGCCCATTGGCTCTAGAGCCTGTGCTCTGCAACAACAGAAGCCACTGCTACGAGAAGCGTGCGCGCTGAAACTGGAGAGCCGCCCTCACTGCCCGCAGCGAGAGAAAGCCTGTGCACAGCAACGAGAGCCCGTGAGCAACCACGAAGAGCTAGTGCAGCCATAAATTACATAAATAAAGAAAATTACTTTTTTAAAAACTTGAAGTAGTAACGAGCCTGTCAGAGGTCATTTCATCCACGCCTCTGCCTCTGGGCCCATCTGCATTGAACCCATCTGAACAGTCAGCCGTGAGTGCAATGATGGACAGATGCTCCATGAGCACACAGGTGGGTTCTGGTCTCAAGAAGGAAGCTGCTCCCATGTGGAGGTGAAGGTCCTGAGAACCTGGAGAGTCAGAGCTTTTAACCGATAGGCACACTGGTCCCCCCACTTCCTTTTTCTTTCCTTTTAAAGTTAGCCAGCTGGGTCAGTTTCCATGCTATAGAGGGAGGGAGGGTCTGGCAGATAGCCACCCCAACTACATCACAGTTAAGGCTCCACAGCCCTAGCCACGACAGATGCAATTTATCTACAGCCGAGGCAAAGAGGCAAAGAAATGCCTTTTCTTCCCTTCCTTGCTGTTACAGGCCGTTTATCACCTTCATTATTTTTATAGCAGTGTGGAGTGCTTGGCTCTCTCCTCTGCCCCCCAGGAAATGTGAACAAACGACGAATCTGGAACCCATGCTATCAAGGAAGGCATCAAAGCACTGAGGGGTAATTAAGAATGGAATGTCAAGTGCCCACCCCTTTGCCCTCTCTTGTTCTTATTTTAACTCCCTCCCATGCCCCAGAATTCCCCAGGAAGGACCTGAGACTTTATCTGAGTTGCGGACTGGAAAGCAAGAGTTGCTCTACAGCACCTGAAGCATCAGTGGATTTTTGAAAAGGGAGGTTGTTGTAATCTTATGCCAGGTGACCTCTGGTTTAAGCTAACAGAAAAAGCAAAATTACTCAGGGAGAGAGTTGGTGTGAGGTCTGTAGGACCTCAGGTTTTGATGGAAAGGTAGGAAGATGGAGAAAGAAAATAGAACATACTCTCATTTGGGTGAAAGTTGGTGTTGTTCAACTCAAAGCAGGAGTGAGTGCAATGAGAGATTCTAGTTGCCTTGCCACAGTGGGGAAGGTGTGGAGAATGGAGTTTTGGTGTTATATGAACCTGAATTTGAATCTCTACTTTTCCAGTACCTCTAAAATTTATAAACTGGGAATAATTATATCCATATTATATGGTTATTGTTTTTCTTTCAATTAAAATACCAGCATTATTTTTCATTGTTCAAATTGTTCCAGCTTTAGTCACTGGGAGCTTCATCAGGTTGGCTTCTGTCTGCTTTCAACAAGCCTCCAAATGTTCTAAGCTCATCTTGTATTTTCCATTCCTCACTTCTGGAATCAACCACTTCTTCTAGGACCACTAGTTCCTTTTAATGGGGAGAGGTATTTAGAGACCAAGATCTGAGCATTACCTGTGCTTACTGTCACTGAAGTGTCATTTTTTATAGGCCCTCTTATCAGAGCTAGGAAATATATGTACGTGCACCAGCCCATGTGTATACGCACATTGATACTTCTGTATCAATCTATATCATGGCTTTGCAAGAAGAAAATGAGGTAGTAAACTTAAGAGAATGTTGTATCTTTGTGACTTTTCTGTTCACTTGAAATTAAACATTTTTTAAAAGTATTTAAAGAGTCTAGAGGAGAAGGCAATGGCACTCCACTCCAGTACTCTTGCCTGGAAAATCCCATGGGCGGAGGAGCCTGGTGGGTTGCAATCCGTGGGGTTGCGAAGAGTCGGACACGACTGAGCAACTTCCCTTTCACTTTTCACTTTCATGCACTGGAGAAGGAAATGGCAACCCACTGCAGTGTTCTTGCCTGGAGAATTCCAGGGACAGGGGAACCTGGTGGGCTGCCGTCTGTGGGGTCGCACAGAGTCGGACACGACTGAAGTGACTTAGCAGCAAAGAGTCTAGAATTTAATAGGCATGCAATAGCTTCCAATTCCCTTTCCATCCCTCCACTGCTGCTCATCCCTCCACCTCCTGGACCTGACTGCTCTTCCTACCTCAAGAATGTGGAATGAAAATATCTCCTCCACAGGATTGTTGCAAAACATACTGGATGTGTTTCAGGAGGTGAAACTTACATGTAGCTATGGCTGTGACTAGTAGCAGGAACCCCTCTGGCCAAGTTCTTTGAGCAATTAGCTGGCTCTACCCAAAGTCTGAAGCAGAGCCTTTTATAATATGGAGGGGGATGTGGTTTAGGCTCCCCCAGAAGCAGACCCTGAGACAGGATTCAAGTGCTAATAACTTACCTGGGGGCACCAGGAACGCTTTATGGAAATGGGAAATGATCCAGAGAGAGGAAGGCAGCCAAGATGTCTGCATTAATAAGCCAGCTCCCGCAGTGGGGGACCGCAGCTTAATCCCACGAGGAAACTCCAGGGAATGCTGTAAAACACGTGCCTCGGGTTTATCCTCACACCCCCAGCAAAGTAACTGGGGGATTTTTACAGAGGAATCCACATTCACCATTGGCGGAAGGCTGCTCCCAGGGTTGCTGCTTCCCCAGCACATGCAGTGTGGCCTCCTATTTCTAAAGAAAGCCCCAGGACAGCACTGCAGATATCGTGCATGCATCTTAGCTCCGTGCACCAGACCCCAGTGGCCATGCTAGGCCCGAATTCAGTCTGCTTGTCCCCATTTCCTCAACTCCTCCAGCTCTCCTGAGCTTCCTTGAGAGAACCATGTAAAGGGGAAGAGAATTATGACCTCTCCCGAGGTTTTGGCTCAGAATGAAAAATTTGTCAAGGAAGAGCCAGTTTCATCTAACCAAATACTCAATAAACTGTGACAAGGTAGCCAGGCCTACAAATTTCCTCAAAGTGATATAAAAATGTATTTATATATAGAGCTAAGTGGCATTTCTCTATATATGAATATGTAAATTCCTGGGTTTGTAAGTTTCTGTGGTTGAGAATGAGACAGTGAGTACAGAGCCATGAATTCATTAAAATGTTTTTAAGGAGCTCTTTCCAACCTTTTGGTGTGTTATGTTATTAAGGTACAGTAGACTTGCAAAGTATCTTGTAAATTTAAAAGTTTAATGCATCATTTGCAGAAGTTTTCCACTGAGTTTGCTGTAAAAAAAAGGGGGGGGGGGCAGTGATGAGAAAACGATGTCATCCCAACCTTTCCCCTTGAGAAGAGCTGTATGCTTGGCTTCCGCAGCCAGAGCCTCCGTCCTTCCCTGCATCCTGAGGACCCAGAGCTTCTTGCATGGGCAGGCTTGCCGTGTGCAGATGCAGGTTGTACCCAGGGCAAACACACCCAGCCTAGGGTTGACAGAGCACTGAAATCTCACCCACACTCCCCTCACCAAGCCAAGCACCCCCATGGAGGGCTGCATCTGGCAAGAGGAGGTATCTTTTACTAATCTGCACAAAAGCACCATGGGGTCAGCAGCGTTCATCTGTGCAATATGTACGATGTGCAAGCACCAGTGACAAGGACTTATCAATTTAAGCATCACAAGAACAGGACACAGAGAGAAGAAAGACTTGTCCAGAGTTTCCTGTGGTTGCCATAACAAAGTGTCACAGATAGGGTGGCTTCAACAACACTCACTTATTTCCTCACAGTTCTGGGGGCTGCAAGTCCAGGATCATGGTGTCCACAGGGTTAGCTCTTCTGAGGTTCTCTCATGAGCCTGTGTATGACCGTCTTCTCCCTGGGCCTTCACATGGTCTTGCTTCTGTACATGTCTGTATATTTGTCTCCTCTTCTTATAAGGACATCAGTCATATGTATTTGGGCCCACCCTAATGACCTCATTTTAACTTATTCACTCCTTTAAAGACTATCTCCAAATATAGTCACATTCTCAGGTCCTGGGGAGTTGGGACTTCAACATATGGATTCAAGAGGGGGAACACAGTTCAGCCCATCACACAGAGCAACATAGAAAGTCATTGATGACGCCAGAAATAGAACTTGATATTTGCTGACTTCCTTTGTATGAAGCTCTGGGGCTTATTCCAAAGCCATCGTGTCCCTGTCAACCCTCGTTTTTGACAGAGGTGTAAATGGAATTGCAGACACTAAGAAAAAAAAAGCAGTTCTGCCTCACTGCTGTTCCTGCTTAGCAAGTCATGCTGCCACCCCTAAACGGAGCCAGGATCTCCTGTGACACCCACATAATACCCACCTCCGCTGGTTCCTTCAGCAGAAGGGAATGTCATTCCAGAGCCAAGAGCTCACAGATGCCTGTGAGACATCCACTCCCCTCCGTTGAGCAGTCACCTCCCACCTGATCTACACAAAGAATTTGTTTTTGTTGTTCAGTCAGCAAGTCACGTCCAAGTCTTTGCAACCCCATGAAACTGCAGCACACCAGGCTTCCCTGTCCTTTGCTATCTCCTGGAGTTTGCTCATATTCGCATCCATTGAATCAGTGATGCTATCTAGCCATCTCATCTTCTGCTACCCCCTTCTCCCTTGTCTTCAGTCTTTCCCAGCATCAGAGTCTTTTTTCTAATGAGTCAGCTCTTCACATCACATAGCCACAGTGCTGGAGCTTCAGTATCAGTCCTTCCAATGAATATTCAGGGTTGATTCCCTTTAGGATTGACTGGTTTGATTTCCTTGCTGTCCAAGGGGCTCTCAAGAGTCTTCTCCAGCACCACAATTTGAAAGCACCCATTCTTCGGGACTCAACCTTCTTTAGGGTCCAACTCGCACATCTGTACACGATTACTGGAAAAACCATATTTTTGACTCTACAGACTTTTGTTGGCAGAGTGATGTCTCTGCTTTTTAACACGCTGTCTAAGTTTGTCATAGCTCTCCTTCCAAGGACCAAGCATCTTTTCACTTCATGGCTGCAGTCACTGTCCACAGTGATTTGAGAGCTCAAGAAAATAAAATCTGTCACTGCTTCCACTTTTCCCCCTTTTATTTGCCATGAAGTGATGGGACTGTCACTTCATAGCTTCATTGAGTTATGCAAGCCCCTTCGCCATGACAAGGCTATGGCCCATGAAGGGGACACACAGAATGTGTTTCCACAAACCTAGCTTCCAGACACATTTGGGTCATTTCTGCACGATGAAGACATCACACAGTGAAGCCCTTTCCATGTCAAACTTCTGCAGGAAAGAGGCTGTGCTCACCTCCATTCAGCGCTCTGGATGATCTATGTCAATAGAACCTCCTAAAATTGTGCAGTGCACAACCAGTGTAACTGTACTGGGCAGCCATGCCACAGCATTCGTACCCCTGACTCCATAAGTTATTTCTATCTGTTCCCCTCTTTCCCCTCTTCTCAACCTCTTGTCCCTTCTTAGTCCTCTGTTATGTTAAAGCTGATTTTCCCTCAAAATCAATGAGCCAAGGGACCACATTGTAACCTGTTGCCCAGATTTCCCCCAGTTACAACCACACATCCTTGCACAGTCACCTCCCACATTATACCCGGGTGTTTGATAGAATACTGCAGAAATGATGGCACGTCATTCCATGATCAGGTTATAAAGTCACAGCGGCTTCTGTCTTGATCATTTTCTCTCTCCTGCTCTCTTGTATCTCTCTCTCTGGAGGAAGCCATGTCATAAGAAATCTTGCAGTAAGATCCACTAACAAGGAACTGAAGCTTCCTGCCAACATATACATGAGTGAGTTCAGAAACAGACGGCCTCCCCCAGACCCAGGCGATCTTCAGATGACTGCAACCCTGGCTCACCCACAGCTAAGCTGCTCCTGGATTTCTGACCCACAGAAATCATGAGATAATAAATGTTTGTTGTTTTCAAACTAATAAGTCTGGGGTTACTGGATACACAGCAACAGATATTGAAGGTAGGCAAAGCACGTGTTGGGTCAGATCAAGTCAGCCCCTCACACTCACAGAATCACCTCCACTGAGCTGGGTTCAGATGTTCTTTCCCAAATTTTATCAGAAGGGGTTATAAGAAACAGCCATGTAGAATGTGCCACCAATTTTGCAGCACACCTGAACAGTTTACTGCTTCATTAATTTTGTGCTGCTCTTTGTAAGGGGCATGTGAGAAATACTTAAAAACAGGATTTTCCTTCATTTAAGTATTCATTATGGGGACTCCTGCAGTTACGTGTTTACCTAGAGAAGCAAAAATCTCCGCTTATAATATTAGTCCTCTCTCTTTAATATTCATCCCACATTCACACAAGGGTCCATCCCTTCCTCTTCTATCAACATCTTTGTTGTTCAACCTTTCCCTGGTTGACAGAGGATCAATACCCTAGGAACACAGTGAAAAGTGATTGCAAAGTATAATTGCAGATATTACAGAGAAAGGAGGCAGGATTTCATAAAGTCTACGAGAGCGAGGTTGAGGAACTGCTGGCTTCGTGTGCAAAGGGTTTGAGGAATGCGTATTGGGGAGCGTTAGAGCAGTTAACAGCTGAAGAGAGGAAAACAGCCAGGACATGATACCATGAAGACTTTGAAAAGATCGGTTTGAATATCAAAGGAATAAGAGAGGCTCTCTAGAAAATTGATAAAGTCCTCAAAGAGTTTTTGCAAAAAAAAATAACACTTTTATGATCATGCTGCAAAAGTCAAACATGAATTTGAGAAAGTTATTCCATTCTACCATATACTTTTGTTGGGAAAATTCCACCAAAAAAGTCAGCCCTTGCTTTACTATGTTCATTCAACCAGCAGACTGATAGTTGCATCTGCAAATCCAATTGTGTTAAGTGTACAATAAACTTGTTTTTAATGATTTTTGCTTTCACTTTTTAAGGAGCAGTACAATAAAGCTCTGTTATAAATATTAACTGTGAAATGTTTGTCCCATCTTTAAAGCCAATTTAAAGTAGCCCTTTTCTACTTCCAAGTATACCAAGGTATCAAAGACTAAAGCTAGCAGAGGGGGGAAAAAAAAAAACATTTTTCTCCTAAGGACCTGGACTGTGGCCTCCTTCCTGATATCTGAGCTTTGTACCTTTCAGATTTGACTTTTTGCCCAGACTTCTGGGAAGCTAAAGGATGGTTCTGCTCCCAATTCCAGGGTGTGGGTTTTTCCCACACCACCGAGCCATTCTGGTCTGTCCTACGATTCCACTGAGTTTTGACACTAACTACCGAGTGGTAGCAGCAGATTCCCCAGATTAAGGGCTCAGTCTGACAAAACTGCCTCCAACCCTGATGCCAATCACGAGTCCAGGTTGTTACCTCTGCTTCCAACTGATAAGTTATAGGTTGGAGGTTTCATCGACCCCCTCGTTTCATGTGTGCTAAGTTCCTTCAATCGTGTCCAACTCTTTATGACCCTATGGACTGTAGCCCGCCAGGTTCTTCTGTCCACGGGATTCTCAGGGCATGAATACTGGAGTGGGTTTGCCATGCCCTCCTCCAAGGGATCTTCCCAACCCAGGGATTGAACCTGAGTCTCTTGCATCTCCTGTATTGGCAGGCAGGTTCGTACCACCAGCGCCACCTAGGAAGGCCGACCTCCCTCTCTGAGTTCAATCAATTTGCTAGAGTGGCTCACAGAACTCAGAGAAACATTTTACTTACTAGGTTACTGATTTATTATAAAAGGCTGCTACTCGGGAACAGCCAGATGGAAGAGATCCACAGGGCAAAGTACATGGGAAGGGGCACAAAGTTTCCATGCCCTCTCTGAGCACACCACTCTCAGAGCATCAACACCATTCACCAACCTGGAAGCTCTCCAAACCTGCCCTTTGCGTTTTTAAAGAGACTTCATTACAGACGCATAATTGATTAAATCATTGGCCATTGGTGATTGATTCCACCTCCAGCCCCTCTCTCCTTCCAGAGGTCAGGTGAGTGGGGCTAAAACTTTCAACATTCTAATCACTTTGTTGATTCTCTAATCAACCAATGAATCCCATCCTTCCATGCAGTCCAATTCACCTCATTAACATAACAAAAGAGCACTTTTGTCTCTCTCAGCACTTAGGAAATTCCAAAGGTTTTAGGAGCTCTGTGCCAGAAATGGGGACAAAGACCAAATAAATATTTCTTATTACAAATCACAATACGACACTAAGTCAAACTCTGCGGCTCTCACGTTTTGTTGTTGTTCAGTCACTAAGTTGCGTCTGACTCTGCGACCTCGTGGACTGCAGCATGCCAGGCTTCTCTGTCCTTCACTAGCTCCTGGAGTTTGCTCAGACTTTATGCTTGGTCCCAAATTTTCTTGGTATCCATCCTTCACTAAAAAACAATTGAATATGTATGTTGTAGACAAGTGTCTCAGATCTTTTGTAGAATGAGGCAGCACATTAATTATGAACAAGCTCTGAAGCTGCCCCTTGGAAGATCAGCACAGAGTTTCATCACCCTTCTCAGCCTGCTGATTGTCATTGACAGGGTTAGTCCCATGCTGCTTCCCCCAGCCTCCTTTCTTATTTTTTCTAACACACGGTACTCTGGTTAATTGTCTTCCTACATTTCTGTCCTTTCCTTCTGGCTTCCCTTTTTTCAATATAGAAATTTCCCTTCCTGGAACATTTGCTCTATTTCATATGTGTCCAGACAGTGTCCAGAAAGCTGTGCATGCTAAATCACTTGAGTTGTGTCCAACTCTGTGCGACCCTATGGAGTGTAGCCCCCCAGGCTCCTCCATCCATGGGATTCTCCAGGCAAGAATACTGGAGTGGGTTGCCGTGCCCTCCTCCAGGGGATCTTCCCGATGCAGGGATCAAACCCACATTCCCTGCATTTCAGGAGGATTCTTTACTGCTAGGCCACCAGGGAAGTCCTGTCTAGAAAGCTGCAATTGTCCAAAAGCCATATTGTCCAAGTCAACAAAGTTTATCTTAAGACCACTCTAGAGTTACTTGTTCTGATGTCCACTCTCTCAGCTCACCAGACACACACTCATTTTATTTTTTAGCCTATATTTAAGGTAGGCAAAAGCAAAAGAACAATGCAATGAGTACCTGTGTGCCCTATCCAGCTTAAGCAATAAAATGTGGCTACTACGTTTTAGAGATAATGCCTTCTACCTCTAGCTCATTTTCAATTATTAAAAGAAGCAGGCAGAAGGGTTGTATTTGAAGGCAGCCTGGGAATTGTTGCAATCACAAATAATGAACATAGGGACCATAATTTCTGGTTTGTGTGTACTCCCACAGGTATTTAATCATCCTTACATTCTGATGAGGTGTCTATTGTTCTTTCCATTTAGAGATGAGTAAAAAGGTTAAGTTGATGAGTTGGTGATGGGCAAGGAAACCTGGTGTGCTGCTGTCTATAGGGTCACAAAGAGTCAGACATGACTGAGCGACTGACCTGAAAAAGGTTAAGAGATTACCTGATGTAATAGATGCAATAGGAAGACATGGACCACAGAGCAGATGCTTGGGTTTGAATCCTGACTCCAACATGCGCTAAGAGTGTAATGCAGGCCCAATTACTTAAATGTTTTATGACTCTAGACTTCTCATCTCTAAAATGGGGGTAATAATATTACTTACTTCATGAGGTTTTCCTAAAGATTAAATTTATGCTTAGAAGGAGAGCCTGGCACATTATAAGCGATATGAGGTGCTGCTGCTGTCACTGCTACCATTATTTCTAGGATTGTTATTATTACCTGAATTGCCAAGAAAGGAGAGCTGTATTCTCCTACATAATTCTCTATCTCCAAGAGTCTCAAATGCCTGTAGCCAGTAGGCAGCTATAGCCAATCAGCTTCTACCGCAGATTTAGCTACACCCCAGGCTCAGAACCCAGTCATCTGGTACTTAAGTAGCCCATAGCCTGCTGTTCGAGATTCATCTTGTCAGTCTTGGTGTTTGGCCCCATTCTGATCTTGTGCCCTATGGACACTAGGGATCTGTCCTATGCCTATGTCTTGCAACCAGACCTTCCTAAAGCAAAACGCCTGCTGAGAGTACTGTCTCTGGCACATCCTTGCCTGGCTGGTGGGACCTCTTGAGCTTCTGCTCATACCACCATCACTTGAAGCCCCCCGCCCAGTGAACATGACGGGTCTCTGGAACTGAGACCTCCCATGGTCTTTATCAGCCCACCAATAACTAGGTCTTCTTCTGACTAGAGGCAGTCAGTTTGGGAATGCCACTTCTTCATTTCTACCAACTTCCACTTTCCCTTTTAACTACATAATTCGATTTTTTTTTTAAATCAACGGCTTCTTGCTAATCAACCTCCTCCCTTGGCATTTGCCCACTAAGCTTATAAAGCAATCCAAAGCACTGGGCTAGGTTAGGCCTTTGCACAAATGCAATTGCACTTTTATTGCTGCCATAATTTTGAGTTGCTGAGTAATGAGATTGATTTCTCAGAGAAGTGAAAGGCAAATATGTGGCCACTCAGCAGCCAGCTTCTGTTTCTTTATAATTTGGTGCTGCCAAGGACTGTGTCTTGTTTTTCTTCCTTTCTGGTCATGGCAACCTCAATAGTCGAGAACTGCTGGGTTGGGTTTCAACCCAAGCAAGCTATGCCTGGTCCTATTTATTATTTTAAAGATTTACGTGGAGGGGCAAGATTTCCTGAAATGCGCAGAAGGAGCTTGGCAGACTCTCTGTCCAGCAAAATAACTATTTAATTGGTGAAAATTATTTATTAAAAAGTATTTAAATTCTCTAGAAATTGTCCTAAGGGTGTACAGCAATGGGAGAAGCATTCATTCCAGGAAATCCACTACACCTCAGTAAGAACAGTGGGAGCCTATGGCATTTGAGCCACACCTCACTCCATTGCTCCCTACCCCCGGCAGCACATTACAGAAGCTCTGCCCCAAGTCACTGTGGCCGAGAAGAAGCTTCTCTCTCCTTCCAGCTGCCAGTGGAACTTCTGTTTCATCTTCGCAGGGGCAGGCTACTGGTTTTTCTCATCCCTCTCCCCAGCCCCAGGTTGCAGAAATTCTATTCTGGTTGATTCTGCAGAGAGGACAGGTCACAAAAATAGAAGAAGAAAATAGAAGACTTGGACAGTGCTATAAACCAACTAGGACTAAAAGACATCTATAAACCACTCGACCTAATGGCGGCAGAATACACATTCTACTTACACACACATGGAGCATTCTCTAGGATAGGCCTTATTCTATGAACAAAACAAGTCTAAATAAGGAATCAAATTAGAAATCAATATCAGAAGGAAACATGGGAATTTTAAAATATGTGGAGATTAAACAAAATACCACTATTTAACCAATGGGGCAAAAAAGGAATTATAAGGAAAATTAGAAAATACTTTGAGATGAGTGAAAACAAATATACAACATATCAAAACTTATGGAATGTATGAAAATAGTGCTCTGAGGGAAATTTACAGCTGTAAACACCTTTTTTTAAAAAATAAGAAAGAATGCAAATCAATAACCTAGTCTTTCAACTAGGAAAATAAGAGTAAGCTAAATCCCTTTTTAAAAGCAGAAGGAAAGAAATAATAAAGATTAGAGCAGGGGAAAAAATGAAATAAAGAATAGAAAAACAGTGTAGAAAATAAAAACCAACATTTGATTCTTTAAAAAGACTAAAAAAATTGGCAAACCTTTAGCTAGAGTGACCAAGAAAAAAGGAGAAGATACTTAATACTAATATGAGAACATCACTACAGACCTTATAGAGATAGAAAGAATGATGCTTCCCTGGTGGCTCAGAGGTTAAAGCATCTGCCTGGAATGTGGGAGACCCAGGTTCGATCCCTGGGTCGGGACGATCCCCTGGAGAAGGAAATGGCAACCCACTCCAGTACTCTTGCCTGGAGAATCCCATGGAGGGAGGAGCCAGGTAGGCTACAGTCCATGGGGTCCCAAAGAGTCAGACACTACTGAGTGACTAAAACCAACCATGAATAACTGTATACTAACACATCAGATAAAACAGATGAAATAGGAACTTCTTAGAAAAACACAAATTACCAAAACTGATCCAAGAAGACATAGAAAATCTGAATATACTTGCAACAAGTACAGAAATTGAATTAGTAATTTTAAAACTTCCCACAAGCAAAAGCGTAGGCCCAAATAATGCACCAGTAAATTCAACCAAAACTCAAAGAATCAATACCAATCCTTCATAAAATCTTCCAAAAAATAGAAGAATACTTTTCAATTCGTTCTATGATGTCATTACTACTCTGATATCAAAACAAAACAAAAGCACCACTAGAAAATTATATACCAGTATAACTTAAACAATATATTTGGACAAATAGGTAACAAAATACTAGCAAACTGATTAAACAACATGTGAAATGTATTATATGCAATAAACAAATGAGATTTATCCCAGGAAAGCAAATTGGTTTAATGTCTGAAAATCAATTCATAATGATTTGAATAATGTACCACATTAATCGAATAAATGAAAAAAAAAAGATAATCTCAAAAGATGCAGAAAAATAATTTGACAGAATCCAATACCTTTTCAATAGGGTATTGAAACTACCATACAATTGTACTCATATCACCGCTAGCAAAGTAATGCTCAAAATTCTCCAAGCCAGGCTTCAATAGTATGTGAACCAGGAACTTCCAGATGTTCAAGCTGGATTTAGAAAAGGCAGAGGAACCAGAGACCAAATTGCCAACATCCGCGGGATCATCAAAAAAGCAAGAGAGTTCCAGAAAAACATCTACTTCTGCTTTATTGACTATGCCAAAGCCTTTGACTGTGTGGATCACAACAAACTTTGGAAAATTCTGAAAGAGATGGGAATACCAGACCACCTGACCTGCCTCCTGAGAAATCTGTCTGCAGGTCAAGAAGCAACAGTTAGAACTAGACATGGAGCAACAGACTGGTTCCAAATCGGGAAATGAGTACATCAAGGCTGTATATTGTCACCCTGCTTATTTAACTTGTATGCAGAGTACATCAAGAGAAATGCTGGGTTGGATGAAGCATAAGCTGGAATCAAGATTGCAGGGAGAAATATCAATAACCTCAGATATGTGGATGACACCACCCTTATGGCAGAAAGCGAAAAAGAACTAAAGAGCCTCTTGATGAAAGTGAAAGAGGAAAGTGAAAAAGATGGCTTAAAACTCAACATTCAGAAAATTAAGATTATGGCATCTGGTCCCATCATTTTATGGCGAATAGATGGGGAAACAATGGAAACAGTGACAGACTTTAATTTTCTGGGCTCCAAAATCACTGCAGATGGTGATTGCAGCCATGAAATTAAAAGATGCTTGCTCCTTGGAAGAAAAGTTATGACCAACCTAGACAGCATATTAAAAAGCACATTACTTTGCCAACAAAGGTCCGTCTAGTCAAAGCTATCATTTTTCCAGTAGTCAAGTATGAATGTGAGAGTTAGACTCTAAAGAAAGCTGAGCACCGAAGAATTGATGTTTTTGAATTGTGGTATTAGAGAAGACTCTTGAGAGTCCTTTGGACTGCAAGGAGATCCAACCAGTCCATCCTGAAGGAAATCAGTCCTGAATGTTCATTGGAAGGACTGATATTAAAGCTGAAGCTCCAATACTTTGGCCACGTGATGCAAAAAACTGACTCATTTGAAAAGACTCTGATGCTGGGAAGGATTGAAGGCAGGAAGAGAAGGGATGACAGAGGATAAGGTTGGATGGAATCACAGACTCACTGGACATGAGCTTGAGAAGGCTCCAGGAGTTGGTGATGGACAGGGGAGCCTGGTGTGCTGCAGTCCCTGGGGTCACAAAGAGTCAGACATGACTGAGCAACTGAATTGAACTGAATACCTTTTCATAATAAAATAATAAAAACTCAAGATACTCTAAACAGAAGGAAAATTTTTCAACTTGCGAAAAGGATCTAACAGAATCCAGAGCATCATACTTAATAGTAAAAGTCTGAGTGCTTTTCCCCTAATATCAGGATGTCTACTCTTGCCACTTCTATTCAGTATTGCATGGCGGAGGAGGGAGTTCCTAAGATTTCAGCCAGTATTATTAGACAAGAAAGAGAAATAAAAACATCCATATTGGAAAGGAAGAAGTTAAAATGTCTCTTTTTTGAATGGCATGGTTTTATATATAAGAAGTCCCAAGAACCCACTAAAAATAACACGAAAATAATAACTGGGCTTCCCTGGTAGCTCAGATGGTAAAGCGTCTGCCTACAATGTGGGGAGACCCGGGTTCGATCCCTGGGTCGGGAAGATCCCCTGGAGGAGGAAATGGCAACCCACTCCAGTACTTTTGCCTGGAAAATCCCATGGACTGAGGAAGTCCCAAGAACCCACTAAAAATAACATGAAAATAATAATTAAGCTCAGCCAAATTGCAATAATTTATAAAAATTGCTTTATTTATATACATTGCAATAAACACTATGAAACATTTAATAAATCAATTCCATTTACAATAGCACTGCTATTTCATACTATAGTAACATGAAAAAATATTTAGAAAAAAAAGTACAAGACTTGTACACTTAAAACTACAAAACATGGTTGAAAGAAATTAAAGAAGATCTAAGTGAATGTGAAGGCATGCCATGTTCATGGATCAGAAGGATTCGTATTAAGAGAGCAATACCCACAAAATTAATCTACAGATTTAATGCAACCTCTATCAGAATTATAACTTATTTTTTTTTGCAGAAATAGAAAAGCTGATCTTCAAATTCATATGGACATTAAAGGGACCCAGAATGCCAAAAGAATCTTGTGAAAAGAAAAAGAAAAGTTGGAAAACTCATGCTCCTCAACTTCAAAAATTGCTGCAAAATTGAACTGCAATCAAGACACTGTGTACTGATATAAGGATAGATCGATAGAATTAAATTGAGATTCTAGAACTAAACTTTTACATTTTTAATCAGTTGATTTTCAACAAGACTGACAAGACAATTCAATAGAGAAAGAACACTCAACAAATGGAGCTGGGACAACTGAATATCCACATCGTATATTACCAATTCAAGTATACACAAATGCTTGATTTTTGAGATTAAGTTCTTGTTCTTACCTCTTTCCACAAGGAAACAAGTAAATAAAGTATAAAATAATAATAGTAATTTGAACCAGAGATCAAATTGCCAACATCCATTGGATCATAGAAAAAGGACGAGAATTCCAGAAAAACATCTTTTTCTACTTTATCGACTATACTAAAGCCTTTACCTGTGCGGATCAAACAAATTGTGGAAAATTCTTAATGAGATGGGAATACCAGACTACCTTAGCTGCCTCCTGAGAAATCTGTCTGCAGGTCAAGAAGCAACAGTTAGAACCAGACATGGAACAATGGACTGGTCCAAAATTGGGAAAGGAGTACATCAAGGCTGTATATTGTCACCGTGCTTATTTAACTTATATGCAGAGTACATCATGTGAAATGCCAGGCTGGTTGAAGCACAAGCTGGAATCAAGATTGGCAGGAGAAATATCAATAACCTCAGATATAAGTGCAGAAGAACTAAAGAGTCTCTTGATGAAGCTGAAAGAGGAGAGTCAAAAAGTTGGCTTAAAACTCAACATTCAGAAAACTGAGATCATGGCATCTGGTCCCATCGCTTCATGGTAAATAGATGGAGAAACAGTGGAAACAGTGACAGACTTTATTTTTCTGGGCTCCAAAATCACTGCAGATGGTTACTGCAGCCATGAAATTAAAAGATGCTTGCTCCTTGGAAGAAAAGCTATGACCAACCTAGACAGCATATTAAAAAAGCATTACTTTGCTGACAAAGGTCCCTCTAGTCAAAGCTATGGTTTTTCCAGTGGTAATGTGTGGATGTGAGATTTGGACCATAAAGAAAGCTGAGTGCTGAAGAATTGATCCTTTTGAACTGTGGTGTTGAAGAAGACTCTTGAGAGTCACTTGGACAGCAAGATCAAATCAGTCCATCCTAAAGGAAATGAGTCCTGAATGTTCATTGGAAGGACTGAAGCTGAAGCTCCAATACTTTGGCCACATGATGTGAAGGGTTGACTCATTAGAAAAGACCCTGATGCTGGGTAGAGTTGAAGGCAGGAGGAGAAGGGGACGACAGAGGATGAGGTGGTTGGATGGCATCACTGACTCGATGGACATGAGTTTGAGCAAGGTCTGGGAATTGGTGATGGACAGGGAAGCCTGGCATGCTGCAGTCCATGGGGTCACAAAGAGTCAGACACGACTGAGTGAACTGAATTGATCTGAATAATTTGTCACTTAATATTTTTAATACTATGGGTAATCTATGGGTGAGCCATATAGCATAAATACCTACCTAAAAACCAGAATATCATCAGTATTGCTACATCCACCTACATGTTCCTCCTTATCCTGTCTCCTTCCTTGCATCAAAAGGAATAATGCTTTTCCTGAGTTCTGTGTTTACCATTCTTTGGCATCTTGTGAAACAGCTTGGTGTTAGGCTGGCAGCCCAGGAACTTCATTGCCTAGATTTCTGCCATGGTGGTAGGCAGCTTCTAAAACGACTGCCAGTGATTCCAGCCAGCTGGCGTATTTACTCTTTTGTGTAATTTCCTTCCCTGGAGTAAGGACTGGACTTAAAGCCTAGATTCTCTTCTAAGGAGACTGTGGCAACCATGATGAGATGCCATTTCCAGCACTGGATTGCAGAAAGATTCTAGCAGGCATCCTGTCCACTCTCTCCTGCTGTTTCTCTTGCTGGCCCTGATAGAAGCCAAGGGCCATGTTTTGAGCTTGTGCTATGGTAAGTCTCAATACCCTCAGTCCGACAAGCCCAAGGACGTGAATCCTGTCAACAGCCACACGAGTGAGCTTGAGAACAGATCCTCCTCTAGGTGAGCCTTGAGATGGCTGGCATCCCAGTGGACAATGTGAGCGGAGACTTCTGAGGAACCCTGAGCAAGAGGACCCAGCAAAGCAACACCTAGATTTCTGACCCACAGAAACTGTGAAATAGTTTTGTTGTCTTAAGCGGCTGGATTTGGGGTTGCAGTAGTCTCCCTTTATCCACAGGAGATACATGCTAAGACCATCAGTGGTTGCCTAGACCATGAATGGCACCAAACCCTGTCTATGCTATGTTTTTTCCTGTATATGATACCTATGGTAAAATTTCATATGTAAATTAAGCAATTTATAATAAGAAGAAGAAAATAATGCTGGATGGCATCACCGACTCGATGGACATGAGTTTGAGTGAACTCTGGGAGTTGGGGATGGACAGGGAGGCCTGGCATGCTGCGATTCATGGGGTCCCAAAGAATCAGACTGAGTGACTGAACTGAACTGAAGAAAATAATAGTCGTTAATAATAAAATAGAACAAATATGCTGTAATAAAAGTTTTGTGAATGTGGCCTTTCTCTCTCCCTCCTTTTCTCTCTCTCTGTCTAAATATCTTATGGTATGCTGAACAGACAGATGATTCACACCCTAGGCAGGACAGACAGAACAGTGACAGATTTCATTACACTACTCAGAATGACAGGTAACTTCCAACTTATGAATTGCTTATTCCTGGAACTTTCCATTTAGTATTTTTGGACCACGGTTGACCATGGGTACCTGAAGCCACAGAAGGTGAAACTGCAAACAAAGGGCTACTACTGGGAATTTGTTATGCAGCAAAAGGTAACTAATACGGGCATTTCACTAGTGATCTGGGACAAATAACAATTTCTGCACCTCGGTTTCATAGCTATAAAATGAGGTTATCTTCTCATTGTGTCTAGAGAGGATAACATAAGTTAATACATAAAAGGCTTAAAATAGCTTGTGGTGCATAATAAGTGCTCAGTAAGTGTTAGCTATCTGTTTGGGTTGTATATGTATGGATTCTTCACTGGAGGTGCACCCAAGACCTAACCTCTTCTCACTTTAGAATGAACACACTCTGCTGATGTTGGGATATTGGAAAGGAGCTATAGGTCTACAACATCTATGCGTGTTATAGGAGTTCTTCTTTTTTTTTTTTCCCTGAGGTAGAGGACTGGTTTCAGGAACTGATCCCCCACTGATAAGATACAATTTATTGAAGTGCAAGACATATGCTCTGCTAGTCTGTGGGGTTCAATACCACATAAGTTAAGGGATTCTGGCTGGGATTTGAAGATTCACGCAGACCCCTCATCTAAATGTGAGGGTCTGTGGTCCTGTCTGCCTGGGCTCCCTCTAGGACAGGGCTCTGTTACTCTAGAATCCTGCATTTCCTCCTCTGTTAAGCAGGAATTCCCAGAAACCACCCTCCCTTAGAACAGTGTCTCCAGACTAGGCTGATGGTATTAGTCCCATGAATGTTTAGTAAGTACAGATTCCCAGTCCTCACTCCAGACCGCTTGAATCCCAACCTCCTGGGGAAGAGTCTGGAATCTATTTTTAACAAGCACCTCCAGGTAATTCTTCTCATCAACCAACTTTGGGAAACACTGTCTCAGAACATTTTGCTTTCATCTTTCCCCTGGTTCTGGGCTGGTAAGTAACTGCCCATGGCAGACATCACTAATTGATCACAAGACTCTTTCATACCAAACCTGGTCAAGACCTCAGAATCCTTAACAAGCACTTCATGCAGCCTCTATTCATCAGATGATACTGGAGATGAAATGCAATTGCTGTCTCCGCCCTGGTTAATATAAACTCATATGATGTTGACATTTTCCCGATCTGCTGATAATGGATCTGCAAG
Source organism: Bos taurus (assembly GCF_002263795.3). NCBI lineage: Eukaryota > Metazoa > Chordata > Mammalia > Artiodactyla > Bovidae > Bos > Bos taurus. The sequence goes on along the minus strand of NC_037330.1, from coordinate 111,171,707 downwards.
AAGTCCAGGTGTAAAGACTTTAGGAGAATGCAACTCCATCTGGGACTTCATGTTCACAACTGAGTGACACCTCTACAGACAAAACCTTCTGCTGCTGCTGCTGCTGCTAAGTTGCTTCAGTCATGTCGGACTCTGTGTGACCCCATCGATGGCAGCCCACCAGGCTCCCCCGTCCCTGGGATTCTCCAGGCAAGAACACTGGAGTGGGTTGCCATTTCCTTCTCCAATGCATGAAAGTGAAAAGTGAAAGTGAAGTCGCTCAGTCGTGTCCGACTCCTAGCGACCCCATGGACTGCAGCCTACCAGGCTCCTCCATCCATGGGATTTTCCAGGCAAGAGTACTGGAGTGGGGTGCCATTGCCTTCTCCCACAGAACCTTCTGAGAGAGGTCAAAAGTCCTCATGGCAGACCTTATTCTGTTTCTCCAGATAATATGTCCACTATGGCTGTGAGGTGTGGTAGATAAATAGTGATGTGAGTATGACTGCTCGCCATCCTAAGAGGACATTAGGAAAGTGTTGGGTGGTTTTGTGGGCTTTTGAAAGTGAAGGCTTTTATAAGTCTTCGTCAAATATAGCCCTTTGTATTGAGCTTAGATGTCTGTGATGGTAACAGGTCCATAAAACTTCCTTGATTTCTGAGAAGTGTCTCTATTTTCTTTATGTTATCCCAAGATGCCGAAGTATCACTCTTGCTAAAGAACCTGGCTGGAGCAGGATCAGGTAACAGAGTAAGAGAGCGCCTGTCCTTGATACACACCGAGGCTAGTGGAGGAGACAAACAAGGAGTCGTGATACTGCAGCAATGGATTCCCACTGTGAGCCGCTGGGACCTATTAGGGCAGACGGCAGGGAAAGGCTAAGGCTGTCCTGGAATGGGGATCGGGAAATGAGTGCAGAGATGAAAAAGGCAGCTCTAGCAGACCCTACTAGGTAAGAAAGGGTTTGTCCCCTGGAGGAGTTAGGGAGTACGAAAAGGCACTCCAAACAAACACTTCCACATCGAAGCCTATGACTGTTGTCTTCTGAGAGCCAGTGGGGAGTGCCGGTATGGCTGGAGAACAGTCTGTATGCTCAGAGGGGGAAAGGGATGAGGAGGGCAGGATATGGCTGCCCATGGAGCTGGAGAGGGCAGCAACTGGTTGATCCATAAGAGATTTTATGATATTTGGATTTATGGGTTCTTAATTGAACAACTGTGTCCTGCTTGACCGTCCTAGGAAAAGTCACCAGTCCATAAACCTGTACACGTGGAACTTCCGTTGAACGTTTCGGTGCCTCTCTTTTAAATATGAAGGGCAATCAGACTCATCAGATGTTTGAGGGACCACTCTGTCATGAAAGAAAGACTAATATAAGCAAACAGGAAAAAAAATCAGAGGGAATAGAAACAATGTAGAGAGAAAAGAGCCCTGTGTATAATTAACATCCCCAGAGATATAGGGGAAGGCACTGCACCCTTAAAACAAGAAAATATAATCCTTGAAGAGGAAAAACTAAAAGAGCTCTTGAAAATTAAAAAATGTGTAACAAGCGAGCAACTCGTTAGAATGGTATTAAGAATAAGTTAAGGGAAACTCCAAAGAGAAGCCCAGAATGCCAAAGAAATGGAAAATAAGATAAAGTATAATAAGATTATAACACCAACAAGGAGAGTCAATGTTTGACCAACAGAAGCTCCAGAAAGAGAGAAACAAAAAGGGGGAATTATTGAAGCAATTAACCAGGACATGAATTTCCAGATTGAAAGGGCCACCAAGTACCAGAACAAAGAATAGAAAACATCACCCACCCACTAATATTCAAAAATATTAGGAACAAGATAGCATCAGATTTCTCAATATCAGCATTCACACAAGCTAGAAACAATGGAGAAGTACCTTGAAATTTTTGAGTCAGGGAGAGATGATTTCCATTCTATAACTTTATATTCTGCCAAACTATTAATCAAGTGTGAGTATACAATAGAAAATCGCCTCCCACATTCAAGATCTCAAAAATACTGCCTCCCTTAAAACCTTCCTAAGAAAACTGCTGAAGGATATTCTCCACCAAGATGAGGGAGAAAATCAAAAAGAGAAAGACCAGGATCCAGGAAATAAAGAATTTAATACAGGAGTGAGTCAAGGGAATTCCCAATTTGATGATGAAGGGAAGGAAGTTCCAGGATGACAGATGAGTGAGAGGCCAAGAGGCAGCAGGAGGACCAAGAAAAGAATTAAACCAATATACAATTTTTAGTATATAATTTTTATGTGTCAACATATTTAAGAGAAAATTATAATTCTGCCAGGGACCTTGGGGATAAAACAGTGATGGGTACATAAAAACCAAGTAAATGACAAATCAAGGCAATTATAACCCAAGGAAAACAACAAACTATGTACAGTAAAGGAAACACAATCATGATACACCATGTAATTCAAGCTGAGGTTAATATAACCGTAATAATATAAACATTGAATACTAATATTACCAAAAAATGATAATATAATCATATCAGGAGGATAGAAAGAAATGTGTTTGGGAGGATAAGAAAGATAAATCCTCTTCTTACACAAAAAGAAGTTAATAAATGGTAAGTAGATTTTTAAAAAACAGAGTAAGAATGTTATTCAGAAATATGGAGTTAATACTAGAAGAAAACAGCTAAAAGATTTGGAAATGATTGCCTTGAGGGAGAAAAAAACCAGGAGAAAGGAAAAATGCTGCCTTCCCTTCAAAGACTTATCTGGATATTTGTTCTTTTAAACTAAGTACATGAAATTTAAATATGGACTGCATATTAGATGATAGCACAGAATTAACATTAAATTTCCTAGTTATTATTATGGTATTATTTTTATATAGGAGAATTCCTTTAATTCTTAGGAGATGCATGATGAAGTATGTAGGTATAAATGACACAGTGTAATATGTGAAGTGAAGTGTCACTGTCATGTCCAGCTCTTCATGACCCCATGGACTGCTACCCTCCAGGCTCCTCTGTCCATGGGATTCTCCAGGCAAGAAGACTGGAGTGGGTTGCCATTCCCTTCTCCAGGGGATCTTCCCGACCCAGGGATCAAACCCAAGTCTCCTGCATTGCAGACAGATTCTTTACTGTCTGAACCACCAGGGAAGGTATGACAGTATAATATACTTCTAAATTTTTCAGCAAAGAATAAGATAGGTAGATGATAGACACCAAGTAGGTAGAAATGAAAGACAGATATAGATAGCTAGATAATAGATTATAGAGATGAGAAAATAAAGAAATGTGACAAAATGTAGTCGATGAGACTAGATAAAGGTTATGTAGATGTTCACTGTATTTTTCTTTCAACTTTTCAATCATTATTTAAATTTTTCAAAATGTGTGGTGGAAAATCAGATATATTGCTACTCTGATGAAAATAAAATACTTGGCCCAATGCCTGATTATGTATATTATATATAATACATAACATGCATGCTGGCTATCATTAGTATTTTTATCATTATCATAACTATTATTTCTCACCAAGTGAGATCCCACTTAACAGAAATGATAGTGATAGATCACTGATTGTTACACTTGGATAATAAGAAAAAAGTCTTAGCCAAAGACAATTTTTACTTCACCATTCATCCACCCACCCATCTACCCAGGGTCTAGGGCTCCTGTGTAGCACTGGAAACAAGCAAATACGCGCTTTCCTCCTATGTAATGTTCATGGGCCATACCTCAGTGATACTGAGTGATAATTGTGGTCATTTCTGGTTTGTGATGGTCCAGAGAAGAACCAGTGGCCTGGGTAAAGAGATATGAAGGAAGTAGAATCACAGATCTTGAAAGGACAGGGAGTGCTTCTCAGGTGTTCAACTTGGTGGATCTGGGTGAACAACAGTGTGTTGCCTAGAATGACACCAGCCTCCTGGACCGTTACGGTACCTTGCTCAGAGTTGTTTTACACTGACTCCCAACCCCAAGAGCCACCCCAAGACCTGGAGCCTGTTGTGTCATAACTATCCATTTCTAAATGCATTACATTCACACCCACCCATATTTCCTGTTACCATTTTCTGTTCACTTGAGAAGAGTTGTAAGGTCTTCCCAGAGTCTAGCCTAACAACTTAATGACTCATGTCCTAACAAGCTCAGTTGAACTGCAGATTTAGAAACTCCAGCGTGCACCTCCCCACCCTGGTCACTCATAGCTGCTTAAAATCCATTATAATAATGCTGCTGCTGCTGCTAAGTTGCTTCAGTCGTGTCCAACACTGTGCGACCCCATAGACGGAAGCCCACCAGGTTCCCCCGTCCCTGGATTTTCCAGGCAAGAACACTGGAGTGGGTTGCCATTTCCTTCTCCAATTATAATAATGAGACATCCTCAGAGGAACTCATCTTCACGTGTCTCTGTTCCGAAGCTTAAAGTCATTTCCGGTTGGTGCTTTCTGCCTCTAGTTTGAGTCCCTAGCCTCTGAATAACATGGGGTGTGGGGGGGTGTGTATGTGTGATTTATAGACACACAAATATGTACAGTTGATCCTCTCTATTCATAGATTCATGTCCATGAATTTGCCTGCTTGGTAAAATTTATTTGTAACACCAAAATCAATACTTTCACAGTCATTTATGGACATGCTCAGAGAAGCTAAAAAAAGTCAAGTGGCCTGATGTGCACATTCCCAGCTGAGGCTGAACAAGGCCACACTCTGGTTTCAGCTATTGTGCTTTAAACAAGTGTCTCATCCGAAGTCTATTTAATGCCTTGCCCCATTTTTTTAATTTATTTATTTAGTTGGCATTCTTGTGCTTTTTCTGGTGGTTTTGTTATTTAAAATGGACCCCCAAGGATAAGCTGGCTGGTGCTTTCAAGCCCAAGAAGGTTGTGACAGGCCTTGGGGAGAAAATACATGAGTTAGATGAGCTTCAATCAGGCGTGAGTGCAGTGCTGTCGGCCATCAGTTCAATGTTAGTGAATCAGCAATATATATTAGATACATCTCTTTAAAGAGAAACACATAAAACAAGGCTATGCATTGACTGGCTGACATCAATGTTTCAACCTGAGGCTTGAAAGAACCTAACCCTACTAGGTTATTAAAAGATACTGAGTATAATTTCCTGTGCTATACAATAGGCCCTTGCTGATTATCTATTTTATATATAGTAGTGTGTATATTTTAACTTCAAACTTCTAATTTATCCCTCTCTCTGCCTCCCCTTTGATAACCATAAGTTTGTTTTCTGTCTGTGAGTCTATTTCTGCTTTGTAAATAAGTTCATTTGTATCCTGTTTTGAGATTCCATAGTAAGAAATATAATATGATGTGTGTCTTTCCCTGGCTTACTTAGTATGATAATAATAATCTCTACATTGCTTTGTGGAGAAGGCAGTGGCAACCCACTCCAGTACTCTTGCCTGGAAAATCCCATGGACGGAGGAGCCTGGTAGGCTGCAGTCCATGGGGTCGCTAAGAGTCGGACACGACTGAACGAGCGCTGTTCACTTCCACTTTTCACTTTCATGCATTGGAGAAGGAAATGGCACCCCACTCCAGTGTTCTTGCCTGGAGAATCCCAGGGACGGGGGAGCCTGGTGGGCTGCCGTCCATGGGGTCTCACAGAGTCGGACACGACTGAAGTGACTTAGCAGCAGCACATTGCTTTGTAGACCACAGCCACCATAAGCAATAAGAATCGACTATGCAATATGTGTTTGAGTATCCACAGGTTTATATACATATGAAAGTGAAAGGTGCTCAGTCGTGCCCAACTCTTTGTGACCCCATGGACTATACAGTCCACGGAATTCTCCAGGCCAGAATACTGGAGTGGGTAGCCTTTCCCTTCTCCAGGGCATCTTCCCAACCCAGGAATCAAACCCAGATCTCCCACATTGCAGGCAGATTCTTTACCAGCTGAGCCACAAGGGAAGTCCAAGAGTACCGGAGTGGGTAGCCTATCCCTTCTCCAGCGGATCTTCTTGACCCAGGAATTAAACCGGGGTCTCCTGCATTGCAGGCAGATTCTTTACCAACTGAGCTATCAGGGAAGCCCGTGTACACATTTATGTATGTATATATGTATGTGTCTTTCCCATGGCTCTATGAAAAGTAATATGAAGAGGTCCTACTTTGTTGATTTTTTTCAAAACAACCACCAAACATACTTCCTCCAGGGTCACATGGTAAAATTCTAAGATGTAGCTGAAAGGCGGCAGGAATGCAAAGCATGTGGCTGACAAGGATTTAATCACCAATGTATACAAACAGCTTATACAGTTTTAAAAAAATCAAAAAATAGGCAGATGGTCTAAAAAGACATTTCTCCAAAGAAGACACAAAGATGGCCAATAGGCACATAAAAACATGCTAATCATCACTAATTATTATAGAAATGCAAATCAAAACTATCAGGAAAAGTGGCCATCATCAAAAAGCCTACAAATAATAAATGCTGGAGAAGGTGTGGAGAAAAAGGAATCCTCCTTCACTGTTGGGAATGTAAACCATCCTACACTGTTAACTTGTTAGTCGCTTAGTCGTGTCTGACTCTTTGCAATTCCATAGACTATAGCCTGCCAGGCTCATCAGTCCATGGCATTCTCCAGGCAAGAATACTGGAGTGGGTAGCCATTCCCTTCTCCAGGGATCTTCTCATCCCAGGGATCAAACCCAGGTCTCCTGCATTGCAAGGCAGATTCCTTACTCTCTGAGCCACCAAGGAAGCCACACTGTTGAAAGGAATTCCTTAAAAACCTGCAATACCACTCCTGCGCACATATCCAGAGAAAAATATAATTCAGAAAGACACATACACCCCAGTGCTCATTGCAGCACTATTTACAATAGCCTAGACACAGAAACGACCTGAATGTCCATCAACAGATGAATGGATAAAGAAGATGTGGCATATATATATATATATATATATATATATATATATATAGCCTTTCCAGGAGGCACTAGTGGTAAAGAACCTGCCTGCCAATGCACGAGACGTAAGAGACATGGATTTGACCTCTGGGTCTGGAAGATCCCCTGGAGGAGCACATGGCAACTCACTCCGTATTCTTGCCTGGAGAATACCATGGACAGAGGAGATGACAGGCTACAATCCATAGGGTCGCATGGAGTCAGACATGACTAAAGTGATGTACCATACACGCGCGCACGTGCACACACACACACACACACACACACAATGGAATATTACTCAGCTGTAAAAAAGGGTGAAATAATGCCATTTGTAGCAACATGGACAGACATAGAGATTATCATACTAAGTAAGCCAGAGAAAGACAAATATATTTCTTAAGTGTGGAATCTTTTTTAAAAAGTATACATATGAACTTATTTACAAAGCAGAAATAGACTCACAGACAGAAAACAAACTTATGGTTATCCAAGGGGAGGTGGAGAGAGGGATAAATTGGGAGCTTGCAATTAAAATATACACACCACTATACACAAGGGCTAATGTATAGCACAGGAAGCTGTACTCAGCATCTTTTAATAACCTATAACTGAAGAGACTGTAAAAGAAGAACATATATATATATTCATGTGTGTTAGTCACTCAGTCATGTTCCACTCCTTGCGACCTCATGGACTCTGGCCCTCCAGGCTCCTTTGTCCAAGGAATTCTCCATGCAACAATACTGGAGGAAGTCACCATTCCCTTCTCCAGGGGATCTTTCCGACCCAGGGATTGAACCCAAGTCTCCTGCATTACAGGCAGATTTTTTTTACCATTTGAACCAATGTATATCTGACTTAACTTTACCCCTGAAACTAATACAATATTGTAAAAAATTGTATTCCAATTTAAAATAATTTAAGGGGGCAGGAATGATATAAAAATAAAGTGTGGAAATGATCAAGCTGACTAGCTAGATAAGTCAGAAAACAGCCTCCCTTTGCAAATTGTTCAAGGCTTCCCAGTTGGCCCTAGTGGTAAAGAATGCTATTGCCTATGCAGGAGATGCAAGAGACACGGGTTCAATCCCTAGGTTGGGAAGATTCCCTGGAGTAGGAAATGTCAACCTACTCTGGTATTCTTGCCTGGAAAATTCCAAGGGCAGAAGAGCCAGGTGAGCTACAGTCTATGGGGCCACAAAGAGTCAGATATGACTGAGCACACACACACACACACACACACACACACACATAGAGATCCCCTCCGTGTGATGCCTGTGGTGCCACAGCCCTTACAACCAGCACCTCAAAGAACCCCATGACTCTGGTGTGAAATCATTGTATTAATACCTCCTGTGGTCCTTCACCTGCCTTGCAGTCTGGGTCCCTGTGGGTTAGGGGTGAAGATTGTTTCCCATGAGAAGAAAGGTCAAGGGAGAGCCTTCTCCATGCTTCTAGCCTTAGCCTTGGAGCATTCAGTTATAGTAGGTAGTAAGTACACAAACACCCCCAGGTTATCTTGAACCCTGGTCATCTATTTTAAGTATGATTATTTATACAACATCTAGCACATAGTAGGCATTCAACAAATATGAACAAATAAACCTATTGGCGTAAATATTCTTTCCCTTTAAAATATCATTCCAAAAGTTCTGGCCCGTTCCTAGCGATGGTTTTATTATTCTTAAGGACATTTTCTTTTCTTCACACCAGAGAAACACATCTCCAATTCTGCAACAAAGTCATTGGGTAAAGATTGTTTGATTCAATGACCTTGATTTATTGAAATTGCTTAAGGAGAACATCAGGGTAATAAACAGCACACGCAGTAAGCAAGCCGCTGAGACGCCATCCAGTCTCAACCTGGCCTGTGCTGGCACCCCTGTTCTCACAGCTGACCCCTGGTCCACACAGCTGGCTGGCATCCCAGTCCACACAGTGAGCACCTATGTTTACGCAGCTGGCTGGTAATCCTGTCCACACCTGGCTGGCACCCCAATGCACACAGCTAGCATTCCAGTCCATACAACTGGCTGACACTTAGATCCTCACAGTTGGCACCCCAGCCCACTCAGATGTTGACCCAGTCCACCAACCTGACTGGAATCCAGTTCCTCCCAGCTGGCACTTACTCCATACAACTGGTGCCTCAGAATGGTTGCTGCACCCCTGAGAAGCTTCCTCTTACTGTTCCTTGCCCTTGACAGCAGAGTTTTCACTGGCCTCTGAACACAACAGAGACATCACTGTGCCAACAGATAGCATAGTCAAAGCTACGATTTTTCCAGTAGTCATGTACGGATGTGAAAGTTGGACCATAAAGAAGGCTGAGCACCGAAGAATGGATGCTTTCAAATTGTGGTGCTGGAGAAGACTCTTGAGAGTCCCTTGGACAGCAAGGAGATCAAGCCAGTCCATCCTTAAGGAAATCATCCCTGAATATTCACTGTAAGGGCTGATGCTGAAGCTGAAGCTCCAATACTCTGGCCACCTGAGGCAAAGAGCTGACTCATTGGAAAAGACCCTGATGCTGGGAAAGATTGAAGGCAGGACAAGAAGGGAATGACAGAGGATGAGATGGTTGCATGGCATTATCAACTCAATGGACATGAGTTTGAGCAAGCTCCAGGAGCTGGTGATGGACAGGGAAGCCTGGTATACTGTAGTCCATAGAGTCACAGAGAGTTGGACACGACTGAGCAACTGAACAGCAATAGGTGACTACTCTGTTCTCACTAAACAAAATAAGCTTCAATGACAATGAAAGGGGGTTAGTTAGTAAGACACTTGGTTGATTTCCCAGCCAGAAGAGTTTAATATACAACCAACAAGGAACCTCTTTTTTTTTTTTTTTTTGAGGATTCCCATAAAGGAAAGCACTTACAGGTTTTTCAGATGGCATGCCTGCAATCCTAGTCTGGGGCCTCTTGGAGCCCCTCTGACCTGTGCTGGAAAGGAGGTTATTCTCCTCAAGCTGTCAATGCCACTTCAGGCACAGCACAGTCAAAAGCACAGCTCAGGCCTACATCAAGAGCAAAGGCCCTGTGAAGTCAGGCCCTGACACTCATGGAGGTATAGTGACACGTTATGAGGACGCCATGTTGTCCAAAATCCCTCCAGGCAAGCCTAGCTCAGATGAACACTGGAGTCAGATGCAGGCGGAGAAGAGCATCATGGGAGTCTGGGATGCTGGACCAGACATTGCAAAGTGGGTCTGGAGCAGTGTTCTTAGATGAAACACACTTTGGGGTTTTTTTGGTTTGTTTGTTTTTAGGTGTAATTTTTTTATTAAAATATCATTGATTTATAATATTTTTTTAGATTTAAGTGACGACATAGAATGAGATGGCTGGATGGCATCACTGACTCGATGGGTGTGAGTCTCAGTGAACTCCAAAAGTTGGTGATGGACAGGGAGGCCTGGCGTGCTGCGACTTATGGGGTCGCAAAGAGTCGGACACGACTGAGCAACTGATCTGACCTGATCTGATCTGATGACATAGTGATTCAAATTTTTATAGATTATATTCCTCTTAAAGTTATTATAAGGTGAAGTGAAAGTGAAGTCGCTCAGTTGTGTCCAACTCTTTGCAACCCTGTAGACTGTAGCCTACCAGGCTTCTCTGTCCATGGGATTTTCCAGGCAAGAATACTGGAGTGGGTTGCCATTTCCTTCTCCAGGGGATCTTCCTGACCCAGGGGTCGAACCCAGGTCTCCTGCATTGTAGGAAGACGCTTTACCCTCTGAGTCACCAGGGAAGCCCATTATTATAAAATATTAGTGATATTTCCCTGTGCTGTACTTATATCCTCGCAGTTTATTTATTTATTTTATATATATAGTGGTTTGTAACTCTTAATCCTATATCCCTATCTTGCTCCTCCTCCTTTTTCTCTCCTCACTGGTAACCACTAGTTTGTTCTCTACATCCATGTGTCTTTCTGTTTTGTTACAGTCCTTCATTTTAATTTTTTTAGATTCTACAGGTAAGTGATAACACAGTGTTTGTCCCTCTCTGACTTCTTTCAGTAAGCATGATACTATCCAAATCCATCCAGGTTGTTGCAAATGACAAAAGAGTTCATTCTTTTTTATGGCTGACTAATATTCCATTATAGATACATACATCTTTATCCATTCATCAGGTGGAACATACTTTGAGGGGCACATGCACAGCCATACCCAACTCTTGATGATCTTTAAAGTGACACCTGAATACAGCACCTGTTGGAAACACATGGAGGGGGAAATGCAGAAAGTCCATCCCTAAGCCTAGGCCAGGAATATCGTCAAGAGAATATCTAGGGAGGGCAGCTCCCTTGAACCCACTGGCATGGCCACTCATCATCTGTGCTACCTTGGGCCTGCATCTTCCCCTCTATCAACCTTAGTTTGTTCAACTTGGACATGAGGATGATGGTGTACATCTGTCAGAAGCTCCTTCTACATTTGCCTCAGTCTAAGCTGATCAGCCTGATTCTGTTTCTTGGGCATTTGAAAGTGACATGGAGAGACCACTCCATGTAGGTAAATAACTGTAAGTGGAAGGATTGATGTTGAAGCTGAAAATCTAATACTTTGGCCACCTGATGCGAAGAGCTGACTTATTTGAAAAAACCCTGATGCTGGGAAAGATTGAGGGCAGGAGGAGAAGGGGACAACAGAGGATGAGATGGCTGGATGGCATCACCAACTCAATGGACATGGGTTTGGGTGGACTCTGGGGGTTGGTGATGGACAGGGAGGCCTGGCGTGCTGCAGTTCCTGGGGCCGCAAAGAGTTGGACACAACTGAGCGACTGAACTGAACTGACTAAGCCATGGATATTCTCCATTTGCCCCTCCAGATCCACTCTCCATCCTTCTCTGCCCTGCTGTGTGTCCTGAGAGGCTGACCTCTGTCTGCATTGAATCTACTGGCCTCCCAGACCTCCTGCATTCTAGCCTGCTCTCCCCAACACCAGCAGGAGATAGAAGAGTGGATGGAGAGAAAGATAGAGGGATTTATTTCCACAGCTCCCTCTCTTCCAGGCTATGGTTTGGCAGTGGCTGAATTCCTCCACTGAAGGCCATGGCTCTTGTCAGGTAGCCCTCCTCCCACTCCCTCCTGCCGCAGGCTTTGCCAGGTTCAGGGACACACTCCCTCCCCTTGCCCCTCCTGACCTACCAGAGGAAATGGTTTTCTACCACACCAGCCACAAGGTGCTTGATGGTCCCTTGTTAGTTTCCCTGAACCCTGCACTGGCAGGTAATCTCTGCCCTAAGCTCTCTTTGACCACCCCTTTCAAGCAGGCCATCTGTGTCCTGCTGGACCCTTGACAGTATAGGAAGCCAAGCTGGAAAGGCTTAAAGATTTAATGACCTGAGGTCACAACTCGGGGGCAGTTCTGATGGCCCTTGTAGAAGCAGGATCATGTAACTGTAGAGAGCATCCAAGGGGCAGATGGCTGCTTGGTGATTTTCCAGGACCCACAGGGCCTGACTGTGTAGCCCACATTTCAGAGTCCAACAACCTCTGTGGCCAAGCTAGCTTGAACAGACTTCTGATTCTTGTGTTTATTGATCCGTGATTGAAACATAGACCTATCTCTCTCTCCTCTAGGAGAGCTGCCTGCTATTTCTCAGTAGGACCGGAATTCCTACTGACAAGAAGGCCCATCTCTTCTTAGATACCAAGTGCCAAATGGGTGGGTTCTTTGTCTGGTCTTGAGCAGTCTGGGTGATCAGCAGCCAGCCTAGCAGCTGGCAGAGTAGACACTCAATAATGTATCATATTGAATGAATGAAAAATAATCACCAAGCAAAAGTATTTGTTGGATGCACAAGTACAAGATCGTTTGAGAGTAGCTGAGAAAGACTGCTGGGCATTTTGCTAATTGGCAGAATACACACCAGAGTCCACTTTTCTCTTCCATGGAAACTGCCTTTGATTTACCCATATTCAAAAAAAGAAGCTGCCATGGCTGACTAGGAATGGCTTCCCAGGCACAAAGGGACCCTGAAGGAGGAAAAACTTGCCCCCACGCACACAAGAACTAAGCGTTTTCCTTTCCAGTCTTCAAAGATGAACAGAGACAACAAACGGGTGGAGGAAGAACATTTGGCTGAATGTAGAGGGTAAACAGTCCTAGGACTGTGGGTTCTGAGAATTGGAAGGAACGTTCAAGGTTGGCAAGCCCAATCTTCCACAAATGGTGAGAGAACCCTCAGCCAAAGCGAGGGGCCCCTCTTGGCCAGCTCAGAGAGCTGCTGTACCTCCTCAGAGTCCTGTGTCTCCCGGCAGAGACCTGGCATTCCAAAGGAGGCAGGCAGGGGCATCCAAGTCTCACCCGCAGGTGTGGATGACAGGGTGATGGCGTTCTCACTGTGGGTTCCACAGGGCACAGGCACACGTGAAAGCAGCAGAGACAGGATCAGAGATGACAGTCACAGTCATGCTCTTTCCAGGCCTCCATGTGCATGGGTCTCACAGGGCAGGGGCTTTGGTCAAGCAGTCCCAGTCTTGGGTGCCCACACCACCCTAGGCAGGTCCTCCTCTTAGAACTCAAGTGCTCATCAAATGTTGCCAAGTCTCTGTCTCTCAGCTTGCAGTGGGCATGTACAGTCTCCACCACCCCCAGGAGCCTCATCTGTTTGTGAGATGCACCTCCCCAGGCATTCAGGGACCGGAATGATCCATGATTATGGTTTCCACTGCCCTTTCCCCTGGGATCTAAGTCTTTTTTATGTCTCAGTAAAAAGAATCTCAAGCAAAAGCCAAGGGGCAGCTGGCTGGGAAGCCAGAGCAGGCAGCACAAAGAAGGGGCAGGACAAATAGGGGAGTGAGGGGGTACACTCTGGAGAGAGGGGCAGACAATTCCCACATCCTCTGAACTGGATGCCTGGGCCAGGAAGAAGGAGTGGGGAAGAGAGTGGGGAGGAGGCTGAGTCAGCTTCTTCAGTCATCTTGCCTGGGGCAGGAGCCCTACTCAGGAAACCAGAGTTGGGGAGGGTCCCACCTGGAAAATTAGCTCTCCTCCCCTCCCCAGGCCAAGCCAGAAGGAGGGAGCATGGTCCATCAAAGATAGGACCGCCAGAGGAGCCGCTCAGAGACTCCCACCGAGGCCCAGACTCTACAGATGCACCTCGCCTTCACCCATGTCTACCCCAGGCCTGTGCCCTGCCTGCCCACAGGGGCTGCAGCTTCTAAAACCCACCAGCCCCACTCCAGCCCTGAGATGGGTGAGAGGGCTGACATTTCCAGAGGCCAGGTGCTCTGATTTTCAAAGATGCACCCCCCGCCCACCCAAGGCATGGGGCTGGGCAAGAGGGGGAAGATTTCCCAACAAAAGTCAAGGGTGCATAGCTTGTATTATATCCCCCTGTCCCCCTCACTGCCCTTTGCTCTCTAGTAGAGAAACTAAAGACCCGTGTCCTGCACAGAGAGCCAAGACACACAGAGAAACAGGAGAGACAGAGAGAGAGGTTGAGAACCAGCATGACAGAGACAGGGAGAGGCTGCAAAGGGGAGAGAGACACAGGGGCAGAGAAAGATGACAGAGAGATGGCCAGACAGAACTAGAAGGGAGGACAGACGAACGTGTAGGGAAAGCAATGAGATGGAAACAGGGAGACAGGAGAAAGGAAAAAAAGGCAAATTCAAGGCTTCAGCAAGAGAACCAATGATAGCTGTCCCTGCCATGGGAACACCCTCATTTATCTGTAGAGACCACAGAAGACATAGTGTAAAGGTATCCCCCACCTAAGACTCCCAGTAAGACCTCTTAGAGGAGAGTTCTCACCCTAAACAGCCTTTGTGTCCCTTCAAATCCAGTGGATCACACCACCCGCCCACTCCCAAACCTTGTCCCTCCACCCACGCGGGCTCTGGGCTCACTCCTTCTGCCCGTGGGTACCTGGAGCAGGGTGGTGTTGTCTGTACATATGCTCAAAATAGTAATAAAGCCAACGACAAGTCTCTCTCTTTTTATTAACAGGAACTGACTATTCTAAACATTGCAATGATAAAAATACTCTTCCCCGAAAAATTCTTTTGGTGGTCAAATGCTAACAACTGCCATGGTTACTGTTGAGTTTTAACATATGCATTTAATACACATACAATGTATACTCAGATAATCTCTTTTTATTATTCATCCTTTAATGAACACTGTATTCTTCATGGATGGTAATCCATAGCTCTGGTCTCCACACGGGGGACCTCAGTTACAGGTTTATTTCCAGAGTGTTCCAACATTCAGAATCACTCAAACCCACTTCAGGTGCACTCTACGGCTCTAACTCCCATGATACTACATATTCCTGTGTTTAAACAGCAGCTTCTCAATAAACAACGATATCACAGTGAAAGTAAAGATAGACTTCGGAAAACAAAGAAGCTGAACTTGAGTTACTTCCATTCTGTCTTTCTATACGACCACATGGAATTTTTATTCCTGTATAAATTTTTAAAGCAGTGAAGGAGAATGCAAACTGCAAGGGTACTATCTTTTGTTTGGAAAGTACAAATTTTAGCTCAGGAACTTCTTTACCGAATTTGGATCATATGTTTAACACTGAAGTGAATTCTTTTTAAGTTGCTGCCTATTTTAAAACAAAAAAGTGAATCCGGAAAACAGAAATTGTAATGTTATCCTTTGTTATTGCCACAGAACAATAAGTAGGCCTAAATTTCCCCCTTTTTTCCAAAATATGCTAATATAATTTAAAAGCATTAATCCATTACTCCTTAAAGTTTTTGTACCGTAATATTTTACTTATTTTACTTTTATACTAATATAATGATATGAAGCTCAATACAAGGTAATTTTTACTGAGTTTCTTTTCCAGCTATTGTTATTGGTGTTATTATTGGTTTTATTTCATAATTGGTACTAAAAATAATTTTATTGAATAAAAGATGGGGACTGTTAAAAAGACTTATCTACCTCAGATGTCAAGATAAACCATTCAGTTCAACAGTCTCTCAGTCGTGTCTGACTCTTTGAGACCCCATGGACTGCAGCATGCCAGGCTTTCCTGTCCATTATCAACTCCTGGAGCCTACTCAAACTCATGTCCATCAAGTCAGTGATGCCATCCAACCATCTCATCCACTGTCTTCCCCTTCTCCTTCTGCCTTCAATCTTTCCCAGCATCAGGGTCCTTTCCAGTGAGTCAGTTCTTCGTATCAGGTGGCCAAAGTGTTGGAACTTCAGCTACAGCATCAATCCTTCCAATGAATATTCAGGACTGATTTCCTTTAGGATGGACTGGTTGGATCTCCTTGCTGTCCAAGGGACTCTCAAGAATCTTCTCCAACACCACAGTTCAAAAGCATCAATTCTTCAGCACTCAGCTTTCTTCACAGTCCAACTCTCACATCCACACATGACCACTGGAAAAACCATGGCCTTGACTAAACTGACCTTTGCTGACAAAGTGATGTCTCTGCTTTTTAATATGCTGTCTAGGTTGGTCATAACTTTCCTTCCAAGGAGAAAGCGTCTTTTAATTTCATGGCTGCAATCACCATCTGCAGTGATGGTGACTAAAAAATAAAGTCAGCCACTGTTTCCACTGTTTCCCCATCTATTTGCCATGAAATGATGGGACCAGATGCCATGATCTTCGTTTTCTGAATGTTGAGCTTTGAGCCACCTTTTTCACTCTCTTCTTTCACTTTCATCAAGAGGCCCTTTAGTTCTTCTTCACTTTCTGCCATAAGGGTGGTGTCATCTACATATCTGAGGTTATTGATATTTCTCCCAGCAATCTTGATTCCAGCTTGTGCTTCTTCCAGTCCAGCGTTTCTCATGATGTACTCTGCATATAAGTTAAAAAAAGCAGGGTGACAATATACAGCCTTGATGTACTCCTTTCCTATTTGGAACCAGTCTGTTGTTCCATGTCCAGTTCTAACTGTTGCTTCCTGACCTGCATACAGGTTTCTCAAGAGGCAGGTCAAGTGGTCTGGTATTCCCATCTCTTTCAGAATTTTCCACAGTTTATTGTGATCCACACAGTCAAAGGCTTTGGCATAGTCAATAAAGTAGAAGTAGATGTTTTTCTGGAACTCTCTTGCTTTTTCGATGATCCAGTGGATGTTGGCAATTTGATCTCTGGTTTCTCTGCATTTTCTAAATCCAGCTTGAACATCTGGAAGTTCATGGTTCACGTACTGTTGAAGCCTAGCTTGGAGAATTTTGAGCATTACTTTACTAGCGTGTGAGATGAGTGCAATTGTGCAGTAATTTGAACATTCTTTGGCCTTGCCTTTCTTTGGGATTGGAATGAAAACTGACCTTTTCCAGTCCTGTGGCCACTGCTGAGTTTCCCAAATTTGCTGGCATATTGAGTGCAGCACTTTAACCGCATGATCTTCTAGGATTTGACATAGCTCAGCTGGAATTCCATCACCTCCACCAGCTTTGTTCTTAGTGATGCTTCCTAAGGCCCATTTGACTTCACATTCCAGGATGTCTGGCTCTAGGCGAGTGATCACACCATCATGATTATCTGGGCCATGAAGATCTTTTTTGTACAGTTCTTCTGTGTATTCTTGCCGCCTCTTCTTAATATCTTCTGCTTCTGTTAGGTCCATACTATTTCTGTCCTTTATTGTGCCCATCTTTGCATGAAATGTTCCCTTAGTATCTCTAATTTTCTTGAAGAGATCTCTAGTCTTTCCCATTCTATTGTTTTCCTCTATTTCTTTGCATTAATCACTGAGGAAGGCTTTCTTATCTCTCCTTGCTATTCTTTGGAACTCTGCTTTCAAATGGGTATATCTTTCCTTTTCTCCTTTGCTTTTCACTTCTCTTCTTTTCACAGCTATTTGTAAGGCCTCCTCAGACAGCCATTTTGCTTTTTTGCAGTTCTTTTCCTTGGGGATGGTGTTGATTCCTGTCTCCTGTACAATGTCATGCACTTCTGTCCATAGTTCATCAAGCACTCTGTCTATCAGATCTAGTCCCTTAAATATATTTCTCACTTCCACTGTATAGTCATAAGGGATTTGATTTAGGTCATACCTGAATGGTCTAGTGTTTTTCCCCACTTTCTTCAATTTCAGTCTGAATTTGGCAATAAGGAGTTCATGATCTGAGCCACAGTCAGCTCCCGGTCTTGTTTTTGCTGACTGTATAGAGCTTCTCCATCTTTGGCTGCAAAGAATATAATCAATCTGATTTCAGTGTTGACCATCTAGTGATGTCCATGTGTAGAGTCTTCTCTGTGTTGTTGGAAGAGGGGTAAGGGACACTTATGTGGGGTAAGGGTCACTAAACACAATAGTCTGGCATAAGTCCTTTTGAAGGAGGTCACCATTAACCCCACCTTAGTTTGGCCTCAGGCCAAACTACAAGGAGGGAACATAGCCCCACCCATCAACAGAAAATTGGATTCTTAAAGATACACCATTGTCTCTGACCAAACTTCAGTGGACCGGGTGTATCTCCATCTTGCACACCTCACTCCTGCATCCTCTCCTCCTTCTTTATTCCCCACCACATCCTGGGAGAAGTAAGACCCACTCTGCTCCAGGTCTCATTCTCTGAAGCCCCCAGGGCATGAAGGTAGAGGAGTGGGTAGCATAGGAGGAAGTCTCCACCCTCCTCACTATGATTACCATCTCATATAGGAATGCCTTCCTACTGGCTCAGCCATTCCAACCCCTCCTCACTGTTGCCACACCTGACCTCCCAATCACACCTTCAGCTCCCTGGAGGACTCTGGCCCTGGCTCAGGGTCTTCCTCTATCTGCGCCTCCTCAGCCAGGTTGACCTCACCATCCGTGTGGGCTCAACAACCCCTATGCCTTTGCAGCCAGTTGACAATCTCAAACCTAATGCAGGGCAGCATCCCCTACAGTCCATATCACTTAAGGGGACAAGCATTCACCCAAATACTCAAGGCAAAACCCACCTTCTCCCACACCTAAACCAGCAGGAAGTGCTGGCAGCTCTACCTTGGACTTGGCCATCCTCTGGAAGTGCCGAGTACCTTCAAATCTTAAATTTTAGTATCTCAGAATCTGACCATCATCTCTGATTTTTCCAGCTCTCTCCCACCCTCTCCTGCCCTTTCACATACTCCATCAAAATTCCTGCGAGAACTCCAAAATCACAACTCACTGCTGAACAACCGTTGACAGGAGAATGTTGGATCCCACCAAAAAAAGATACCCCATATACAAGGGCAAAGGAGAAGCTCCAGCAAGATTATAGGAGGGGCAAAATTGTGTTTAGAATCAAATGCCATACCCACCAGAGACACTTGGAGGGCAGGCTCAAACTTGTGTGCATCAGGAGACCCCACAGAGTCTGAGCCAGACCTGCCTTTGAGAGTTTGACTCTCCTGCAGATGTATGGGTCAGCAGCAGCCTGCCAGAGGGGCAGGGGCTCTGGGTGCAGTAGACCTGGGTATGGCATAAGCCCTCTTGAAGGAGGGTGCCATTAACCCCATCATAAAGCCACCAGAACTTACACAGGACTGGGGAAACAGACTCTAGGAGGGCACAAACAGAACCTTGTGCACCAGGACCCAGGAGAAAGGAGCAGTGACCCCACAAGAGACTGACCCAGACTTCGCTGTGAGTGTCCAGGAGCCTCCAGCAGAGGCCTGGGTCAGCGGTGGCCTGCTGCAGGGCTGGGTGCACTGAGTGTGGCAGTGCATCATGGGACCTTTTGAAGGAGGTCGCCATTATCTTCATTACCTCCACCATAGTTTGGCCTCAGGTCAAACAACAGGGAGGGAACATAGACCCGCCCATCAACAGAAAATTGGATCCAAGATTTACTGAGCTTGGCCCCACCCATCAGAACAAGACCCAGTTTCCCCCTCAGTCAGTCTCTCCCATCAGGAAGCTTCCATAAGCCTCCTATCCTTCTACATCAGAGGGCAGACAGACTGAAAGCCACAATCACAGAAAACTAATCAAACTGATCACATGGACCACAGCCTTGTCCACCTCAATTAAACTATGAGCCATGCCATGTAGGGCCGCCCAAGACACACAGGTCATGGTGGAGAGCTCTGACAAAACGTGGTCCAGTGGAGAAGGGAATGGCAAACCACTTCAGTATTCTTGCCTTGAGAACCCCATGAACAGTATGAAAAGGCAGAAAGATAGGACACTGAAAGTTGAACTCCCCAGGTCGGCTGCCCAATATGCTACTGGAGATCAGTGGAGAAATAACTCCAGAAAGAATGAAGAGGTGGAAACAAAGAAAAAACAACACCCAGTTGTGGATGTGACTGGTGATGGAAGTAAAGTCCAATGCTGTAAAGAAGAATATTGCATAAAAACCTGGAATTGTTAGGTCCATGAATCATGGTAAATTGGAAGTGTCAAAAAGGAGATGGTGAACTTCACTCTGTATAATAGGTCCCAGTTTCATCCACCTCATTAGAATTGATTCAAATGTATTCTTTTTAATGGCTGAGTAATATTCCATTGTGTATATGTACCACAGCTTTCTTTTCCATTCATCTGCTGATGGACATCTAGGTTGCTTCCATGTCCTGGCTATTATAAACAGTGCTGCGATGAACATTGGGGTACACGTGTCTGTTTCAATTCTGGTTTCCTCGGTGTATATGCCCAACAGTGGGATTGTGGGGTCGTATCGCAGTTCTATTTCCAGTTTTTTAAGGAATTTCCACACTGTTCTCCATAGTGGCTGTGCTAGTTTGCATTCCCACTAACAGTGTAAGAGGGTTCCCTTTTCTCCACACCTTCTCCACTTATTGTTTGTAGACTTTTGGATAGCAGCCATTCTGACTGGCATGAAATGGTACCTCATTGTGGTTTTGATTTGCATTTCTCTGATAATGAGTGATGTTGAGCATCTTTTCATGTGTTTGTTAGCCATCTGTATGTCTTCTTTGGAGAAATGTCTGTTTAGTTCTTTGGCCCATTTTTTTGATTGGGTGGTTTATTTTTCTGGAATTGAGCTGTGGGAGTTGCTTGTATATTTTTGAGATTAACTCTTTGTCAGTTGCTTCATCTGCTATTATTTTCTCTCATTCTGAAGGCTGTCTTTTCACCTTGCTTATAGTTTCCTTTGTTGTGCAGAAGCTTTTAGTTTTAACTAGGTCCCATTTGTTTATTTTTTATTTTATTTCTAATCCTCTGGGAGGTGGGTCATAGAGGATCCTGCTCTGATTTATGTCAGAGAGTGTTTTGCCTATGTTCTCCTCTAGGAGTTTTATAGTTTCTGGTCTTACTTTTAGATCTTTAATCCATTTTGAGTTTATTTTTGTGTATGGTGTTAGAAAGTGTTCCAGTTTCGTTATTTTACAAGTGGTTGACCAGTTTTCCCAGCACCACTTATTAAAGAGATTGTCTTTTCTCTATTGTATATTCTTGCTTCCTTTGTCAAAGATAAGGTGTCCATAGGTGTGTGGATTTATCTCTGGGCTTTCTGTTTTGTTCCATACTGTCTTAATGACTGTGGCTTTGTAGTAGAGCCTGAAGTCAGAAGTAACCCAGAAAGAAAAACACCAATACAGTATAATAATGCATATATATGGAATTTAGAAAGATGGAAATGATAACCCTGTATGCAAGAAAGCAAAAGAGACACAGATGTATAGAACAGTCTTTTGGACTCTGTGGAAGAGGGCGAAGGTGGGATGATTTGGGAGAATGTCATTGAAACATGTATATTATCATATGTGAAACAAATCGCCAGTCCAGGTTCAATGCATGATACAAGATGCTCGGGGCTGGTGCACTGGGATGACCCCGAGGGATGGGATGGGGAGGGAGGTGGGAGAGAGGTTCAGGATGGGGAACACATGTCCACCCATGGCAGATTCATGTCAATGTATGGCAAAACCAATACAATATTGTAAAGTAATTAGCCTCCAATTAAATAGATAAATTTATATTAAAAAATAAAAATAAAACTGGAGCCCACTAAAAAAATAAATAAATAAAATAAAATTTTAAAAAAGGAGATGGCAAGACTGAACCTCGACATTTTAGGAATCAGTGAACTAAAATGGACTGGAATGGGTGAATTTAACTCAGATGACCATTATATCTACTACTGTGGGCAAGATTCCCTTAGAAGAAATGGAGTAGCCCTCATAGTCAACACAAGAGTCTAAAATGCAGTATTTGGGTGCAATCTCAAAAATGATAGAATGATTTCTGTTCATTTCCAAGGCAAACCATTCAATATCACAGTAATCCAAGTCTATGCCTCAACCAGTAATGCTGAAGAAGCTGAAGTTAAATGGTTCTATGATGACCTACAAGACCTTATAGAACTAACACCCAAAAAAGATGTCCTTTCCATTATAGGAGACTGGAATGCAAAAGTAGGAAGTCAAGAGATACCTAGAGTAACAGGCAAATTTGGCCTTGGAGTACAAAATGAAGCTGGACAAAGGCTAACAGAGTTTTCCCAAGAGAATGCACTGGTCATAGCAAACACTGTCTTCCAACAACGCAAGAGATGACTCTACACATGGACATCACCAGATGGTCAATACTGAAATCAGACTGATTATGCTCTTTGCAGCCAGAGATGGAGAAGGTCTATACAGTCAGCAAAAACAAGACCAGGAGCTGACTGTGGCTCAGATCATGAACTCCTTATTGCCAAATTCATACTGAAATTGAAAAAAGTGGAAAAAATCACTAGACCTTTCAGGTATGACCTAAATGAAATCCCTTATGATTATACAGTGGAAGTGACAAATAGATTCAAGAGTTTAGATCTGATACACAGAGTGCCTGAAGAACTATGGATGGAGGTTCATGACATTGTACAGGAGGCAGTGATCAAGACCATCCCCAAGAAAAAGAAATGCAAAAAAAAAAAAAAAAAAAGGTTGTCTGGTGAGGCCTTACAAATAGCTGAGAAAAGAAGAAAAGGCAAAAGAGAAAAGGAAAGAGTTCCAAAGGATAGCAAGAAGAGAGAAGAAAGCCTTCCTCACCGATCAATGCAAAGAAATAGAGGAAAACAATAGAATGGGAAAGACTAGAGATTTTCAAGAAAATTAGAGATACCAAGGGAACATTTCATGCAAAGATGGGCACAATAAAGGACAGAAATGGTAAGAACCCAACAGAAGCAGAAGATATTAAGAGGTGGCAACAATACACAGAAGAACTATACAAAAAAAGAGCTTCACGACCCAGATAATCACAATGGTGTGACCACTCACCTAGAGCCAGACATCCTGGAATGGGAAGTCAAGCGGGCCTTAGGAAGCATCACTACAAACAAAGCTAGTGGAGGTGATGGAATTCCAGTTGAGCTATTTCAAATCCTAAAAGATGATGATGTGAAGGTGCTGCACTCAATATGCCAGCATATTTGGAAAACTCAGCAGTGGCCACAGGACTGGAAAAGGTCAGTTTTCATTCCAATCCCAAAGAAAGGCAATGCCAAAGAATGTTCAAACTACCACACAATTGCATTCATCTCACATGCTAGTAAAGTAATGCTCAAAATTCTCCAAGCCAGGCTTCAACAGTATGTGAACCGTGAACTTCCAGATGTTCAAGCTGGATTTAGAAAAGGCAGAGGAACCAGAGATCAAATTGCCAACAGCCGCTGGTTTATCGGGAAAGCAAGAGAGTTCCAGAAAAACATCTATTTCTGCTTTATTGACTATGCCAAAGTCTTTAACTGTGCAGATCACAACAAACTTTGGAAAATTCTTAAAAGATGGGAATACCAGACCTCCTCACCTGCCTCCTGAGAAATCTGTATGCGGGTCAGGAAGCAACAGTTAGAACTGGACATGGAACAACAGACTGGTTCCAAATCGGGAAAGGTGTACATCAAGGCTGCATATTGTCACCCTGCTTATTTAATTTATATGCAGAGTACATCATGCAAAATGCTGGCCTGGATGAAGCACAAACTGGAATCAAGATTGCCAGGAGAAATATCAATAACCTTAGATATGCAGATGACACCACCTTTATGGCAGAAAGTGAAGAACTAAAGAGCCTCTTGATGAAAGTGAAAAAGAGAGTGAAAAAGTTGTCTTAAAACTCAATATTCAAAAAACTATTTTGATATTTGGCAAAACTAATACAATTATGTAAAGTTAAAAAATAAAATAAAATTAGGTAAAAAAAAAAAAGAAATTTTTCCCATCATAAAAAAAAAAAAACAAAAAAAAAACTAAGATCATGGCATCTGGCCCCATCACTTCATGGAAAATAGATGGGGAAATAAACTTTATTTTTTTGGATTCCAAAATCACAGCAGATGATGACTGCACTGTAGCCATGAAATTAAAAGATGCTTGCTCCTTGGAAGAAAAGCTATGACCAAGCTAGACAGCATGCTAAAAATCAAAGACATTATTTTGCCGACAAAGTTCTGTCAAGTCAAAGCTATGGCTTTTCCAGTAGTCATGTATGGATGTGAAAGTTGGACTATAAAGAAAGCTGAGCACCAAAGAATTGATGCTTTTAAACTGTGATGTTGGAGGAGACTCTTGAGAGTCCCTTGGACTGCAAGGATATCCAACCCATCCATCCTAAAGGAAATCAGTCCCGAATATTCATTGGAAGGACTGATGCTGAAGCTGAAACTCCAACATTTTGGCCACCTGATGTGAAGAAGTGACTCATTTGAAAAAGCCCTGATGCTGGGAAAGATTGAAGGCAGGAGGAGAAGGGGACAACAGAGGATGAGATGGTTGGATGGCATCACCAACTCAATGTACATGAGTTTGAGTAGACTCCAGGAGTTGGTGATGGACAGGGAGGCCTGGTGTGCTGTAGTCCATGGGGTCACAAAGTGGTGGACACAACTGAGCAACTGAACTCTTATACTCTCAAAATTCCATTTTCATCCAAAGACCCTCATTCATTAATTTCAAAAATCAGAAACTTTGGAATGCTCCTTGACCTCTTCCCCGTTCCCACCCTCTATGGCATGTATACTCAGTCATGTCTGGTTCTTTGGAGCCCTATGGACTGTAACCCACCAGGCTCCTCTGTCCCTGGAATTTTCCAGGCAAGAATGCTGGAGTGGGTTGCCATTTCTCCCTCCAGGGGATTTTCCTACCCTGTATGTTCAAATCCATTTCCATACCCTGCCAATTCTACTTCATACACATCATTTAAATTCATCTACTTCTTTCCACTGTCACCAGCCCAGTCCAAGGCACTTAATCTCCAGCCTGGAATACAATAGCCTTCTAACTGGCCTATATCCTTCTGCATTCCCCTACCCCCAACAAGCTATTCATACCATAAAACCCAGAAAATTCTTTTATAGTGAAAATTTCATCACAATACTCCCACTCTTCAAAACCTTCAGTGACTTTCCATTATCCCTAGAAGGAAGATGGAACTCTTGAACAGAGTCCATATAATCCAACAGTGTCCTGGCCTCCACCTTCCTCTTATCTTTTCTCTTACCATCCACCAGCTCTTTAAAACCCAGCCACACTTTTCTCCCTTCTATTCTGATATGTACCTTGCTCCTTTTAATTCAATCATTATATTCACTGAGGAAAACTAGATATTGGACACGGGTTGATATACAGTGGTGAGCCAAAGAGGTGAAAATCGCTGCCCTCATGAAACATATTCTAGTGAGGGAAGACAGATGGCAGACAAATCTCTATATAACATTAAAGAATGAGGGGTTTCCCGGGTGGTCCAATGGTTAAAAATTCACCTTGCAATGCAGAGGACACAAGTTCCATCCACGGTCAGGGAACTAAGATCCCACGTACTGTGGAGTATCTAAGGTCTCACACCGTAACTAGAGAGTCTCTGCGCCTAAACAAACAAACAAAAAGAGATCCCACATATAGCAAGAAAGACCTGATGCAGCCAAAATAAAGCAATTAGTTACTTAATTAATTTTTAAATAAAGAATGGGATAAATAAGTGTGATGAAGAAACACAAAGCAGGGAAAGGGAATGACAAATGTCCAGGGATGCTGTGCTAGTAAGAAAGCCAGGAAAGGCATTGCTGTACAGATGAACTTTTTTTTTAATTTATTTATTTTTAATTGGAGAATAATTGCTTCATAATTTTGTGTTGGCTTCTGCCATACATCAACATGAATCAGCCATATATATATATATATATATATATATATTCCCTCCCTCTTGAATTTCCCACCTCCCACCCCATCCCACCCCTCTAGGTTGTCAAAGAGCACCAGGTTGAACTCCCTGTGTTATATAGCAACTTCCCACTAGCTATCTATCTTACATATGGCAATGTGTGTATTTCAATGCTACTCTCTCAATCCATCTCACCCTCTCCTGCCCCCACTGTGGAAGACATGATATTTGAGCAAGGAGTGAGCCATCAGATTATCTGAAGAGAGGGTTTTCTAGGCAGAAGAAACAGCAAAGACCTAAAGCAGAAAAGTGATGAGCACATACATCTAGAGAACAGCAAGAAATGCCAAGGCATTTGCAAGGGTCTGAAACGCTTTTCCCAGACCCAGATTTTCCTGTTTAAACCTCCAAATGGCATTTAGATGTCCAATCAAAGGTCATTTCTTCCGGCAGCCTTTTTCTGACCTCCTCGTCCAGATCGAATCCACTGTCCCAAGCTCCCAGGTTTCCCCAGTCTCTTCTTCTGTAGTTACCTTAAGCATCATTTAGCTTATATGTGTGGGAAACTGAGTAAGGTCTGTCTACTTGGCTAGACTCTCTGGCTCACACTTAATTTCATGCCATCCTGTGCGTTGGCCTTTCTCCCCTGGCCAGGGCAGAAGAGAGTCTGTCATTTGTTGCTCTCTGATTGACCACTTGCTATTTCATCCCTGCTAGTTAAAATATTCTATTTTCAAACATGGTTCAATATAATTGATCAGACTACAGCTTGCTTCACCATAATCACATCTTCCCTGGATTACTGCCTCATTCCCTTGATTGGACTCAGATATTTCATCATCACTCAGGATGGGTCCCTACCGTCTCAAGATGCTGATTTAGTCCATCAAATGTTGAGCCTTCATAGTTTCACTCTCAGATATTGTACTGAATTTAGCGGTATCCTTATTGGCCCACCCATACTTCCTTCCAAAAGAGATTCCCTCCATATTCCTGCTACCCAATTTCCATGTTGTATTTTACCTGACCACTTTCTTGACCTGCCATATTCAAGTGGGTCAGAGAGTGAAAACACAACCAAAGGCCAGAACCATCTTAGATTCAGAAGTATCCACTCCTTCCAAGCCTTGTAGAGCCCAATCCACTCTCCCTCCTGTGCTTGGTGGCCTTGAGTGTTCCCACCTATGCATTTATTCTCTTTTTTTTATTGAAGGATAATTGCTTTACAAAATTTTGTTGCTTTCTGTCAAACCTCAACATGAATCAGCCATAGTCTACAAGCTAGCCAGAGACTGTGTGGCCCAGCTTTAAAAAGAAAAAAAAAAAAAAAAAATCTGGATCAATTTAATCCTTTCTTGAGACTTTGACCCAAGGAAAAAAAGAAAATTTTCAGTTAGTGGCTAAGAAAGAATTTGAAAGGATGCCTTGAGTGGGGACAATGGAAAACCAAGGCCAAATGCAATGGAAAATGAAAGGAACAAGACATTTCTGAAGGCAGCTGATAAATATTAAGGAAAGAAAGGGATGGGAGGGGACAGATTTAGCTGCTAGAAGAATCAAGAACCACATAAAATCCAAAAGCAGTCATCACATTCCACCCTTATGGTATGG
Source organism: Bos taurus (assembly GCF_002263795.3). NCBI lineage: Eukaryota > Metazoa > Chordata > Mammalia > Artiodactyla > Bovidae > Bos > Bos taurus. The sequence continues at coordinate 111,144,166 of NC_037330.1, read as the reverse complement.
AAAATAAAGGAGACATCAAGGTCAAATTCAGGTTCAGACATAACTTTAATAGAAGGTAACTATCTCCAAAGAGATATAGATTTGAGGCTTGACCTCTTTAGAAATTAGTTGCCTTCTATACAAGGCTCCCTGACTGGACAGTCTCTATGCTGACTAAAGGGCTATAATTAACTTTGGGAATGGATGGGGTCTGCATGCCAAGGCCATGGGTTGTTCCCTTATCCCTTACCTCCTTCCAAGCTGGGCTCTGAGAACCTCAGCATTCCTGAAGTGACCTGAAAACACTTGGAGCAGGATGTGCATGGTCAGCACTTCAGTCGTGTCTGACTCTGCGACCCTATGGACTGTAGCCCACCAGGTTCCTTTGTCCACGTGTTTCTCCAGGCAAGAATATGGGAGTGGGTTGCCATACCCTTCTCCAGTGGAGTAGGGCTCTGCAACACAATTACAGCCTAAGCAAACCTCACCCTTCATTATCCTCTGTGATCAGGGCAGGGGAGCTCGGCTCAAAAGACATGTGCAACTAACAAAGCAAAGTAATATGGAGACACAGCTATCTGGGGAGAGCGATAATTGTATTATTTCATGGCTCTACTAGCAGCCCAGGGTGAAGGCAGAGAGAGGGCGAGAAGCGGCAAACACAATCTCAGCTGATCTCTGAAGGATTGACAAAGCAAAGGACCAGCCTGGAAATTTTTCAGCAAATATTTGCAGTTGGTGAAAACGTCTAGCAACTGCTATTACACAGATCCAGAGAAAGGGAAACGGAAGCAGACACAGGGTAGGACTCCTCAGACGTATCAGGCTGTTGGTCATCACTAGGCTGGGTGCTCTGTGCACATTTTGTCATTTATTAATAATTCCCACCGAGGATATTAATACCCTCATCTTATAGAGGTGGCTCATAAGTGACGTGTTGTCAGTAACTGGTCACATCTACTGAGGATTTAGAACATGCCGATTCCAGGCTATTGCATTGTATTATTTCATTAACCCGCATAGCAATTCTGTCAGCCAAATACTATTATCTCCATATTATAGGCGAGGACATGGAGACACAAAGAGGCTGGCCCAGGGTCACACAGGGAAAGAAGGTGCTTCCCAGTGACCTGGTACAGTACAAAGTCTCTGTGGCTCCTAAAGAGCAGAACCTGGATTTAAACCCAGAGATCTGACTCTGAATCTCAAGCCCTTTTGACGAAACTGTGCTGTTTCCTGACAATTGTCCCTGTTCATCTGTATCTTCCCAAAAGCTGACCCCAAGAGAGGTCATGTGATGACCGAATATGTGAGCCTGTGAACATCAGAGCTCGTGACTCCTGCTTCCTGCAGCCCTGAGTCCATCCCTATGGGGGCTCCAGGAGGGTGTGGGAGGCTGTGGCAGGCCCCAGGAGCTGGAGGGCTCAGCTCCCTGTCTGCCAGCCCAGGTCTCTGCACCTGCCCTTGTTGTCTCCAGGGTCATCCACAAGCAGCTCCCAGGGCCTGGGCCGACTCTCCTTGGCAAGAGCAGAGTTCCTCTGAAGTTTTCTGAAACTCCCTGGCATCATAAACTTGACTTGCAGCCCAGTAATTGGGGGTGGGGGGAAATCCCAGTTGTACCACTCACTCGGTGTTCTTGGAAGAACTGCTTCACCTCCAAGGTTAGCATCTTTCTCTTAAAATGAGAATCACAATCCCTATCTCCTAGATGATCAGACAGATTAACTGCCCGAAGCCCTGCACCTGGAATGCAGAAGGGACTCCACAATGTCAATGTCGGCCCCTTGCTCTCCCCCACTTAACTCTAAAGTGAGACTTGTGTGTGTGTGTGTGCGTGTGCCTCATAAGGTCACTGTGAGCATGAAATGACATAATCCAGCCTGGCCAATTTTAGGCACTTGGTAAATGTTAATTAAAACTGAATATTCTAAAATGATTGACTTGAGGCTGTCCCCAGGAAGCCTCAGCATTTGCACAGTGAGCCAAAGTGGCTGGAAGGAAAGTCCAGCCCATTTTGCCCAGGCCTGTGATCCTGGCTGCACTTCGCTGTCTTTCAACATCACCACAGAGGCTCTGAACAGGCCCTGGCTCTAAAGGAAGGACTCAGCATGCACAATGCAACCAGAACGATCTTTCTGAAGGGCAAAATGAAGTGTGCCCCTCCCAAAAGCTAAAAACTCTTCAGTGGCTCCCTGTGGCCCTCAGGATCAAGTTCAAACCCTCGAACCTGTTTTCAAGCCCTGTGTGATCTGGCCTGTGTCCATTTCCAGGCTGATCTTCTGGCACTCTCTCCCTCCTTCTCTACAACTCCAAACATCCTGAGTTTCTTTCAGGTCCTTCAAGGGCTGGGCTCCTCCCTCTATCACACACTCCCAGAGCATGCCAAATGTCCCCTTTCATGACGTGCATCCCATGTCCCGGGCATGTTTTATGTCTGTTGACACCATAAGCTCATCAAGTACACAAGGGCAGAAGGGTCGCGTCCACACCTGCTTTGCTCACAGTTGTAGTCCCAGTGCCTAGCACAGAGCCTGGCACCTGGTAAGGACCAAGCATGCTATTTTCATAAGCAGAAAAAATATGTCCTTATTCAGGTGAGTGAGAAACGTCACTTTCCTCTGTGTGCCCCACCATCTTACTCAGTCTGGTAAGTCAAGGCGGCATTCTGATCTCCACTTCTGCAAACCAAGTAATGTGATCCCATCAGACTCTCACAGTGTGGGGGCGGGGGGGAGGAATAATACAGATTATGTGTCCATAGGGCTTCCCAGGAGACCCAGTGGTAAAGAATCCACCTGCCAATGCAGCAGACACAGGAGATACAGGTTCAATCCCTGGGTCAGGAAGATCCCCTGCAGAAGGGAGTGGCAATCCACTCCAATATTCTTGCCTGGGAAATTCCATGGACAGAGGAGCATGGCAGGCTTCAGACCTTGGGGTCAGAAAGAGTCAGACACGACTGAGCGACTGAGCACACACATGTCCATAAGGCTTAGAGAGCAGCTGTCTCATGCACACCACACACACACACACACACACACACACACACACATTCACTTACATACATCCAGATAACTCCAGGCCTGAAGGGGAGGTTGTACACGTCTCAGGATAACATCTCTAATGTAAGGTGGCATCTCTGTGCATGCACGTTTATGTGAGTAGCCCAACCGCTTTTTCCAAATCCCTCTGAAGTGCTTCCATATTTTCCCCAAAGTCTCTTCTCTCTTGAGCCACCACTTGACTTTCTCCTCCCTCATAGCCCCATGAATGTCCTTCTCTTATTGTTCAGGGCAATTCAGCTCTGCTCCCAGACTCACACACCTCTCTTAATCTCTGCTCACAAGGCAGAAGTCCTGCAATTAATAGGACCTGCCCTCTTTACAAGACAGTTTAGCTAAAATCTGCTTTACTTAAGGATAACCCCAAAGGTCTCACCCAATCCCCAGCCCATGCCATTTATCAAAGCAGCTCTTCCAAACCCATCTATCACTGGGTCCAAGAATCTTTCATTCCAGCTGCTTAGAGGATAACATGAAAGATAACACTTCCTCTGTAGAAATACAAACTCATACATAAAATCAAGGTGGGCTCCTCCCTCCTCCACCCAGCAGCGCTGTAGGGGGGTGCAGTTTATGTAGTGTCTGAGCACAGGAAGAGGAAGGAAATTCATGCTGGGCGTGCACCTATGTTTGTCCAGCCTGTTCCTTAAAGATTTGTGACACTGATTGCATCCTTACAACATTATCCCAAGGTTTAGATAAAGAGACTGAGAGTCAGAAAGGGTAATTTGCCCAAGGTCCAGTGAGCAAAGGGCAGAACCAGAATTCGAACCCAGGCTTGTTCTGATTCCTAGGTCTGTACACTTTATACTATACCAGGAGGCCTCCTCTCAGTATATCAGAACACCCTGACACCAACATTGTAATAAGGGGTCTTCAGTGTGTATAAAATATGTAAGTCATGTTTGGAGAGAGGGATAAAGAGAGGAAAGGTTTGGGGCATGATCTATAAGGAGGCACAGATCCCAGCACTTTGGGAGTAGGCCGAATTATTTTGTCTAACCACCCTATTTTACAGATAGGGAAACTGAGGTCCAGAGAAGAAAAGCGACTTGCTTGCTAATCATTACACAGTAAACTCGTGTCAAGTCAAACGAGTTCTCAAGTCTAAGAGCAGCCTGGCCAAGCTCTTTCAACTCGATCCCCTTGGTGTTCTTCAAGTAAGTTATATCTTTTTCTGATGTTGACTTGCACAAGTTCTCTTGTTCTGATGTTGACTTACCTAAAAGTCTCTAGTTTCATCCTGATCTTAAGATAAAAAATGTATCAATCCCACCCAGAAAAAAACTCCTGAAAGAGCTCTTCCTTGGAAATCCCCACATTTCCTGCCTCCTGAGCTCATCACTCAAGGGCTGGAAGCCCCACCTGAAAAGTCACATCTCGTGCAGCCTTTGGATGGTTCAACAGTTGACGAGGGTCATGGTTGATGCTGTGCATGATAAGTCTTGGTCAACATCCTGTCTGGAGATGCAGGTACCATGCTTTGCTTTCCCATGAAAAAGGCTGGAGTGTTTCCTACCCCAACAGTCAAATCTTTCCCACCCTCATGGGGCAGACTTAAGGCTTCCTGTGGAAGGGCTGGGACGGGATGGAGGTTTCTATCCTGCAGGCCAGCTTTGGAGGCATCCCAGATCTCTCCAACTCTGGTGCGCTGCAGCACTCCTGAAAGACTAAACAGTGCAAAAAGATATGCCTTTGGCTCAATATGTAAAAACTCTTCAGCAATAAATTTAAGCAATTCCATTTGGGGCTCTCACAATTTCCTCCACCCAGACAAACTGCTTTTTATTTCAAATGTTGCTGAAGGAAATTGGCCAATTGCTTACTTCAACTGTCAATGCCATTATGCTGAGCCTGGAGGCCAGACACAAATACAACCCGGGGATTTCTCTGAGTTGAATCCTTGCAAAACCGGCCACTAAAATACAGGTCCAACCCAGAGGGTCTGTGGACCTTGACCCCCCAAGAAACTTCTCAGAGAAATAGAACAAAGGCGGCTGAAGCCAGGGCAGAGCTCTGGAGAATTAGGGATGTAGCATCCAAACTGGCTTTTCAGATTGATAATCACATCTGGAATCCAAAGGGGTGAGGAGATCTCTGGCCATCCTGGGATGGCATTAGCACTCAAGGAGACAAGCTTGAGGAGGCAGGGGGTGGTGTTAGTGTCTGAGGAGCCTGAAATTAACAACAGCAGTTCCAGTATTGATCAATCCCACGTGCCAGGTGCTGGGCTAGGCATTTCACGCGTATAAGCGCAGTAAATCCAAACTCCTTACCATGTTCCCTGGAACAGCGCCTGCTACCCAGTGTTATACAGGTGTTAGTAAATGTTGTGGCTGTTAACAGGAGACACTCAGTGAGCCACCAAGCCAACCCTCTCTGGCTTGGAGTAGGCAAGCTGACCTTATGAGCGACTAAGTCACTGTACCATCAGAGATGAACTTGACTGACAGCACTGATCATGTGGGCTAGCCCCAGTTTGGGCCAGGACCTGACTGGTCCGTTGTGTGATCTCCCGGCTTCCTCAGCCTGAAGGACGATGTGTCTGGGCCCTTCTCTCCATGGGCGCCCTGGAAGGCTGGCCCAGCAGTGGCTCATGTCCCGTCACCTGCCCCAAGAGCTGTGTGTCCCCACCCTCGCCCCGCAGCAGGAAAGGCTTCAGCTGACGCTTCCGGAAAAAGGAAGGAGTTTACTTTTAAGCAGTCAAAACAGAGTCCTGGGGAGCGACTCCTTGCCTCCAGCATTGCCATGACAACACCTGGAAGACAGCCCTGGCGGAGAGCTGAGGTCTGTGAAGCTGAGTGGTTGTCTCAGATGAACAGGTTCTGGGAAGGCGTCTCCAGACTAAGGCAAGGGGGGCAAACAGGGACTTCGTGCATTAACTGTGCCCACTTCACGGGGCTGGCTGGGGACACTGGATGTTCCTGGCAGGTCTCCTAGTAACCATTGCCTTTAAATATATATATATATTTATTTGGCTATGCTGGGTTTTAGTTGCAGCATGTGGGATCTAGTTCCCTGACCAGGAATTGAACCCAGGCCCCTTGCAGTGGGAGTAAGGAGTCTTAGCCACTGGACCACCAGGGAAGACCCCATTATTCCCTTTTGAAATATTCCATACACAGGGCTTCTGAGTTCCATTTCCCCTTCCCTCCTAGAAGGAACCCATGCTTGCTTTCCCGCCATTCCTTCCAACCTTCAGAATGGGTCTTGCGTGATTGATCTGACACCCCACCCCAATACCAAAGCTGGGTCAAACTCACAAGAATACCCTGAGCACCTGCTATTTTCTGACACTAGGCCAGATGCTAGGAATACAGTGATTTTTTTTTTAATGGGCATGTCTGGGTTCTCTAGAAAACAGAGCTTGAGGCCAAAACAAACATCAGAGACTCCATCAATGTCAAGGTCCAAGAAAAGAAGGGAGAAGAGTAAATGAAAAGTGGGACAGGCTTATCAAATCCAGCCCAATGCATTAGAGACTTGGACACATTGTTAGATATGCAATGACATGGAGAAAATTATATTCCCAGAACTCCTCTTGGGGAGAAGAGTCTCTGCTTACAGAAGACCCAGTTGTGGGGTGGAGCCTCAAGGCACATGCCCAAGCAATTATACTAATAAGTGCCTAAGCACCTTCTCAGGAGGCTGGGTCTGTGAACGGTAGAACTTTTGTTGTGCTGAGTGGAATATGCGAGTTTGGGTAGGAGCTAAACTGCTCAGGACAGGAGAGGTGGGAAGGGAACCATCCCACCATCTGCCTTCCCCCGTCTCCTCCCTACGGCTATGAGCAGACAGGTAAAGAGTGCTGATTTGAAGGGGGTGCCAGATTTCCATCCTTTCTGGGGTACCCACAGTCTGACTCCATGGTGGGGAGCCACCCCAACACTGGGAGACAAAGTAGTTCGAAGGCAGGCACCTAAAGGGCCATCAGCTACCTGATCAGTGTCCTGAGGACTGAGGAGGACTGGGGCTTTACCTGGACCGCTCAGATGAGCCAAGTGGCCAGTGAGGCTTCAGACTTTTGAAGGGGATGCCACCCAGTGGCTAAGCACACAGGATCTGCTCCAGGGACCACATGTGCTGCCCTTGCCAGCATAATGGGCTGCAGTTCGGTTCACGAAGCAGGGAGCACTGTCTTCACCTTCTAAAGCACAGAGGTGTGGACTCCGCTGCCCCTGAGTTGCTCAGAACAATTGAGGGAAACAGCAGCTATACAAACAGAAAAGGACCTGCACCACACACCATGACGAGTAGGGACTCTGGCCACAGTGCACTCGATGCTGCCAGAGCAGAGGAGCCCCTTCTGGGAAGGGAAAGCTTCTCAGCAGAGGTGAGGCTGTGGGGGTAGGGGTCGGGGAACAGAGGCAGAGAAGGGAGGGGTGGATGAGCGAGTGTGAAGCTGTCCCAAACAAAAGGAGCTGGATGAGCAAAGGTACAAAGACAGTTACGTGTACCATAATACGGACAAGGAACAAGTCCTTTTGAATGTTGGATCAGAAAGTCTGCTCTCATGAGTGATGGAAGATGATTCTGCCAAGAAGAGAAAGATGGGGCCGGATCATGAAGGGGCTTGGATACCATGTGATACCTGGACTGTTATCTTGAAAGATGATAGAAACCATTGAAGGATTTTCGACTTGGGGATGACACAGCCCCATTTCTAAGCCTTATCTCTCAAATTTCCTGACCCTAATGCCCTATTTCCTTCTTTCACTTGCCTGAATCTTGGCTTATTCTCCAAGGCTTCCTTGAAACCCCACTTTCCTCACAAGCCTTCAGGACATATACAGGAATCTTATCATCTTCCATTTGACTTTTGATGGGTCTTAGTGGACTCATTCCTGGATCTGGCCCTCTCACTAGACTGTGGGGCTCCTAAAAGACGGAGTTTGGCTATCATCATTTCTGTGTTTCAGTTCCTTTGTGCAGCTGGAAGAAGGTACTCTGGAATGCAAAGCCTTGCAAAATACCTACTACTACCACTACTATGAAGACAACTATTGCTATTGTCAGTATTATTTGCATTACTGGAGTTCTTTAAATATTCATAATCCTTTAACTATGGGGACCCCAACTTCTGCCAGTGAAGCCCTATTGGAGTTGAGTCACCTAAATGGAAAGAGTTCAGGATTTGTTGTCTGGAGGTGAATTAAAATCCTGATTCTACCACTAACCAAAGGAGGAGACCCCAAATTACAAAGGTCTGTTGAAGGAGAACAAGAGGGTTAAGAAGACACTGCAGTTCAGATTCCCCAAGAGTAACACCTAGGCAAAGCTTGGCCCCTTATTACCAGCTGGTCAACAAGATATTTACGTGTCAGCAGCATCTGGGGAAGCAAGTTCCCAGCCCCAATCAAATGAAACAAACTCCACACCCAGCACCTTGCAAATGAAGTCAAGAGGCTGCCCCACTGCACCGCCTCAGGACTCTCCATGCATGTCAAATGGGCCCTGTGGCCAGGTGTGAGTTCCCCAAGAAGGTACTAGGATGGGTCAGGTCAGAAGAGCCCATACGATCAGAAGAGGCCCCAAAGTCAAGGAATCCCTGATCCCTAGTGTCTTCTTCAGCCTCTCAGAAACTGCGAGACTGGAAAAACCAGGACAGCACAATGGAAGTGCTGAGTCTTGAAGCTCCAAAGGAGCAGGTGCGAGCTTGCTGACCAGGCCTGCCTGCAGCTCCCCGTCATCACCGGTACAGGGAGCTCATGGTTTCTGTAAGAGACAAAGCCACCCCAGCTTGGGTGGAAATTGTCAGTCAAGGCCTGACCTCCCTCCTCCTCCCAAAGCCACTGACCAGGCAGAATCTGTGGCTTTCTCTGATAGAAGAGGGTGCCCACTACACCATTAAAATAAAAACAAGTACATTCAAGGGACTTCCCTGGCAATCCAGCAGTTAAGACTTCAAGCTTCCACTGCAGAGGATGCAGGTTCAATCCCTGGGCAGAGGAGCCTGACGGGCTACATAGTCCATGGGATCGCAGAGAGTCGGACATGACTAAAGTGACTTAGCAAGCAAGCAGGGAACTAAGATCCCGCATGCCCCGTGGTGCAGGAAAAAAAGGAAAAAAGTACATACGATATGGACTGGGAGTTGGGGGGCAAGCACATAATAAGAGATGGAGGCATTGTGACCCGTTGCACGACCCAGGATGGCCAAAATAATACCCTTTTCTGGTTCTCCTCCTACTTCTCCACCATCTTTAATGAACACTGGCTTAATTACAAGGAGCCTTATCAGACTGCGAGTGAATCTGAATCTTTGTGTAGTCTTTTTGATTTTTACATGAAGGGTTTCAGAAAAAGTCTAAATTTTTTTTCTGAATGGGGTGGTCCTGATTTGGTGCCTGGTTCTCATACTGTCTCTGGTATGTTTGGGCTCAAGGCTGGTACAGGGACTCAGCTGCAAAGGGACCTGGTGAACTGACTGGTGCCAACCTGGAGCAGGACACTGCTACATGAAACACCCTTCCGAGCGTCAGAACTGCCTGCAGAAAGTACATGCTGACTTCACAGGCAGTGATTGCCCCATCACTGGGAAGATACAAGGCAACGCTGGGCGAATAACTGGTGGAGAGGTTGTAGAAGAACAGCATGAATCTGAGGGGTCTTCCCCAGCCCTGAGCCCATGATTCTGTGTCTCTTATAGCCTCTCTACTTAAGATGTACTCCTCCGCTCAAGTTCTGTGAGCCCTTGCCACTCTCAGGATCCATTTCTTTGGCAGAGAGGATTGTGCCAAATGGCAGAAGAAGTCTGCTTTCTCTCTGTGGGTGATTCCTCCCCAGTGGCAGGCAACACTTCCCTTATTCTTCTCCCTGATCTAAATACAGCTAGGGTTTAGTCCAAGGAAGGGTGTTTTGTTTTGTTTTTAAGCCTTGTTATCCTCCGAGAAATAAATAAAGAGGGTATGAGTAAGCAGAAAAGGCAGGGATCCAGGTAATCTTCAGCATTCCCCCAGGGTTTCACTTCCTAGGGAGATACCCAGTTGGATCACTCTAGGCTCTCCCTAAATATGTCATGTTCCACTGAGAGAAGAGGGGTCCTATGACTCCACCCTGCAGCAAAAGTGACCAACTGCTAGGGCAAGAGGCCTTTCTGGCTGAGGACAGCAAGAGTACAGCCCAGCTACCAGCTACCAAGCTGCTGACTCCAAAAAGAACCAGTAGTCATCCACCACACCCTACCACCATAAAGTGAAGTGAAGTTGCTCAGTCGTGTCCGACTCTTTGTGACCCCATGGACTGTAACCTATCAGTCTCCTCCATCCATGGGATTCTCCAGGCAAGAATGCTGGAGAGGATTGCCATTTCCTTCTCCAGGGGATCTTCCTGACCCAGGAATCGAACCCAGGTCTCCCACCTTGCAGGCAGACGCTTTAACCTCTGAGCCACCAGGGAAGCTCTCCACCATCATAAAGGATTTAGACAATTCTAGAATATGTACAACTTCTCAAACGTTGGTTAGAATTTTTTTTTAACCTCTTCCAAGTTCTGGTAGGAATTAGCAGTAAAACCTTAAAATGTAAAAGCCCTACTTATCTGCTTTAAGAGACAGGAAGACATTGTCCCACTTGAAGGCTAATTTTAGTAGGGAGAATTCCAAGGGATAGAGTAGAACTTAAAGACAAGCACTACAGAAGGCACTCCAGAGCTCAAGACTCAGACGCCCGGCTGCACCAGTTGAAAGGAGTGGAATCACATATATCTACATCCACCAAGTCCTACTTATCTCTGAACTGTTCCTGATGCGCTAGAATGGCCCTCAGATAGCCACTGCACCATGAGCTACGTGGCTCCACCCCCTGGCCATCAACGATTGGAAGAGAAGGACACGTGACCAACATGAGCCAATCCATGTCCCACTCAAAAATGTGAACTGAGGATCAGAGCTGGGAGTGGAAAGCTGAGTCGGCTAAGAGCGCTTCGGTGCTCTTGGGCCAAGGGCAGTATCACCTGTGATAAGGTGAGAAATGTAAATTCTTGCTGGGCACTGGGCCCAACAAGATGATCACCCAACCAGGTGATTCTGATGTTGACAAAAGTTAGAGAATCTTTGCCCTAGAAGAGAGGAAGCCCAAGAATTCTTACTGCTAAATCCCTCTCTCAACCAACTTCTGTGAGGCATTTGAATATATTTCCAATACGCTACTTCAAAGTGGTTTCTTTTCACTTGCAACCAAGAGAACCTTAGCTAATACGGCTGCTTGAGCCTGAGATCAAAGAGGTAGACCTCCATTCCCCAAGTCATCACCACCACCTCCCCGTCCTGGTACCCATCCCCATTCCCACTCCAGCCCAACCCCACACCTTTCCCCCCTCATAGTTCTTTGTTGTCATTCAGTCACTCAGTCACGTCTGACTCTTTTGTGACCCCATGGACTATAGCCCGCCAGGCTCCTCCGTCCATGGGATTTCCCAGGCAAGAACACCAGAGTGGGCGGCCATTCCCTTCTCCAGGGGGCCCTCCTGACCCAGGATCGAACCCAAGTCCCCTGCGTTGGCAGGCAGATTCATTACCACTGAGCCACTTGGACTCCCACCAAAGTTCTTTAGATTTGCTTTTTAGTTCACTTGCTTTTTTCAGTTCACATTTTTTCCTATCCTTTACCATCTCAACCTAGAATCTGAGATGTTACTATAACACCTTTGTTGCAGGAAGAGGGACCGCTGCCAGGGCCCAAAAGGGGGCTCTTATCTAACGCTCAGAAATGAATTGCCTGAGGAGATACACGTGCTGATAAAGCAAGAGACTTTATTGGGAAAGGGCTTCCAGGCAGAGAGCAAGAGGGTAAAGGAAACCAGAAGAACTGCTCTGCCACGTGGCCCACAGTCTAAGGTTTTACGGTGATGGAATTAGTTTCCAGATTGTCTCTGGCCAATCATTCTGACTCTGGGTCCTTCCTGGAAGTGAATGCATTGTTTAGTCAAGATGGATTCCAGAGAGGAGGATTCTGGGAGGTGGTGGGACATGTGGCCTCTCCTTTCCTGAATTCTTCCAGTTGGTGACGGCTTATTAGTTCCATGTTCCTTACTGGGACCTCCTGTCATAAAATAACTCACGAAAATGGTTACTAGGGTGCCTGACCAGGGTGGGCAGCTTCAACCAGTGTGTTTCCCCTAACAACTTGATTTCTCCTCTTTTCAGTTCAGTTCAGTTCAGTTCAGTCGCTCAGTTGTGTCTGACTCTTTGTGACCCCATGGACTGCAGCACGCCAGGGCTCCCTGTCCATCACCAACTCCCGGAGCTTACTCAGACTCATGTCCATCACATCGGTGATGACATCCAACCATCTCATCCTCTGTCGTCCCCTTCTCCTCCCACCTTCAATCTTTCCCAGCATCTGGGTCCTTTCCAGTGAGTCGGTTCTTCACATCATTAGTCAATACAATAAGGGCTAGGCTCTTCACAGAGTCTCCCTCTGCTTTTTAAAGCACAGGCATCCTCTGTTTCCCCCCAGGAATGCATTTCTCTTTCATTTGCCTTTAAGGAGAGGGAAGCTTCTCTCACAGTGGCACCCAGGGTCACACAGTAAGTAAGGGGCACATTCAGACACCAAACCAAGTCTACTGCTGCTGCTAAGTCGCTTCAGTCGTGTCCGACTCTGTGCGACCCCATAGACAGCAGCCCACCAGGCTCCCCCGTCCCTGGGATTCTCCAGGCAAGAACACTGGAGTGGATTGCCATTTCCTTCTCCAAAGTATGAAAGTGAGAAGTGAAAGTGAAGTCGCTCAGTCGTGTCCGACTCTTAGTGACCCCATGGACTGCAGCCCACCAGGCTCCTCCATCCATGGGATTTTCCAGGCAAGAGTACACAGACTGCAAAATTCTGTTCATTCCACTCTATCATGGCTTTCCATCTGCAAACTATCTCCTTAATCCTCCTTCCTTCCCCTGAGTGAGGAGCAGGGACTGAACTGAGGGCCTCCCCATCCCTCTCCCAATCTAAAGACTGTGTTCTGCAAAGCAACAGATTCTGTCCTTCATTTCCCCACCCTCTTTTATGGCCGTGTGTGTGTGTATGTGTGTGTGTACCAGTATGTGTGTATGTGAGTGTCAATAATAAGTCCCATTCTAAACAGCTGTTGGTAAGGCCATTTGTTTGCACGTCCAGAGAACCTAGGGAAGGTTAAGTTTATAATCCCGAGGCACATTTTCCACAAGATAGAAGAGTGATCTGGCACTTCACACAATCTTCTCTTTTGCTCTATGTTGTTTTTCCGAATTATCCCTAGTTCCCCCACTTTGAAAATCTGCTGAAGCAGGCAAAGCCCTCCTGCAAGATCTTTACAAGAGAAGCCCTTAGCAACTATAGTATCAACATCATTTTTGGCGCTAGGGAGACATTAGGGGCTCTGACCCTATGCAATCATCCGTGGCTCACACCAGTGGTAGGACTTTTACTGGGACCAAGTTCTCAAACAGACTCCTAGGCATCTCCTGGACTCACATTAGGCTAATGAGTCTCCCTTGATGCCACTCCTCTCTACCCAGATGCTCCAAGACTTTTCCTCCTTTTCGATTTCTGTCAGTTGCTTCTCATCATGTTTTACCGATTGTTGTCAATGGCATGGGCACAGCATTTTTTTTTTTTTTTTTTTTTGCCAGTTGCCTGTTTCACTCTTGGTCCTTCACAGTCATGTTACTGTCAAAAAAATATATGTCCAATTTTCACTTGCAACATCCGTTTTCTCACCACTTTCAATTTTTGAAATTATTATTCCACTTCAGTTTCCATCGTAACCATATGTCTCTATTAACTAACATTTTCAATGCATTCTCACTCACCACTTCTCTACTTATCGGTCATGATGATAGCAACGTTTGTAAAACACCTTCATTCTAAGAACAAACACAATAAACAAGCCCTAACAAATCAAGTGACGAGCAAGTGCAACTGCTCTCGCCATCTGTTGGTGGCAGGAAGAGCTGAAGTGCTTTTGCTGTGGAGCAAGGGTCAACAAACCTTATTTGTAAATAAAGTTTTATTGGAACATAACTCTGCCCAGATATTTATTATTGTATTTGTTAGCTTCTGAGCTACAATGGCAGAATTGGATAGCTAGTGACAGAAACCATGTGGTCCTCAAAGCCTAAATTATTTATGATCTTTGTAGAAAAAGTTTGCCAGACCCTGCTTTGAGCACTTGTGGGAATTAATCTAACGTTTGCAAGGAAGGAATATGCAGCTTGAGTTTACACATGACTCAAGTAGATGGTCTTCATGATGTTCATTTACATGAGAGCCTTTCAGTTGTTCACTCAGTCTTGTCAGACTCTTTGCAACCCTATGGAATGCAGCACACCAGCCTTCCATGTCCTCCACTATCTCTCAGAGTTTGCTCAAACTCATGTTGATTGAGTCAGTGATGCCATCCAACCATCTCATTCTCTGTCGTCTCCTCATGCCCTCAATCTTTCTCAGCATCAGGGTCTTTTCCAATGAGTCAGTTCTTTGCATCAGGTGACCAAAGTATCGGAGCTTCAGCTTCAGCATCAGTCCTTCCAATGAGGAAGGACTTGATTTCAATTCAGGGTTGATTTTTTTTAGGATTGACTGGTTTGATCTCCTTGCTGTCCAAGAGACTCTCAAGAGTCTTCTCCAGCATCACAGTCTGAAAGCATCAATTCTTTGGTGCTCAGCCTTCTTTATGGTCCAACTCTCACATCCATACATGACTACTGGGAAAACCAAAGCTTTGACTATACAGACCTTTGTGGGCAAATGATGTCTCTGTTTTTTAATATGCTATCTACCCTGTCTAGACCTTTGAGAGAATTCACCCTAAGAAGGGACCAAACCCAAATAGCTCGAGCCAGTCAGAAAGTTTAAGTCAGTGCCCAGAAGAGAATGTGTCATTACTAGGTATCAGTTATAAACCCAACCCATCCTGAGCTCATTTCCATGGGTGTCTTGGGGGGAAAGGGCTTGTCTTAGTCCAATATAGTCTAATTAATGCCATGTAACAAGTCACCTCAAAACTCAGTGGCACACAGTCATAAGCATTTATTGCTCAAGCCAGTATCTGCAGGTCAGCTAGGGAGGTCTAGCTGACCTAGAGCCACAGGTGCCTCAGCCACAGGTCTGCTCTGTCTGCTTCTGTCTCCCATGTTTCTCATTTTTCCGGGACAATGATCCATGTCGGAGGACATGTTCTTTTCTGACAATGGCAACAGCCCAGAAAGGAAATCCAAATGAACAAGCACACTTCAAGCCCTTCTCTGTTGTACATCTGCTAACATCCCATTATCCAAAGCATGTTACATGGTCATGCCCAGCATGAATGGTTGGGAAATACACACCTCTCATGGAGGTTTGGAAGAAGGAAGTAAATATGTGCTGAACAACAAGATACCTAAGTAAAGCCTGCAAGAACTGCTTCATCATACTCTGCAGAATTCGGAGATGTTTCCAAGACAGTGCAGCAGAAAGGATGAGGAGGCTTTCTCCTTTTCTCTCCACCTTCACTACAGACCAGCCTTCAGCTTTGGCACTCAGGCTGTGTCCCTTGAAAGATGACAGCAATGAAAGAGCCCTGTGAAGCCATGAGGGTGCATGGTGGCCTCTGCTGGGCCTGGCAGACCAGCAGCAGAACTCGACAGACCGCCCAGGAGTACAGAGGGAGAGGCTGCAGTGCCTGAAGTTTCCAGCACCTACAGAGCAGCTGTGGCATCTGCAGGGGTTGGCCATGCCCAGTGGAGCAGCAGCACCCCCTAGAGGAGAACATGGGACTCAGCGAAACAACTGCATGCCGGTCCAGAAGCAGCAGGGGATTCTCAGGAAACAATGAGATCTTTGTACAGGAGGCTAAGGTTGGGGGGTGTGGGCAGAGGGCGGTGGGAGGGCGGGGGGGTGCAGCACAAGATAGTGAAATCTGACTCACCTCATTTATACCCACAGGCTGATGGAGGCTGGAGAAATTGATATTATACAAACTGGAATATCTAACTTTAAATCCCAGGCCCCTAAGAGCAGAGAACAGATTCCCTTAAACACACACACACACACACACACACACACGCCCCCGGAGGTCCCACCCATTAGAAAGAAAAATGAAAGTGAATTCGCTCAGTTGTGTCCAACTCTTAGCAACCCCATGGACTGTAGCCTACCAGGCTCCTCCGTCCATGGAATTCTCCAGTCAAGAGTACTGGAGTAGGTTGCATCTCCAGGGGATCTTCCTGACCCAGGGATGGCCCCCGGGTGTCCCGCATTGCAGGCAGACGCTTTACTATCCGAGCCACCAGGAAAGCCCATTAGAAAGAAGCAGGAACATTAGATTCTCATAGAATTTCCTTCCTTCCTTCGGTAGACTCATCAAACATAGATTCCTACTTATTCTAAGACAAGCCAATGAGCTGTGATAAGCCTGTGCCTGAAGGCAGAGCAGCCTTCATCCTGGAGTGTCTGAAGAAGGCGCTGGAATGCCTCTTTATGGCAGAAGCTCCTCCTTGCTCTCCATCTGTCCAGCCCCACCAGGGCTTGGAGCTGGTGATCATTAAGCAGTAAGCACAGTCCTAATGGTGGCTAATGGTGGGTTTAAGTACTCATTACTGAAGAAACTCCCGGGGTTGGCTGACTTACATGTATCGAGTGGTCCTGCAAACCCATAGAACTACTCCTCCTGATGAGAAGATTGACTAAATGCTGAATCTGAGCCTAGGAAATGGCTGGGGAGAGGAAGGGGACCCCACTAGTGCCCTCGGTGAGGGCCCGGTGTGAAAGTACAGCCAACTTTGCTGGGATTTCAGTTAGACTGGCAGCCCTGGAGGAGTTGAAGAGTTAAGGTACCATCAGTAGTTAATACTAGGGACTTCCCTGGCGATCCAGTGTTTGATTCCATGCTTCCTCTGCAGGGGGCACAGGTTTAATCCCTGGTCAGGGAACTAAGATCCCCACATGCCACATGACCAGAAACATAAAAAATAAAAACTCCATGCCCGTGGTGATAGCTACACAACTCTGTAAATATACCAAAAATCATTGAATTGTGCAAGTAAAGGAAGTGAATTGTATGGTATGTAGATTATAACTCAATAAAAAAAATTTTTTCAATAAGGAAAACAATAAAATTTTCAATTTTCAAAAATTCAAAAAAATTTCAAAAAGACTTAATAATGAGGCTGCCAGGCTGGTCTTGATCACCTCTGAGGCAACTCCATCATCATCCCCAGGACACCCCGGTGTCCATGCTTACCCAGAACTGCCCTGCCTGCCTTAGAAAGTCCTTCTGCTCATGGTTCCCTGCCCTCTGGCTCTCTCCCACCTGCCTCCCACCACTACTTGGACATTCTCCATCCCAGTAAGAACCACACATCTCTCCCAGGTATTTAAGCCAGAAAGCCAGAGTCCTAAGAGCCAATCTAAGTACCTTCCTCTCCCTTGAACCCCTGCCAGTCCATCACCAAGTCCTACTGATTCTCCCTCCTAAATGTTTCTTCAATCTGCCCGCCCTCTGCATCGTCCTTCTCCAACTTCCCATCACCTCTTGCCTGGACTGCTTTGGTGGCCTCAACGTCAGGGACTCTGTTGTATCCATCTTTGTATCTCAAGGGTTGCACCTGCATCTGGCACAAGATGAGAACATGAGGAAAGGTTTGCTGAATGAATGAGTGAATGAATGACTGAATAAGAGGGCCCAAATCTGTACATGCATAATTATCCTCAGCTTCCCTTTCCTTCTCAGGACTAGCTGTATGCATTTGGACTAGTCATTACTCTGAGCTTGTTCCCTCATCTGTTAGAGATAATACCATCTCAGGCAGAGGCGCTATAAAGATGAAAAGAAATAATACTAAAACAACTTTTTGTTGCTAATAGTAATCTGAGAAACAATCAAGCAGGCTTTTTCTTCCTTCTCTGGTGAGAAACTTAGAAGAGGCTGTTATTGGCATTGGCTCAGAGGCTCAAGACATCTGGGCTGAGACCTGTATAATATCTTGGCCTTTTCCTTGTGATTAGCTCACGGTTACAAAATGGCAGCTGTACCTCCAACATCAGCCCACATTCCAAGTAAAAAGAGGAGGAAATGCCAAAGGCAAACAGCAGAAGAGATGAATGCCAACTCCATCCACTCCTTGAAAGAGCTCTACACACTTTCAATTTGGTTAAAAAGTAGAGCTTTGGACCAGACAGCAAACATTGGCTTGAATGGCTGTATCAGTCAGGGTTCTTGGTTGCAGACACTGGAAACATCTTTGGCTCTATTAATTGTTTTAAAAGAATTTCTTAGAACTCTATTGAAGTCTCACAATTAGGAAACTAGAGGCTGGGGCTGGAAAATAAGTCAAAACCAAGGGCCCAACATGGGAAATGATCTGGCCGGGATGCTGCGGCCACCAGAGCAGGACACCGCTGACATTAGCCGCAGCTGCGCCAGCTTTGGACACCACCACGGCTGAAACAAGTCAATTCCCAGCCACGGTTCTTTTTTGCATAATTTGCTCCATTTTCAAAATCCTGGGCAGAGCAACCAACGAGCCAAGCCCATATAATATGGGCTTGGCTCAGTAAATGAGGGAACAAGCTCAGTAAAGGGTCTTGGTAGGAACTGGGTGATTGAAGAATTTAGTAAAGAGCCTATTTACAAAGAGGAGGGGAGGGTATAGGGAAACCACAGGAATGGTTCAGCATTCTGTTTGTAAGGGCCTGGTACCATGATACACCTGAACAGGCAAAGGAAGAGAGTGGTTACTGAAACCCAGAAAATTCTTAGAGAGATGGAGGGCCATCTACAGGGCTGTGACCTTAGGGAGAAAAACATAGTCCATCAGCCCAAGGGATCCAGCAGAGAGGGGCATAGAAAAATAAATACTCCCACCTCACTTTCTTCTCTAGCTCTCTCCTTCCCCCATGCATGCGAACGAGTGCCTTCTGCAACACCAAGCACACTCAACCAGAGCCCAGAGAGCAACAGGCTCATTGATGTAGTTGAGAGAGGTCAGCCTCTGGGAGCACAGAGCAGAGCAGGGCAGGGTGGCAAAAAGATCTGAAGAAGCAAAGATATCTGGAAAGAGCCACTCTTTTTACCTCCTTCCATCCACTCTTGCCATTCTTCGGGATCAAAAGTTCAGAAGTTCGTGTATTCAATACAGGGAACAACCGAAGTCCAGCTCCCCTATAATGTTTGCAGGGTGATGTCATTTCATTCAAACTCTCTACTGAAACCTAAGGTTTAGCCACAAGTGTTCTTCATGTGAGGTAGTACAAGAGAAAGAAGAAAAGTAGACGGGGGCAGAAATTAACATAAAATTTAGCTGCTACCATCCAAGCTTTTGGAGAAGGCAATGGCACCCCACTCCAGTACTCTTGCCTGGAAAATCCCATGGATGGAGGAGCCTGGTAGGCTGCAGTCCATGGGGTCGCTAGGAGTCGGACACGACTGAGCAACTTCACTTTCACTTTTCACTTTGCTGCATTGGAGGAGGAAATGGCAACGCATTCCAGTGTTCTTACCTGGAGAATCCCAGGGACAGGGAGGCCTGGTGGGCTGCTGTCTATGGGGTTGCACAGAGTCGGACATCTGAAGTGACTTAGCAGCAGCATCCAATCTTTTATAGATGGAGACCTAAGTCAGTAATCACAGTGACCCACTTCCACAGCTAATCCATGTTCCCTTGGCCTCTAAGAACACCCTGAATTGTTGGGGTTTATTGCCCGGTAGGGTTACCTGATCCTCCTTCCTTTTAAATATGAGCCCCCGGTGGTCTTGTCTTTACTGAGTTGCCATAGTTTCACATTGATCAAGACTACTGGGCAAGACCAGACAGTAAATACTTTAGGCTTTGAAGGCCAAAGGCTGTCTGTTGAAACTACTCAATTCTGCCTTTGTAGTATAAAAGCAGCTATAGACAACACAATCAAACAAGCATAGCTGTGTTTCAATGAATCTTTACCTGCAGAAATCTTAATTTGAATTTCATAGAATTTTTACGTATAACAAAATATTCTTCTTTTGAATTTTTCAACTATTTTAAAATGTAAATGTCATTCTTGGCATCATAGTCCTACACTTCCCTGGTGGTTCAGATGGTAAAGAATCTGCCTGCAGTGTGGGAGATCTGGGTTCAGTCCCTGGGTTCAGAAGATCATCTGGAGAAGGGAAAGGCTACCCACTCCAGTATTCTTGCCTGGAAAATTCCATGGACAGAAGAGACTGGCAGGCTACAGTCCCTGGGGCTGCAAAGAGTTGGACACAATTGAGCAACTAACACTAACAGATTAACACATACAAAAACACACAGGGGACTAGATGTGACTGACCAGTGTAGTTTGCTGACCCCTGGGGTAGACTATTAACACCACTCGCAGGGTTCAAGCTGGAGCGTTCAACTCCAAATTCCTGGAGAACACCTCCATGTGGATGAATCTTGCCTGAAGAAACTGTTCAAACCTTACATTCCTCCTGTCCTACATCTCCTGCTAGTGGTCCCCAGGGGCCAAACTACTTCCTGGGACACAGACAGGGTGGGAAGCAGATTAAGGAGGGGTTGCTGCTGCTGCTGCTGCTGCTAAGTCGCTTCAGCCATGTCCAACTCTGTGCGACCCCATAGATGGCAACCCACCAGGCTCCCCCATCCCTGGGATTCTCCAGGCAAGAACACTGGAGTGGGTAAGGAGGGGTTGAGGGTGGCTTAAAGTCAGGAGACAGGAAAATGGAGCTCCCTAGAGGGGGCACTGCCTCACGAAAGAAAGAGATGGAGTATTGCAAAAATTTTAATGTCAATATCTGCTACAGTGGTTATTTTCATCAAGCATCAGTTGAGCTTCAAAATGTCATATTGATGCAACCCAAATTTCACACAGACTGAATTTACAAATGCTTACTGCCACCGCAGAGTCAAGATAGAAAGATAGTCCCCTATATGCCCAGGGAGTGTTCACAAATGCCTGGTCCCTGCAGAACTCCCAGGCCATCAGCACCGCTGGTGACTTCAGACATGCATGCATGTGTGAGCCTTTGTCCCACTGCAGCGGGAGGAGTAGTCCAAGGTTCAGCAAAGCCAAAATGCCATCAATTCCCAGTGTGAACTGGGTACCATTTCCTTTTCCCTGGGCACTCAACAAAGCCAAAGTCCTAACACTGATGGCAGTGCTTTCCACCCGAGGGGACTCCTTGACAAGCGGTTCACTAGGAATGTTGACCAGCCATCGAGGCTAGTGTTAGACCCAAGGGCATGGTGGAGAACCCAAGCTGTGAACAACCTTGTATACACATACCTCACACTCTGCACACAGTCACCGTGATCACACCTGTACATCTCAGAGGTCCCCCAGATAGCCCACCAGGAGCAATTCTGCGTACACACTCATACACAAATTCAGATGTGTGTATTTTTCTCTAAAATAGAACTGAGCTGCAGAAAACTCCTTTAACTATCTACATGGAAAGCTCAGGGGTCTGCGTGGGAGCCAGGCTGGGTGAGAGCAGGAATCTTGAAATCAGCCATAAATGGAGTGGAGGAAGGCAGGTTTAGCCTAAAGCTGTTTTATGCCTCTCACAACAGCTATTGACATCTCAGAAGTTAGGAAGTGAAGAAAGGAGCAGCTTGTACTATCCACTTACCAGAATGGCTATCTGGAAGTGAGTTTCCCAAAAAAAGAGAGAGAGAGAGATATACAAAGAAGTGTCCTCAGAGATGGGCTACAAGGAGCTGTCTGGAATGAAGACATCTCTGATGCTGGACACACCCAAATCTGGGTTCCAACACTGCTCTAATAAGCTGTGTGACCTTGGGCTCACCTCTCTGAGTTCAGTTTTCCAGGTTTATAAACAGGTTTCAGTGAGCTAGCCTGCAGGAAGTAGCTGGCGCAATGCCTGGCATAGAGTAGGCACTCTACAAGCGCTATTTCTCTTCTCTTCCCGTGAAACCGCTCCTCCCAGAAATGCTGAGCCTTATCTCCCACACTGCGACCACTCCCTGGCCATTCTATCATAATTTCATTTCTGTTCCTGAGTTGATTCATCTCAGGATAGCGGATCTGCCTTCGCCCCTGGTATTTTGGGTCCCTGGCTGATTCTGGGCTCCAGGCTGAAATTTCCTTTTCTGTCTCTATCTCCTCCTGTGAGCCTCTTTTACTCACCCCACCTCCTGCCTTAAGTCCAGCCTACCTTTTTCCTGTTTCTTTCTGCCCCACCTCTTCCCTGCCTCCATCCTTCCTTCCTTCCTTCCCTCCTGCCTACAATAGCTATAGAAAATCTGCCTCTTTTCCAGTACCGTGCCAGGCGGGCAGCCTGAAGGGTCCTCCTAGAAACAAGACAAATGCAGTCTGCGATCTTAAGGGCCTTCGGTCAGGCAGGAGAGACAGACAATGAACAAATACACAACGGGATGCTTCCACGGAAGTGTTAGCCGGGGCATCAAGAGACAATAGTTCTCATATTTCAAAGGAGGTACTAAACCATATGCAAAGGAGGTAGGCTGTCAAAGCCAGCATCACATTCAAGTATATGGACAGGTCAGAAGTTGGACTGGAGGGAAATACTTTAGCAAAGAATTTTTTGAGATAAGCTAAAGACAACATAAGAAAAGGGGGTGAATCGCACTCCTTCACTAGGGTAGGAGTGGGAGGCTATGTTCAGTTCAACTCAGTTCAGTCACTCAGTCATGTCCGACTCTTTGTGACCCCATGGACTGCAGCATGCCAGGCTTCCCTGTCCATCACCAACTCCCAGAGCTTAATCAAACTCATGTCCATTGAGTCGGTGATGCCATCCAACTGTCGTCATCATCCTCTGTCATCTCCTTCTCCTCCTGGCTTCAATTTTTCCCAGCATCGGGGTCTTTTCCAATGAGTCAGTTCTTCCCATCAGATGGCCAACATATTGGAGTTTCAGCTTCAGCATCAGTCCTTCCAATGAATATTCAGAACTGATTTCCTTTAGGATTGACTGGTTTGATCTCTTTGCAGTCCAAGGGAATCTCATTTTAGGAATCAGTGAACTAAAATGGACTGTAATGGGTGAATTTAACCCAGATCACCATTATATCTACTACTGTGGGAAAGAATCCCTTAGAAGAAATGGAGTAGCCATCATAGTCAACAAAAGGGTCCAAAATGCAGTACTTGGATGCAATCTCAAATGACAGAATGATCTCTGTTCATTTCCAAGGCAAACCATTCAATATTACAGTAATCCAAGTCTGTGCCCTGACCAGTAATGCTGAAGAAGCTGAAGTTAAATGGTTCTAGGAAGACCTACAAGACCTTTTAGAACTAACACCCAAAAAAGATGTCCTTTTCATTATAGGGGACTGGAATGCAAAGGTAGGAAGTCAAGAAATACCTGGAGCAACAGGCAAATTTGGCCTTGGAGTACAAAATGAGGTATGGCAAAGGATAACAGAGTTTTCCCAAGAGAATGCACTGGTCATCACAAACACCCTCTTCCAACAACACAAGAGAAGACTCTACACATGGACATCACCAGATGATCAATACTGAAATGAGATTGATTATATTCTTTGCAATCAAAGATGGAGAAGCTCTATACAGTCAGCAAAAACAAGACTGGGAGTTGACTGTGGCTCAGATCATGAACTCCTTATTGCCAAATTCAGACTTAAATTTAAGAAAGTAGGGGAAACCACTAGACCATTCAGATATGACCTAAATCAAATCCCTTATGATTATACAGTGGAAGTGAGAAACAGATTCAAGGGATTAGGTCTGATAGAGTGCCTGAAGAACTGGATGGATGGATGGAGGTTTGTGACATTGTACAGGAGGCGGTGTCAAGATCATCCCCCAGAAAAAGAAATGCAAAAAGGCAAAATGGTTGTCTGAGGGGGCCTTACAAATAGCTGAGAAAACAAAAGAAGCAAATGGCAAAGGAGAAAAGGAAAGATATACCCATTTGAATGCAGAGTTCCAAAGAATAGTAAGGAGAGATAAGAAAGCCTTCATCAGTGATCAATGCAAAGAAATAGAGGAAAGCAACAGAATGGGAAAGACTAGAGGTCTCTTCAAGACAATTAGAGATACCAAGGGAATATTTCATGCAAAGATGGGCACAATAAGGGACACAAATGGTAAGGACCTAATAGAAGCAAAAGGTATTAAGAAGAGGTGACAATAGACAGAAGATTTTCATGACCCAGATAATCACGATGGTGTGACAACCAACCTAGAGCCAGACATCCTGGAATGTGAAGTCAAGTGGGCCTTAGGAAGCATCACTATGAACAAAGCTAGTGGAGGTGATGGAATTCCAGTTGAGCTATGTCAAATCCTAGAAGATCATGCAGTTAAAGTGCTGCACTCAATATGCCAGCAAATTTGGAAAACTCAGCAGTGGCCACAGGACTGGAAAAGGTCAGTTTTCATTCCAATCCCAAAAAAAGGCAATGCCAAAGAATGCTCAAACTACCACACAATTGCACTCATCTCACACACTAGTAAAGTAATGCTCCAAATTCTCCAAGCCAGGCTTCAGCAATATGTGAACCGTGAACTTCCAGATGTTCAAGCTGGTTTTAGAAAAGGCAAGAGGAACCAGAGATCAAATTGCCAACATCCGCTGGATCATGGAAAAAGCAAGAGAGTTCCAGAAAAACATCTATTTCTGCTTTATTGACTATGCCAAAGCCTTTGACTGTGTGGATCACAATAAACTGTGGAAAGTTCTGAAAGAGATGGGAATACCAGACCACCTGACCTGCCTCTTGAGAAACCTGTATGCAGGTCAGGAAGCAATAGTTAGAACTGGACATGGAACAACAGACTGGTTCCAAATAGGAAAAGGAGTACGCCAAGGCTGTATATTGTCACCCTGCTTATTTTACTTATATGCAGAGTACATCATGAGACACGCTGGACTGGAAGAAACACAAGCTGGAATCAAGATTGCCAGGAGAAATATCAATAACCTCAGATAGGCAGATGACACCACCCTTATGGCAGAAAGTGAAGAGGAACTCAAAAGCCTCTTGATGAAAATGAAAGTGGAGAGTGAAAAAGTTGGCTTAAAGCTCAACATTCACAAAACTAAGATCATGGCATCCAGTCCCATCACTTCATGGCAAATAGACGGGGAAACAGTGGGAACAGTGACAGACTTTATTTTGGGGGGCTCCAAAATCACTGCAGATGGTGATTGCAACTTACTCCTTGGAAGGAAAGTTATGACCAACGTGCTGCTCCTGCTGCTGCTACATAACTTCAGTTGTGTCTGACTCTGTGCGACCCCATAGATGGCAGCCCACCAGGCTCCCCCGTCCCTAGGATCCTCCAGGCAAGAACACTGGAATGCGTTGCCATTTCCTTCTCCAATGCATGAAAGTGAAAAGTGAAAGTGAAGTCGCCCAGTTGTGTCCTACTCTTCGCGACCCCATGGACTGCAGCCCATCAGGCTCCTCCATCCATGGGATTTTCCAGGCAAGAGTACTAGAGTGGGGTGCCATCACCTTCTCCAATGACCAACCTACACAGCATATTAAAAAGCAGAGACATTACTTTGTCAACAAAGGTTCATCTTGTCAAGCTATGGTTTTTCCAGTGGTCGTGTATGAATGTGACATTTGGACTATAAAGAAAGCTGAGCACCAACGAATTGATGCTTTTGAACTGTGGTGTTGGAGAAGACTCTTGAAAATCCTTTGGACTGCAAGGAGTTCCAACCAGTCCATCCTAAAGGAGATCAGTCCTGGGTGTTCACTGGAAGGACTGATGTCAAAGCGGAAACTCCAATCCTTTGGCCACCTGATGCGAAGAGCTGACTCATTGGAAAAGACCCTGATGCTGGGAAAGATTGAGGGCGGGAGGAAAAGGGGATGACAGAAGATGAGATGGTTGGATGGCATCACTGACTCAATATACATGAGTTTGGGTAAACTCCGGGAGTTGGTTGATGGGCAGGGAGGCCTGGTGTGCTGCGGTTCATGGGGTTGCGAAAAGTCAGACATGACTGAGCAACTGAACTTAACTGAACAGACACTAGCAAAGAAATGCTCAAAATTTTCCAAGCCAGACTTCAACAGTACGTGAACCGTGAACTTCCAGATATTCAAGCTGGATTTAGAAAGGGCAGAGGAACCAGAGATGTCACTACTACTGTTCACTGGTGTGTGTTTTTCTCGTCTTCTGGGCACCAGAGATATTGTACTCCATCTGCACACACACCCTTGAAATTAAGGATGCCCATATAATTTGCCTTGGCGAATGAATTTCATGGCACTGCACACCCTTCCAGCCCTCTCTCCCCTTATTGTAGTAATTGTAGAAGCATTGTTCTTATTATCTAATTCTATTAAAGTTATTCAAACTATCAATTTACACCAAGTGCTGAGAGAGAAAATATTGATAATATCTGAATGAGTACCTAACATCTAGTTAAGGTAAAAATTATTTTCTCATATGAAGCAAAGATTAAGTTCACTGAAAATAACTTTTTTCTCCATGCAACATTTTTTAATTGCTGTAACTTAAATACAACATAACATTTACCATTTTAACCATTTGTAAGTGTACAGCTCAGTGATATTGAGTACATTCACATTGTTATGTGAACATCACTGCCCTTCATCCTCAGAATTTTTTGTAGAAGTATTTCTTTTTTAGTATGGAGATGCCATATCTCAAAGCAGCCTGAAATACTGAATCAACACTTGGAGGACAACTGGCCATAAGGGTTGTTGGATCTACAGGGGCTTGAGAGCAGGAAACGAAGTTGTATGGTAGTAAGCCACTTTGGTTGGAGAAGGCAATGGCACCCCACTCCAGTACTCTTGCCTGGGAAATCCCATGGACGGAGGAGCCTGGTAGGCTACAGTCCATGGCGTCGCAAAGAGTTGGACATGACTGAGCGACTTCACTTTCACTTTTCTCTTTCATGCATTGGAGAAGGAAATGGCAACCCACTCCAGTGTTCTTGCCTGGAGAATCCCAGGGATGGGGGAGGCCTGGTGGGCTGCTGTCTATGGGGTCGCACAGAGTCAGACATGGCTGAAGCGACTTAGCAGCAGCAGCAGCAGCAGCAAGCCACTTTGGTTGGATGGTGTTATCCCAGCCTAGTCTGATTAGCCCATGGATGCTACCTCCTACACCCCAGGTGACAAGAGAATGGCTTTGAGAGACCACTTGTAGAACTTAAGTGGTACCCCTGCAGTTTCACTGGAGATATCCAAATGTCAAGAGGCTGACTGCAGCAGCCTGTAGAACAGAGGAGAGAGCTACAGTTTGGGAAGTAACTTACTCCCAGAGTTCATCGAGCTAAGAAATGACAAAGGCTTAACCAGAATCTGATTTAAGTCAAGAGCAAGAGTGAGCCAGTGTTGGAAGTCATCTTATGTCCTATCAAAGAAAGAAACCAGAGGCACTGTTGGGTTCCCAGGTGAAAGCAAATAACCAAAATAGAGATGCGTGTGTTCTAGAACAGAGGCTGTAAGTAAAAGATCCCCAGTGATGAGAGAGGCATCTCCAATGGCCCACAGGGCACACAGAAGAGAAAGAGTTTGCTTTTAACCAGTCCAAAGAGGTTGAAACTGATCACTACCACGGAAATGGTCTCTGGTCCCCTTACTTCTTTTGGCACACCTCCATCCCATCCTGGAGGTGTCATACATGGCTAGCAAAATGAGAGAGGAGTGGAAGTACTGGGTGAAGAAAGAGAAAATACAATCTTACATCTCCCTTCCCTAACAGCTTCCAGCCTGCAACAGGGCTCAGTGAGGTAGGGAGAAAGTCACATCTTTAAGGCAAAATTGCAGGGTGGCATATTTTAATCACTAAATTAGAAATAAAGTAGAAACATAGAGAATGCATAAGGTTTTTCTTACCTGATAGCAACCAGAGCTGTCATGGGTCCTGCTGAGTTTTCACTCAGAGGCAGGAGAGCTAGCCCCACAGGATGGATCTGAACTGGGACAGTGGGAGACAAAAACGAAGCTGCTTTATGATGACATCCCACAAGTCATGCTTATTCAACATAATGATGCAAATAAATCTACAAATATTTTCTGAGCTCAGCAAAGTCGGGTAAGAGATTTGCCAGGGATGCTGTGACTAAAGAAACTGTATGTGGATCAAAATAGGAAGTGGTCAGCCACAGGCACAGAACAGGAAGAGAACTGTGGCGTATCCATCTGAGCACCATGGTTCAGGCCACTACGTCCCATGGCCTTGATCCTTCCATTTCCAGTGGTTTGTTGGTGGCAAAGGTAGAGGTTAATTCTTTAGTATGTGTCAGTTCACACCATGCAGCTTTCAAATCACATAATTAAATCCTATTATTCTAATTCCGCATGTGTCAGACGCGATGGAAGTGGTCAGTTGGTTCTCGGCAGCCACCCCCATGTCCTTCTACTGGGCACACCTCCACAGGAGAGGCTGAAAAGATTTTTTAGGTACACCTACATTTCCCACACTCCCATGAAGATTGACTCTGGGTAAGAAATAGGTTTCACCAATCAGGAGCACTTAGGTGAGATCGTTTCAGATGAAAGTAAAGCAGGTACTGTCTTCCTGTGACAAGCAGGGTAGAAACACCAGTAGCTTTTTTTTCAAACTATATTTGGAACTAAGCCCATGCACCACAACTATTGAGCCTGTGCTCCAGGGCCCAGGAGCCACAGCTACTGAGCCCACGTGCTGCAATTCGTGAAGCTTGTGTGCCCTGATCCCATGTTCTGCAGCAAGAGGAGCCACCACAATGAGAAGCCCCACAACCAGAGAGTAGCCGCCACTCACCACAGCTAGAGAAAAGCCCACGCAGCAATCAGACACAGCACAGTCAGAAATAAAGAAGTAAAAGCATTTTAAAGGACAAAGACCTTGGGCGAAGAGACCACCCAGATCTCTCTGGTGGCACATCAGCTTCATAAATACTTCAACATTCAAACACCCCATAAATCCTTGGCTGCTTCTGTGTTTCCGTATGGCCAGTCCACTCCTGGTAAGACCAGCTCTACCAGGCTCCATTGCCCATGCAGCGATTCTGGAGAAGCTAATCACAATGCTGAAGCTGAAGCTCCAGTACTGTGGCCACCTAATGCAATGAGCCGACTCATTAGAAAAGACCCTGAGGCTGGGAAAGACTGAAGGCAGGAGGAGAAGGGGACAACAGAGGAGGAGATGGTTGGATGGCATCGCCGACTCAATGGACATGGGTTTGAGCAAGCTCCAGGAGATGGTGAAGGACAGGGAAGCCTGGAGTGCCAGTTCATGGGGTCGCAAAGAGTCAGACACGACTGAGAGACAGAACAACAGTCATGTTCTCACATCCCTGTCCTCCTCCTCCTACTTCTCCCTCCTTCAAATAACTCACTACACAGTTAGTGGCTTATCAGCAAACCCTTTCATTTAAGCTGGAAAAGCCCAGTTTTAAGGCATTTCCACCCAGGCATAAGGCTTTCCAAGAAACCGGCATAAAACACCCCAAGGTTGTGCCTCTCTCAGCCACAGCAAAGAGTCATGCATCAAAGTCAGAGAGTGGGCAGAGACCACCTGGACAGTGTTCTCTGAACCCTCCCCTTGCAGTCTCCATATAAGGTCCCTGGAGAGTAGATGATACTGAAGGCAGAACCTGTCCTGTTTGTCTTTACATCCCCAACACCCAGCTCTGGACTATGCAGAGCAGATAGCACTCAGGGTGCTTTGCTGAGTGAACAGATGAACCAACAACACTTCCATTTGTCTGCCTCTTTCCCCCACTCTTCTCTTGCCCTTTACATACCAGCCACACAGGATAGCTTTCATTTCATGCTCTCTCTTACCCTCTGCCTTCATATACCCTTTTCCGACTATACTTCATACACATCCATCTTCAAATCACTGCTTACACTTCCACATTTTCCAGGAAGCTTCCCCAACTGCCTAGACCAGTTTCCCCCAGTAGACAATCCCACAGCTCCCTGTACTTTCCACCTCAGTGTCCTCGTGACCCCTGAGTATCATACTTGCCCAAATGTCTGTCTTTTCCACTATAAAGTAAGCTGCAAGGAGGCAGTAGGCCCCATGCTCTCTAATCATTTGTTGAATGAATGAATAAATGTCTTTTCAAAGACATGCATTAGGAGTAGGCCCTTCCTCCCAAGAGCTCTCTACCACATTCTCTAATCACAGAGAGTGGAAGGGAGCTCCAGGTTACATCTCTGCCCATGTAGAGGATAGTCCACCTTGGACCTGCCACCAAGTCTGTCATGCTTAATCCACCCCCCGGCCCCCATTGGTCTCTTGGAGGCTAATATTTGTATTATTCTACACTACTAATATGTTTACTACAGCAGTTTCCTTTTGCTTTTTCTCTATTTTCCTTGTGCTGTGTCATTTTTAGCCTTTTCACCCTCTTATGTTTTCTCTGTTTGCTTTATTACTATTTAAAAGGAAGTTCCATTACAAAAAGGCCCAGCCTTAAGCAGTTGATTTATTCTAGGTCAGGAGCACTCA
Organism: Bos taurus; assembly: GCF_002263795.3. Lineage (NCBI taxonomy): Eukaryota > Metazoa > Chordata > Mammalia > Artiodactyla > Bovidae > Bos > Bos taurus. The sequence goes on along the minus strand of NC_037330.1, from coordinate 111,113,742 downwards.
ATGTCACTCCCATCTCTACCCATCCCTCCCCAACAGCTAGTGCTACAGAGCCATTTCCTATGTCCAGAGAAGAACTTCTGGTCCAACCCTGGGAGAGTCCCTAGACAATAAGCATATAGGATAGTGAAAAGTTTACCTACCAAAGTCATTACATCTGATCATAAAGGACAGCAAAAGTCCAGGATTTTCTGATCCCAGAGGGTTTAATAAGTCCAGCCTCGAAGTACAGCCCCACTGCCTGTACTTTCGTCTGTGTTTCCCCAGAAGCAGGCTCAGGAGCCTTCATCTCTAGAGGGTCAGAAAATGTCTGAGAAGTGGATAAATCAACAAAGAATGAATGAATGAGCAAATGACTCAAAAGAGAATAAACAGATGGATGAATGGATAAACTAATAAGCAACTGAATAAATAAGATGAATGAATCAATGAGTAAATAAAAGGATAAATAAACAGATGGTACAGGTAGAAGAATGAATAAGTGAAGGAGTGAGTAAGTGAATAAGAGGATGAGTGATTGAGTGAACAAATAAATGAGTGAATTAATAAATAAATTTGAGTGAGGCTTGTAAGTCAGGCACAAACCAGGCATGAATTCCTAGCAGGAACAATAAACCAGTCAGTTCCAGAAAATGAAACTGGATACTAAAAATACAATAAAGAAATTAAAAACAAAACCCATGACAATATGGGAGGCATTGATCAGTGCCCAGGATCAATACTCTCCTGGACAAATCTTCAACATGACCTCAGCCCCATTCACTGACTGTCAGTGGAGCTGTAGACATTCTGAAAAAGACAGACTGAGACAGACAGCCTGTGGGTAATGCCAGTCTGTACGCTCAGTCAAGGCAGTGGTTCTGTACCCTAGCTGTGCTTTCAACAAATCATAATACTTGGTCCCCACGCCCTAAGATTCTGATTTACCTGGACTGAGGGCAGACGGCAAGGAGCAGGAGACAGAAAACGGAAGATGCTGCTCCGTCTGGTTTCTTAAAACTCCCACAGGAATCTAAAGTGCAACCAGGGTTGAGAACCACTGCTTCCATAGTAAATGAAATTTTAATGTGGGCACTTGGGTGCAATCATTTAGAAGCCAGTGACATCCTCATGTGACAAAAAAAAAAAATATATATATATATATGTGTGTGTGTGTGTGTGTGTGTGTGTGTGTGTATAGCCTTTCTGCTTTTTTTTTTAACCAAGTAATATATGAAACTTACACCCTCCACTCTACAAGAGTTACTTCATTGCCTACCCTGCCCACAACTTCTGGGAGGGGAAGCTTCGCCATGTTACTCCTCTTCCTGCACCCACACTAGGCTGATTTCTTGGGGATGGACCGTTAGCCTAGAGGCAGAGATCTAGGGATAGAGTTCAGAGTAAGACTCAGGAATAGAGCATAATTCCAAGAAGGGAGAGAGTCAGGGGCAGAGAGGCTCAACGCTATCCAGAATTCATACTACCTAGTCAATAACAATACCTCTTTACATTTTGATGTAGCCACTTTGACACAGTAACATCAATATGGATGAACAAGATATCACCTCTGTCAAAATGTCTTGCTTGGAGACAAGAAGGCAGATGAGCTTTTGCAGCATAAGGAGACAGCAAGATCCCTGGCAACCACCTGGCCGAAGGACAGCAAGAAATCAGGTAGAAATCCTCAAGCCAACTATTTGGGAAGTGAATGCAGTGTTTTTGGTGCCTGGAACCAGAGGCTGGGGAGATGCTTCTCTGCTTCAATCCAGGGTGCATGGAGGCTTCAGCACTGTACTCTCTGCTTCTTTCCTAACTGGGTTGCCTTCATTTTTAAGAAAGCCATTCTATCTCCATCATGCTAAAGAGGGAAAGATTAATAGGAAAACTGAGCACAGAGAAACTCTCCAGATACCTTAGGCTGAACAATAGGGGGTTGACGCAAGGCAGGGGTAGCACGTAGGAAATTGCTTGTCTATCCCCAGATTCTCATTGCAGCAGAAGATGAAGGAATGGGTAGGGAAGGAATCTTAGAACTTGAAATTCACAGGAGGTAAATTTAGGATCAATAAAAGAAAGTGCTCCTTCATGCAGCAGGGAGTAAGCTTATAGAACTCATCCTCCCAAAAGGAGATGCAGCTGGAACATAAAAGCGTTCCTCAAACTCGCAAATATATTTTGGGTTATTGAAAGAAGAGTGAGTGAAGTGAAGTCGCTCAGTCGTGTCCGACTCTTTGCGACCCCATGGACATCAGGCTCCTCCGTCCATGGGGTTTTCTAGGCAAGAGTACTGGAGTGGGTTGCCATTTCCTTCTCCAGGGAACTTCCCAACCCAGGGATCAAACCCAGGTCTCCCACATTCTTGATAGACGCTTTACCGTCCGAGCCACCAGGGAAGAAGAGGGTGATGTTAAGTTGACATCTAGGAGAACAACTCTGTTTTCTCCTAATTTTCCCTTTAGTGTCCTGGACTCAAGCAAGATTCTGCACTGCAGTGACCGTGGAGATAACCTAGAGTGGTGATCCAACGACCTCCTATTTGATCTGGGGTTAACAATTGCCTAGGAAACTAACTTCCTTCCTTTATGCTTCCTTCTTATAAATGCCTGTGACAGACTCCATCTGTTAAACACCTTCTATTTTCTAGCCACTATTACTTTACACCCACTGTTTAATTTAAATCAAGCTTCCAAAAGGCACTTATTGAATTTTTTTCATGCTCAATACATTTACTGAGTATTTTTTCTACACATAGAACCACTTTACAAGGTTCTATGGGTAGTGAAGAAATTAAAAGACTCCATCTAGGTCTTTAAAGTATCCATGATACATTTGAGAAGGCAGAATAAATATGCATGATTTATTAAACAATTGACAGATACAGGAAACCTCTAGAAATGATGGATAGATACAGAAAACCACTACACATTTGAGGCATGTAAGATAAGGGATCAATGGGGGCTGAGGACTTAACAATGGTGAGTTTAACAGTTACAGCCAAGTGACTAAGAGCAAAGCCCTGGCTCTAGGTGGGTTGCTTTCAAATCCAGCTGCTCCATTCACTAGCTGTGGCACTTGGGTAAGTGACGCCATCTCTCTGAACCTCAGTTTCTTTACCTGTGTAGTGTGGATGCTAGCAATACCTTTCCTACAGAGTTGTTGCTTAAATTGTGAATCAGTGCCTTGAAACCCTTAGAGCAATGCCTGGAACATACTGAGTGTTCAGTAAATGTTCGTTTTCACTGTTTTTATCCCTAGTAAGGACCACCACGAGGAGACAGGTGACCAGAAGGCACATAAAGAACCTCCTCACCTGTCTGGCGTGGTCAAGGTGAAATTCAGATTTCTTAAAGAGTCTGCAAAGTGCCAGGCACTGTGCCCTCAGCCTAGTCTTAAATCTCATCTCATGCCTTTCTCCCCTGCTCGTTTTTCTCTAGACACTCTGCCCTTCTCTCTCCTCTGTTCCTTGAGTGCGAGGACAAGCACTTTTCCACCTCAGAGTTTCACACGCGACTTCCTTCTGCCTGGAGCCTCACTCCGCCCCGCCCCCACCCTTCTTCACATGGCTGGCTCCTTCTCATCCTACAAGTCTAGCTTAAATGTCACTTCCTCGGAAAGGCTTTCTGTTGCCATCTGTATCCGTCAGGGTCCTGGCGGGAAACAATGGCACATCACAGAAGGATGATTCAAGGAGTTTTAATAAAAAGGAGTGTTTATAAAGGCATGGAGCAAGAGAAAGGGTGACCACAGGGACAGAGCAGAAACAACCCTCGGCCAGAAGGATGAAGTAGAGGGAGAGGGGCTGCAGCCAGTCCAGGGTGATGCCTGCACAGAGAAGCTAGGAGACTCAATATCGCAACCTTATCCTTCTCTCTAATCTCCTGCTGGAGATTTCCTCTGGCAGAACCCACTAGAAGCAGAGAACAAGAGAGCCCTTTTTTTAAAGCCCCTTTACTATTATTATTATCATTTTTTATTGTACTGGGTCTTCATTGTTCTCTAGTCGCGGCGAGCAGGGACTACTCTGTTGCTGTGCACAGCCTTCTCATTGCGGTGGCCTCTCTTGCTGCCGAACACCAGTTTGAGGTGCACTGGCTACAGGAGTTGCAGCACACGGGCTCAGAAGCTGTGGCGCACAGGCTCTAGAGTGTGGAGGCAGTAGCTGTGATACCCAGGCTTAGTTGTTCTGCAGCACGTGGAACCTTCTAGACCAGAGATCGAACCATGTCCCCTGCATCTTATTGATTTTACCACTAGGTAAGTCCCAAGAGAACTCATTGATGTGGTCCATCCCGGTCAGCCTACCAGGGCAGAGACCACAGTAAAAAGGGTGGAGAGAGGGGAGGGCCTAGAGGAGCAAGAGGAAGGCACCAGGCAAGTTTCTCTTGTTACCTTTGAAGTTAGAGCCTTAGTCTTTTCTATATCACAGAACAGTTTATATTTAAGATTCATCTCTAGAACTATGTTGGCTTGATGCACATAGGTAGTAATAATGTCCTAGACTGCATTATGAAGTGCTTATTTTACATCAAGCTCTGTGCTAACAGCTTTATATATTTTATTTCATGTAAGTGACAGAGGCAGGATGTGAACCCAACAAGTTTAGTTCGAGGGCTACACACTTAATGAATATACTACAAAGTCTCTCCAAGCTTGGGTGGAAGGAAATAGGAAGATATTCCAAAGATAGACAGCTAACAAAGACAAAAGATAGCAATAAACAAGTCTCAGACAAGGTCTGGCAGAGTCAGCCCTGGCAGGTGTAGAGAAGCAGAAGGCAAAAGACAAGGGAAAGATTGATTCATAAAACTATCAGGCTAAAGACTTTAGTGTTGGATCCACAGGCAATAGGATGTCGGATGGAATCATAATTACCTGGGGCTGGAGACAGAATGTTCCATGGAGTGGTGTGCAGGATAGTTCATAAGGGAGGGAAAGACAGAGGACCACTTAGGAGACTACAGGGTGACCCAGGTGACAGGTGACAAGTGACTGAACTTGGAAGATGGCCTGGGGAAATAAAGGGCCCCAGGCAGAAGAACAGAGGGGAGGAGGTGGGTGGGGAGTGGTAGTGGGCAGCCCCATTCGGCCCTGTAATTCTGTTTTTACTCTCAAAGCAAACTATTGACTCGATTCTGTTCTTGCCCCGAACCCAAAAGCTGCTTCTTTTTTCATTTGTCAACTTAAGTGGAACAAAAGTCATCAACATCAGTTAATTACCTTGCTGCGGCCTGAAAGGGTCCGTGGACCTGAAAGTCATTAGCCAGGTCTGGTTTTTGGAGTCATTGACCTCCAGTCTCTCTAGGATACGGAGAGGGAACCTTGATTTAATTGACCTGACTAAAACAACAATTTCTGTGATGACTTTCACGGAAATAGGCCCCTAGCAGAGAGATCTTGGTGACACATTAAAAATTCAAGTGCCTAAAGAGCTTCAACAGTCAACAGGTCCACCACTGGGAACCTGACTTCCCCAGCAGCTTGGCAGGCTCCCAGGGGTGCCAGGTGTACTGCCCTTGACCAAGTGGGAACAGCCCACCCAGGTCACCTTGAAGTTAGAGGTAAAGGGCAGAGCTTGAAGGAGGCACACGGGAATGTGAAAGACAAAAAGATTCAAACCTTCCCTGGTATTCCCCGTCGGAGTGGAGGGAAACAGCATCTATGCCAGTGCAAAGCCAGAAATCTGGGACTCCTCTCCCACCCTCGCCCATCACACCCCAAGTCACCAAGTTCTGCCTAGTCTAACTCTTCAGCGCCTCTCAGAGCATACACTTTCTCCATCTGTTCTATCATATCTCCCTTGGTTACTACAAAACATCTTCCTCCCTGTATAATCTTATATTCTGTGCTGACCCACAGTGAATGACTTTTGAGTGTCCCCAGGGCACCCTTTACGCTCTGTCATTGCCACTGGAGGCCACACGTGCACCAGGCACCCAGGCAACGGGGGGCAGAGGGAGCCCCAGTGACTTCAGTGACTTCACACGTCATTACTGGGGCCTTTCTTCATTTCCAGGAGCTGCTGTAACAAATTACCACAAATGTAGTGGCTCCAAACAATAGACATTTATTCTGTCACAGTTATGGAGGCCACAAGTTCAAAAGCAAGGTGTTGGCAGGGCCACAGGCCCTCCAAAGGCTCGAGGGGAGAAGCGTCGCTGCCCCTTCCAGCCTCGGGCAGCTGTCAGCATTCCTTGGCTTGCGGCTGCGTTGTCCCAGTCTCTGCCTCCATCTTCACACGGCCTTCTCCTTGTCTGTCCCCATGCCCCTTCTCTGACTCTTATACAAGTGCTGGTCCTTGGATCATGGCCCACCCAGGATGGCCAGGATGAGCTCATCTCAAGATCTTTAATTACATCTTCAAAGACACTTTTTTCAAATAAGGTCACTTTCACAGGTTTGGAGATTAGAACATAAGCCTATATTTAAAGGCTTAACCAGAAGAGCAGAAAAATGACTAGAGATAGAATGTCTGCTGCTGCTGCTAAGTTGCTTCAGTTGTGTCCGACTCTGTGTGACCCCACAGACAGCAGCCCACCAGGCTCCGCCATCCCTGGGATTCTCCAGGCAAGAACACTGGAGTGGGTTGCCATTTCCTTCTCCAATGCATGAAGGTGAAAAGTGAAAAGTGAAAGTGAAGTCGCTCAGTCGTGTTCGACTCTTAGCAACCCCATGGACTGCAGCTTACCAGGTTCTTCTGCCCACGGGATGTCTGGGTCAACTCAAAATTCATATGTGGAATCTGAATCCTCAGTGTGATAATATTTGGATTTGGGGTGATAATTTGGAGTAGGTCATGAGGGCAGAGCCCTCATATGTGGGATTAGTATCCTTATGAAGATCTTCCCAGGTGGCACTCGTGGTAAAGAACACATCTGCCAATGCAGGAGACATAAGAGATGCAGGTTCCATCCCTGGATTGGGAAGATCCCCTGGAGGAGGGCATGGAAATCCACTCCAGTATTCTTGCCTATAGAATCCCATGGACAGAAGAGCCTGGCGGGCTACCATCCATAAGGTCGCAAAGAGTCGAACACGACTGAAGCAACTTAGCACACATACACACCCTTATGAAAGAGACCTCAGAGAGCTCTCTCAGCCCTTCTGCTTTGTGAGAACACACTGAAAAGACCACCATCATTAAACAGATGCCAAATCTGTTGGTGCCTTAATCTTGGACTTTCCAGCCTCCAGAACTGCGGGAAATACATTTCTGTGGTTTATGAACCACTCAGTCTATGGTCGTTTGTTAAAGAAGCCCAAATGGACTAAGACAAGGACCCTTCTGGAAATACAAGTAGCAGGTGAGGTATGGGAGTATGACCCATGGAAGTACCAGTAAGAGCAATGGTATCAGCCAAATTGTCCTTTAAAATGTACCCCAGTTTTGCACTGAAACCCAGATCCCGAAGGAACCCTGGAAATGACCAGAAGTAGACCAGAGCCTGGAGACTGAGCCTCTCCTTGCTTCCTCTGGATCTGGGATCCCATGATACCATCTGCACATCATCAGCCCCTGTCCTGAAAGCTCTGAGATCCACATCCTAAAGCCTATCTTATAAGCATAGGAAAGGAGCTGAAGGAGGGGTCCAGTTCACTTCAGTTGCTCGGACGTGTCCGACTCTTTGCAACCCCATGAACCACAGCACTCCAGGCCTCCCTGTCCATCACCAACTCCTGGAGTTTACTCAAAGTCATGTCCATTGAGTTGGTGATGCCATCCAGCCATCTCATCCTCTGCCATCCTCTTCTCCTCCTGCCCTCAATCTTTCCCAGCATCAGGGTCTTTTCAAATGAGTCAGCTCTCCGCATCAGGTGGCCAAAGGATTGGAGTTTCAGCTTCAGCATCAGTCCTTCCAATGAAAGAGGGGGGAAGACCATAAACTTGGGGGAGTCAGCAGACTGGGTTTGAATCCTAGTTCAGCCTCACCTCTTTAGGTGGCTCAGAGGTTAAAGCATCTGCCTGCAATGCAGGAGACCTGGGTTCAATCCCTGGGTGGGAAGATCCCCTGGAGAAGGCAATGGCAACCCACTCCAGTATTCTTGCCTGGAGAATCCCATGGATGGAGGAGCCTGGTGGGCTACAGTCCATGGGGTCGCAAAGAGTCGGACACAACTGAGTGACTTCACTTCACTTCACTTCAGCCTCACTAGGTACTTCCATTTCCTTTGCCATAAAAGATGACAATGACAGCTCCCTCTCAGGGCTGTTAGAGCACGTGAAGCCTGAGCACTGTGCCCAGCACATGACAGGGGTTCTAATAACTGTCTCCCCAAAACCTTCAAAGGTCACTGATAGCTTACGGTGAACGATGTCAGATTCGTGATCTCCAAAGATTTAGCTTCGGAACCAGGGACCAGGCTTGATCACTCAAAAGCTTTTGTGTGGCAGAGTTTTATTAAAGTGGAAAAGGAACAGGGAAAGCTTCTGACATAGACTTCAGAAGGGGGACAGAGAATGCCCCCCTTGCTAGTCTTAGCAAGGGAGCTATGTACATTTTTAACTGGTTATTACAGTAAATCTAAAGAATGTCTCAAGGTGGTAAAGGCCTTACCAGACCCAGTCCCACAATATACATTTTAAGATAACAGGATTAGAACTAACAATAGAAAGATCTTACCAGACCCACTCCCATAATATGCATTTGAAGATGACAGGATTAGTCAGAAGGTTCTCAAGAAGGAGAAACAAGTCCTCAAGCAGGATGCATTGTCATTGGTACAGAGTTTAAAGGAAAACATATCCTTGAGCAAGATGAGTTGTTTTGTTATGCAATCATCAGCTCTGGGCTTAAAAAAAAAAAAAAATAAAGTTTGTCTTTTTCTCCTCCTTGAGAACCCCAGACCCCTTTCTCTGCCTCAAAGGCTCTGGACCTCTTCCTCCTCCTTGGGGACCTTGGACTTCTTATCAACCTACCTAGGAATTGACTCTCTCAGTCACCTATTCTTTCTGTCCCTCTCTAGGAAGGATGGTCTTACACCTCCCCAGTCCTGCAAGCATCCAGTCTGATGGAAAGGCTTATAAAGATAGGTAATCAATGAGAAGTGGGGAGTTATAATAGACTCCACTTAAACAGTACCGAACAAGCTTGGGTGAAAACTCCTCCTTTGTGCTTTATGAGCAGGCAATGCTGCAGCCCTTGCCATCCTGCATTAAGCAATGTTTCAACTCTCTGTTTTCTTTATCTAATAAACCAGGCCACTGGGTGAAAACTTGCACTCCCTTGGTACCTTAACATGCTTTTCTCTTCCCTTGTGGTTCTTACATAGGATATGATTTCATTCACTTAATTTACTTGCTGGACCAAGAAGGGACTGTCTAGGTCATACCCTTGGTGTCAAAAAAAGTCTAGCAAAGCTCATATCTTTCAGGTGTATGGGTGCCCAAAATCCCAAGATCCCATGAGATATTTGTAAGCAGAGACAGAAGGGAACCACTGAGAACCAACATCAGCAAATTAGGCATGCAAGTCCCCTGATGTTCTACCTCCACGACCCCACCACCCTCTATCCAGTACTGAGTATTGGGCAATATCGCAGTATTGGAAGATGACTGACATTAGGGAGAGTGTGCAGTTCTTGGCAATGAATATAAAATAATTGCCAATGGGAGAGATGTCCTGTATCTTATTTCAGTCTTAATGGGAATCAGCCCTCTTTAGACTCAAGGATCCACATTGCTGGCCTCCATGCAACTGGCTCTTGTACCCCACCCGGATAAGAGAATTTCCCAAGTGACTGCAAGCCAGAGGTCATCATTTAGCTGCCCTAGTGCCCCCAGGGTCCCCAGTGACTAAGAAATGTTCTTGTTCACCTGACACAATGTACTTTTACTGGCAGGAACTCTAACTGGGCCAGTGGGTCTCAACAGGGGGGAGTTTTGCTCTCCCCACCCCACTCCAGCCTTTTGATAATGTTTAGAGATATCGTTGGTTTTCGCAGCTAGGGAGGAGCAAGTGGCATCTAACGGGTAGAGCACCCTACAATACACAGCACAGCCCCCACCACAAAGAAGTATCCAACCCCATATATCCATAGCCTGCAAGGTTGAGAATCTAGTCTGGACTCTTCACCCAGAACAACACAGAAATGCTTCTGTGAGTCGGACCCAACTCTCTCCATCAGCACTGGCCATGCCCTGGCAATTCAAGCTTGTTGGGTGAACTGGTTTCCCTCCCAGCACTGGGCCCACCCCTCTCTGATGCCCGCAGCCCCACCCCTCGGGGACAGGACTCATGTGGCTAAGATGAAAGACTGGTGCCGCAGGCCCCCATGCCAACTCACCACTTGATTGCTTTTAATTAATTCTGCTTGATTACAGCACATGGGAGTCGCATCGGAGAGATAAGACAGGCTCTTTATATTCTGTCTTCATTAAAAAGTTTGGATCTGGAAGCCTTTTCAAAGAGTTATGTGTCTCCTTTACTTTTGTGTCATTTTTAATTGAGGAGGGCACAGGGAGATATGCGGAGCTACGCTGGAGCAGACTTTGAAAATGAAAGATGAAATGTCTGAGGCCCCTTCTGGGGCAAAAACAGCCAGGATTGGGATCCAATTGAGATAGCCAGGAGAGGGCCAGCCCACTGTGGCTGAGAGAGAGATGTGAGGAGGGAAGTATCTTCTTAGGCCACTACCAGTGGCGCATTAGTCCAGATCTATGGAATGGCAGGGCCCAGGTACTTTGTCAGGTGAGGAGAACTCTCAGGGAGGAGCTGGGAGATTGTGCAGTAGTGATAAAAGAGAGCGGTCGGGGAGGATGGACCACCTTCAGTTATCTACGCCCATCTTCTCCAGCTGGAGGGTCATTCTCTCCACAGGGGAACCTTGCCCAACATCTCCATGTGGAGTTAATCACTTTTCCCTCGGGACTCCTACAATACATGCTTCATCTCTTGAGCGAAGCATCAAGCTGTATTAGTTATCTACTGCTGCATAACTAATTACCCACAAACTTCGGGCTTAAAACTGCAAATGGCATTCATTATCTCACAGTGTCTATGCATCGGGAACCTGGGTGTGGATTAGCTTGCTGCCTCTGTTTAACTGCCTTGGGATGCTTCAGTCAAGAAAGGAAAGATCCACCTCCAAGTCCACTCACATGGCTGTTAGTAGATTTCAGAATATCCACTTCCAAGCTCATTCCTATAGCCATTGGCAAGCCTCAAGTCCTCCCTGGCTATTGGCTGGAGATATCAGTTCCTTCCACATGAGTCTGTTCATAGAGCTGGCCTCCCTCAGAGCAAGAGAGCAAGAGAGGGAGGACAGCAACTCAAGACAAAAGCCAGAGCCTTTCAGTAACCTGGTCACAGAAGCAACATCCCATCACTGTTCCTATATCTGTTAAAATCAGAGAAATGCAAATTAAAACCACAATGAGGTACCATCTCACGCCAGTCAGAATGGCTGCTATCAAAAAGCCTACAAACAATAAATGCTGGAGAGGGTGTGGAGAAAAGGGAACCCTCTTACACTGTTGGTGGGAATGCAAACTGGTACAGCTACTATGGAGAACAGTGTGGAGATTCCTTAAAAAACTGAAAATAGAACGGCCATATGACCCAGCAATCCCACTGCTGGGCATACACACCAAGGAAACCAGAATTGAAAGAGACACATGTATCCCAATGTTCATTGAAACACTGTTTACAATAGCTAGGATATGGAAGCAACCTAGAGGTCCATCAGCAGACGAATGGATAAGAAAGCTGTGGTACATATACACATGGAGTATTACTCAGCTATTAAAAAGAAAGCATTTGAATCAGTTCTAATGAGGTGGATGAAACTGGAGCCTATTATACAGAGTGAAGTAAGTCAGAAAGAAAAACACCAATACAATATATTAACGCATATATATGGAATTTAGAAAGATGGTAATGATGACCTTATCTGCGAGACAGCAAAAGAGACACAGACATAAAGAACAGACTTGGGGACTCTGTGAGAGAAGGTGAGGGTGGGATGATTTGAGAGACTAGCACTGAAACATGTATATTACATACGTGAAATAGATCACCAGTCCAGGTTTGATGCATGAGACAGGGTGCTTAGGGCTGGTGCACTGGGATGACCCTGAGGGATGGGATGGGGAGGGAGGTGGGAGAGAGGGTCATGATGGGGAACACATGTCCACCCATGGCTGATTCATGTCAATGTATGGCAAAACCCACTACAATATTGTAATTAGCCTGCAAAAATAAATAAATTTTTTTAAACAGTGAGTCACTGGGTCCAGACCACAGACAAGAGAAGGGAGTACAGTAAGTCTCCTACATATGAACATTGAAGTTGTGAATTTTCAGAGGCGAACATCCATTTGCATGTCCAGTCACATAAGCCCACACGTCTGGCATTCATCGTCATGCGCGTGCGTCCTCTACCAGCAGTTGTGGTTTTGTGTCCTTTTCCATACAGCACTGTACAGAATAGAGTCGTATAGTATCTCTACCTCAAGCCCAGCATGTCCAGAAGCAAGTGACTTTCTTTATCTGAGGAGGCACTGTGCGTTTTTGAAGCACAGGACCTGAAAGTTGAACGGCACACGAAGGCTGCCTCCAGTTGTTCAGAAGACAACCCAGTGCTGCCACGCCATCTATGACACGAAAAAGAAGAGCTGCTATCCGGACATCACTGGACTGTTCTTCTAGGAAGGTAGATAGAACTGAATCCAGCAAGGAATCAGAACCTGTGTCAACATCAGGCCTGAGTGAAATTGCCCTCCGTCTCCTACTGCTGACGATCCTTCAGTGCCACCATCCCCCTCCTGCCCTGCCTCCTCCCGTTGGTAACTCTTCTCGCCTGTTCGCTCACTGTCAGCCCCCTGTGTGCCAGCTGTTGTACCGTACTACTGTACTTTTCAAGGTGTTGTACTGTAAGATTAAAACTATTTTCTTTACTTTTTTGGGTTTGCTTGCTTTTTATGTATTTGTGTGCTGTGCTCAGTCGTGTCCAACTCTGCAGCCCCAAAAACTGTAACCTGCCAGGCTCCTCTGTCCATGGGTATTCTCCAGACGAGCATAGTGGAGTGGGTTGCCATTTCCTCCTCCAGGGGGTCTTCCCAACCCAGGGTTCAAACCCAGGTCTCCCACATTGCAGGCAGATTCTTTACCAGCTGAGCCACTAGGGAAGCCCATTATCTGTGTGGAAAGTATTATAAACCTATTACCTAAAGTACTACATAGCTGATTGTAATACTAGTTGGCTACCTAGACTAAATTTGTTGGACTTAACAAACAAATTGGACTTAGGAATGCACTCTCGGAAGGGAACTCATACGTTTGTAGGTGACTTACTATACGTGAGGGCATAAACACAAGAGGCAGAGACCACAAGGGGCCATCAGAGAGGCTGCCTCCCATAATCCCATGCGCTGTAATAATCTGCCTCTTTTTCTGAAACTGTTGGTCCTTGAGGTTGGGACCCCCTACCTCCAAATCTCCAACAACTAGTCCAGTGTCTAGGACACTCTGGGCACTCCAGGGGTGTGCAGTAGAATGACAAATGCATAAATGCATGCATGCATGAATTAATACATGAGTGAGTGAATGCGCAAATAAACGAAATCATCATCTCTTAAACCTTATTTATACTTGTCAAACCAGTCCTCAGCAAAGAAAACTTGTTTGCCTCTATACCATTGCAGGGATAGATCCAAGTCATCTAAAAACTGAATCATAAACTCAATTATGTTATTTATATATTAACTTGAGATCACAGAGTACAATTATATTTTATTCTATTAAACTTGGTGCCAGAACTATATTTTCTCCTATTATTGTTTGATCTGCCTGTGGGTGTGTGCTAAATCGTTTTAGTTGTGTCCTACTCTTTGTGGCCCTATGGATTGTAGCACATCAGGCTCCTCTGTCCATGGGGATTCCCCAGGCAAGAATACTAGAGTGGGTAGCTATGCCCTCCTTCAGGGGATCTTCCTGAACCAAAGATCGAACCTGTATCTCATGACTCCTTTATTAGCTGGAGAGTTCTTTACCACTGGGGTTTCCCTGGCAGCTCAGCTGATAAAGAATCCGCCTGCAATGCAGGAGACCTCAATTCAATTCCTGGGTCAGGAAGATCCCCTAGAGAAGGAATAGGATGCCCATTCCAGTATTCTTGCCTAGAGACCCCCCATGGACAGAGGAGCCTGGTGCCACCTGGGAAGCCCATGGTTTAATCTTCATCCACTCTTAAATATTTTCTCTTTGGGAACTAATGACTGATAGTAAATTAACAATGTTGAAAAGAAAAAAAAAAAAAAACAGCTTTTCATTATTTTAAGCTGTTATGTGGGACTCTAAACAGTACGGCAATGATCAAGAGTGAAGAAATTCTATCTAGACCTAGTTAGTCTTATGCAAGATAGATCAGCAGAGGAGCTGGAAACTCAGGAGCAAAGGTTTGAGCCCAGAGAGACTGGTGCCTGAGGACCCAGCAGATCAGCTGGAATGTGGCCATGGCAAGAAGCCGAGCCCACCGAAACTTACTGAAACAAGTCAACTCATGCCAGTGGTGCCCCAGGGTCCAGAGACAGGCTAAGGAGTGATCAACAGATGAACAGTTTCCCAAGCAATTCAGCTGCAAAAGGATTTAGGCAAAAAATAAGTTCTTCAAAGGTGAGTGGAAGGCCAGTGTAAAGAACCTGGCATGAAGTAAGGACGGTTAGGGTCCTAGGGCCCTGGGCTCAGAGACAGAATCCCATCCCACAAAGATGGTCTGAACAAAGTAAGACCTCAGTGCTAGCAGGACTGGCGTACAAAACCAGAACACAAGGTGATGAGTGAGCTAAGACCCAGATACTAGGAGTACAAAGGAAGGCTTTGGTTTCAGGATTAAGCAGAGGGCTTCTCTCTAAGATTAGATTGAGTCCTTTAATACCAAAACCTAAATGAGAGCTCCCTCAATTTCCCATCCCCAGAACCAAATTGGGCCCAGAGTCTGGAGGTGGTGGGAAGGGAGATGCTGGGATCTAGGGAGAAATCAAAGAACTTGTACCTTCCCAACCACCTGGTCCCCCACCTCTTGGAGGAGAGGTGCCCCTCTTCAGAGCTCAAATTCAGGACTGGCATATTGGGCCACAGTACCACCGAATGGGGCTTCAAAGAAGTTGTGCAAACATGGGAGTGGCCATTTTATGGATGGTCTCCCCTCCTATGAGAGTAGGTAAGAGGGGTACAAAGGAAACATACCCAGGGAAAAAGCCCTGGTGGATGATCAGCTCTAAGCACCAATGTAAATCCTTTCTCAAATCTTCTTCTGGTTCCACTCACTGACACTGAAGCTTTGGACTAATCTGTCCTCACCTAAACAGGTGAGAGCTGAGATTGGGATCCAAGCTTTGGGTGGAAGAAGATGAAGCAGACCAAACTTTCTTCTTTTACTTTGGCTGCATTGAATCTTAGTTGCGGCAAGCAGGATTTTTAGTTGCAGCACGTGGGATCTAGTTCCCTGACCAGAGATCGAACCCAGGCCCCCTGCATTGGGAGCAGAGGTCTTAGGACCACTGGACCACTAAGGAAGTCCCATACCAAAAGTTTCAGGTCACTGCTGTCAACATAGCTAAGGCAGAGATGGCCCCTCACAGCCAAGCTGCTGACTCCTGCACCACATTGGGTTTGAAGCTGAGGCCCCAGAGTTAAAAATCCTTCCTTGCACTGTCCTGAGTTCCTAGCCTATGACCATCACACTGTCATATTTCAGTCACAGGGCAGTATGACTTCTGGAGTCAATGAGACCAACCTCCCTCCCAGACATCAAGCTGGGAGTCCAAGAGAGCTCTTAGGTTGCAGAGTCTATTATTACAGTTCAGGATGGAGAGACCTATACAGGTTGTTTCTGGAGACCAATGACATGGAATCTGAAATGACCGTGATTTGGTGTAGGTGTAGATAAAGCATACACCTTTTAGAAGACAGGAGAAGCCACATATTGAATCCATCCTGAGGGAACTACTTCCAAGGAGTTAATTAGGATAAATCGTTCAGTGTGGGTTATTTATTTCTTTATTTATTTAACAACCCTTTATTGATGCCTGCCTGCAATGTGGCAGGCGCTGTGGGGAATACAAACATGCCCAAGGTACGGTCTCTGGACTCAAAGGAGCCTGTAATCTGGCAGGAGAGACAGATGCCTACACAGTTAACACAGGGAGGGAGGAAGCAGGAGAAGGGGGTGAGCGTGCAACTAATCAGCCTTCCCATTCCAATTAGAACCCTTGGGCTCAGTGGCAAAGTTGATAAGACACTCAAACCCTCCCAGGTCTGGGAGTAGGAAACCTCCTGAATTATGAAGAGTTCAAAGGCAAAATGCATGTGGTTTTAGTGTGAATCTGATCATTCCTGGTAGATTTCTAAGTCTTATTGTCTGGTTTTGAATAGTATGGCTAGGCTTACTCTAGACAGGAATGCTATAGGTAAATTGAATTATTGAGTTGCCTTAAATACTGGATATGGGATCAGAATGCAGGAATAAGGAGCAAGAAAAAGAACATTCATCCATTCAAAAATTATTTCTTGTTTTGCAGTATGAAAAAGAGTTCTGGAGACTGATGGTGGTGATGGTCACATGACAATATGAATGTACTATACATTTAGCAATGGTTAAGATGGTTAATTTTATGTTGTGTGTGTTTTACTACGATAAGAAAAAGTGAAAAAGAATTATTGAGTTAATTAACATGTATAAAGCACAGTATTACAAGCTGGCCCAGATAAAAATGTGAATGGTACAGAATCCTTGCCCTTAGGAAGCTCACAATCTAAGGGGAAAAGTCAAGAAACAAGTAAATCTCAGCTCAGACATCACCTCTCCCGGGAAGCCTTGCCTGATCCTTGCACACTGAGTTAGGTCTACTCCAATTCTCTCTCAATAATCTGTGCTGGTTTGTTTCAGAATCATCATCATTTATTCAGCAAACATTTATTAAGCTAGGCATTAAGGATATAAAAGCAAATGAGGCTTTCAATGTAAAGGAAGAAACAAACATGCCAATGAGTAAGTATTTAAAAAAAATAATACTGCACCTCTCTAAACCATAGACTGAGCTTCTAAAGACTGGGTTGAGTAAATATTTGTTAGATGGATGGATGGATGCATGCATTGATAAATGAGTATGTGTGATATGGAGAAATGAAAAACAAACTCTGTGCCTGTGAATATAAATATGGATCATTTAAAGTGGGTTTCAAGGGACTTTCCTGTGGTCTAGTTGTTAAGACTTCACCTCCCAATGCAGGGGGTGCAGGTTCAACCCCTGGTGGGGAAGCTAAGATCCCACATGCCTCATGGCCAAAAACCTGAAACATAAAACAGAAGCAGTATTGTAAAAATTCAATAAAGACTTTTAAAATGGTCCACATCAAAAAAGAATTTAAGAAAATAAAATGGGCTTCTGTTCAGTACAGTCACTCAGCCATGTCCAACTCTTCACGACCCCATGGACCACCACACACCAGGCCTCCCTGTCCATTACCAGCTCCCGGAGTCTACCCAAACTCATGCCCATTGACTCTGAGATGCCATACAACTGTCTCATCCTCTGTCATCCCCTTCTCCTACTGCCCTCAATCTTTCCCAGCATCAGGGTCTTTTCAAGTGAGTCAGTTCTTCCTATCAGGTGGCCAAAGTATTGGAGTTTCAGCTTCAACATCAGTCCTTCCAATGAACACTCAGGACTGATCTCCTTTAGAATGGACTGGTTGGATCTCCTTGCAGTCCAAGGGACTCTCAAGAGTCTTCTCCAACACCACAGTTCAAAAGCATCAATACTTTGGTGCTGAGCTTTATTTATAGTCCAACTTTCACATCCATACAGGACCACTAGAAAAACCATAGCCTTGACGAGATGGACCTTTGTTGATAAAGTAGTATCTCTGCTGTCTAGCTTGGTCATAACTTTTCTTCCAAGGAGCAAATGTCTTTTAATTTCATGACTGCAGTCACCATCTGCAGTGATTTTGAAGCCCAAAAATATAAATTCAGCCACTGCTTCCACTGTTTCCCCATCTATTTGCCACGAAGTAATGGGATAAGATGCCATGATCTTAGTTTTCTTCATGTTGAGCTTTAAGCCAACTTTTTCACTCTCCTCCTTCACTTTCTTTTTTTTTTTAATTTAAATTTATTTCTTTTAATTGGAGGCTAATTTATTTTAATTGGAGGCTAATAATTTAATTTTAATTTAATAAATTTAATAATTTATTAAATTTATTTAATTTAATAAATTTAATAATTTAATAAAAAATAAATTTTTAATTTAAATTTATTTATTTTAATTGGAGGCTAATTTATTTTAATTGGAGGCTAATAATTTAATTGGAGGCTAATACACTATTGTATTGGTTTTGCCATACATCAACATGAATCCACCATGGGTGTACACGTGTTCCCAATCCTGAACCCCCCTCCCACCTCCTTCCCCATACCATCCCTCTGGGTCATCCCAGTGCACCAGCCCCAAGCATCCTGTATCCTGCATGGAACCTGGACTGGCGATTCATTTATTATATATTATACATGTTTCAATGCCATTCTCCCAAATCATCCCACCCTCTCCCTCTCCCACAGAGTCCAAAAGATTGTGCTATGCATCTGTGTCTCTTTTGCTGTCTCATATATAGGGTTATCATTACCATCTTTCTAAATTCCATATATATGTGTTAGTATACTGTATTGGTGTTTTTCTTCCTGGCTTATTTCACTCTGTATAATCAGCTCCAGTTTCATCCACCTCATTAGAACTGATTCAAATGTATTCTTTTTAATGGCTGAGTAATACTCCATTGTGTATATGTACCACAGCTTTCTTATCCATTCATCTGCTGATGGACATCTAGGTTGCTTCCATGTCCTGGCTATTATAAACAGTGCTGCAATGAATATTGGGGTACACATGTGTCTTTCAATTCTGGTTCCCTCGGTGTGTATGCCCAGCAGTGGGATTGCTGGGTCATAAGGCAGTTCTATTTCCAGTATTTTAAGGAATCTCCACACTGTTCTCAGTAGTGGCTGTACTAGTTCACTTTCATCAAGAGGCTCTTTAGTTCTTCTTCACTTTCACGGGTACCTTATTTTTGACAAAGGAGGCAAGAATATACAATGGGGCAAAGATAGCCTCTTCAATAAATGGTGCTGGGAAAATTGGACAGCTACATGTAAAAGAATGAAATTAGAATACTTCCTAACACCATACACAAAGATAAACTCAAAAGGGATTAAAGACCTAAATGTAAGATCAGAAACTATAAAACTCTTAGAGGAAAACATAGGCAGAACACTCAGTGACATATATCAAAGCAAGATCCTCTGTGACCTACCTCCTAGAGTAATGAAAATAAAAACAAAAGTAAACAAATGGGACCTGATTAAACTTAAAAGCTTTTGCACAGCAAATGAAACTTAAAGCAAGGTGAAAAGACAACCCTTAGAATGGGAGAAAATAATAGCAAACGAAACAACTGACAAAGGATTAATTTCCAAAATATACAAGCAGCTCATACAACTCAATATCAGAAAAACAAACAACCCAATCAAAAAGTGGGGAAAGACGTAAACAGACATTTCTCCAAAGAAGACATATGGATGGCTAACTAATACATGCAAAGATGCTCAACATTGCTCATTATTCAGTTCAGTTCAGTTCAGTCACTCAGTCGTGTCTGACTCTTTCTGACACCATGAATTGCAGCACACCAGGCCTCCCTGTCCATCACCAACTCCCAGAGTTCACTCAAACTCATGTCCCTTGAGTCGGTGATGCCATCCAGCCATCTCATCCTCTGTCGTCCCCTTCTCCTCCTGCCCTCAATCCCTCCCAGCATCAGAGTCTTTTCCAATGAGTCAACTCTTTGCATGAGGTGGCCAAAGTACTGGAGTTTCAGCTTTAGCATCAGTCCTTCCAATGACTATTCAGGACTGATTTCCTTTAGGATGGACTGGTTGGATCTCCTTGCAGTCCAAGGGACTCTCAAGAGTCTTCTCCAACACCACAGTTCAAAAGCATCAATTCTTTGGCGCTCAGCTTTCTTCACAGTCCATTATTAGAGAATAATCCTCATTATTAGAGAAATGCAAACCAAAACTACAATGAGATATCACCTCACACCAGTCAGAATGGCCATCATCAAAAAGTCTACAAACAATAAATGCTGGAGAGGGTGTGGAGAAAAGGGAATGCTCTTGCACTGTTGGTGGGAATGTAAATTGATACAGCTACTATGGAAGACGGTATAGAGATTCCTTTAAAAACTAGGAATAAAACCACCATATGACCCAAAAATCCCACTTCTAGGCATATACCCTGAGGAAACCAAAATTGAAAAAGATACATGTATCCCATTGTTCATTGCAGCACTGTTTACAATAGCTAGAACATGGAAGCAACCTAGATGTCCATCAACAGATGAATGGATAAAGAAGTTGAGGTACATATACACAATGGAATATTATTCAGCCATAAAAAGGAATGTGTTTGAGTCAGTTCTAATGAGGTGGATGAACCTAGAACCTATTATATAGCGTGAAGTGAGTCAGAATGAGAAAGCTAAATATCATGTTCTAATGCATATATACGGAATCTAGAAAAATGGTACTGAAGAATTTACTTAAAGGGCAGCAATGGGGAAACAGACATAGAGAATAGACTTCTGGACATGGGGAGAGAGGAGGAGAAAGTGAGATGTATGGAAAGAGTAACATGGAAACTTACATTACCATATGTAAAATAGATAGCCAACAGGAATTTTCTGTATAACAAAAATTATACAGGGGCTCTGTATCAATGTAGATGGGTTGGGATGGGGAGGGAGGTGGGATGGAGGTTCAAAACGGAGGGGATATATGCATATCTATGGTTGATGCATGTAAAGGTTTGACAGAAAACAACAAAATTCTGCAAAGCAATTATCCTTCAATAAAAAAAATTAATTTTAAAAAATAAAATGGGTTTCAAAAGATAAATAGGAGTCTGCCTGGAGAGAAGACAGGCACCCTACACAAGGGCAGGGGTGTGGGAAGAAGTCTGAAAGTTTGGGAAGCAATGGAGAGCTTGGTTTTAGAAATTCTGAAAGAAAAGCAGAGGGAGCCTGATCAGGAAGGCTCGTTATAGGCTGTTCTAAGGAGTTTGCAGTTTGTTGTGATGATAATCAGAGGCTATGAGAGGTTTTTAAACAGAAGACTGTAGCCGCACTTTTTATTTCAGCTTGCTCACTCTGCAGTGGGTCGGAGGAAGTGAAATTCAGTCAACATAGGTTGATGCAAGGGACCAGGTAAGAAGTAAGTCAGAAATAGAAAAATAAATATCATATATTAATGCATATATGTGAAATCTAGAAAAATGGTATAGATGATGTTATCTGCAAATCAGAAATAGAGACAGACATAGAGACCAAATGTATGAAAAATAAGAGGGGAACTGAGGGTGGGATGAATTAGGAGTTTGAGATTAACATATACATACTATTGATACAGAAGCAACAGTTAGAACCGGACATGGAACAACAGACTGGTTCCAAATAAGAAAAGGAGTACGTCAAGGCTGTATATTGTCACCCTGCTCATTTAACTTATATGCAGAGTACATCATGAGAAACACTGGACTGGAAGAAACACAAGCTGGAATCAAGATTGCCAGGAGAAATATCAATAACCTCAGATATGCAGATGACACCACCCTTATGGCAGAAAGTGAAGAGGAACTCAAGAGCCTCTTGATGAAAGTGAAAGTGGAGAGTGGAAAAAGTTGGCTTAAAGCTCAACATTCAGAAAACGAAGATCATGGCATCTGGTCCCATGACTTCATGGCAAATAGATGGGGAAACAGTGGAAACAGTGTCAGACTTTATTTTTGGGGGCTCCAAAATCACTGCAGATGGTGACTGCAGCCATGAAATTAAAAGACGCTTACTCCTTGGAAGGAAAGTTATGACCAACCTAGACAGCATATTCAAAAGCAGAGACATTACTTTGCCAACAAAGGTCCATCTAGTCGAGGCTATGGTTTTTCCAGTGGTCATGTATGGATGTGAGAGTTGGACTGTGAAGAAAGCTGAGTGCAGAAGAATTGATGCTTTCGAACTGTGGTGTTGGAGAAGACTTTTGAGGGTCCCTTGGACTGCAAGGAGATCCAACTAGTCCATTCTGAAGGAGATCAGCCCTGGGATTTCTTTGGAAGGAATGATGCTAAAGCGGAAACTCCAGTACTTTGGCCACCTTATGCAAAGAGCTGACTCGTTGGAAAAAACTCTGATGCTGGGGGGGATTGGGGGCAGGAGGAGAAGGGGACGACAGAGGATGAGATAGCTGGATGGCATCACTGACTCGATGGACGTGAGTCTGAGTGAACTCCAGGAGTTGGTGATGGACAGGGAGGCGTGGCGTGCTGCGATTCATGGGGTGGCAAAGAATCAGACACGACTGAGCGACTGAACTGAACTGAACTACTGATAGTATGTATAAAATAGATAAGCAGTGAGAACCTACTGTATAGCACAGGGAACTCTACTCAATGCTCTGTAATGACTTAAATGGAAGGGAAATACAAAAAACAGGGCATATATATATATATATATATATATATATATATATATGCAGCTGATTCACTTTGCTGTACAACAGAAGCTAATACAACATTGTAAGGCAACTATACTCCAATAAAAATTTCTTTAAAAATAAAAGGGACAAAACAAGAGATTATCCTTACTTATGTGGTAGAAATATAGATAGAAATGCCCAAAATTAAGAAATGTTTAGGAAGTATGATAGATTTGACAATAAGTTGGACTGGAAGACAAATTCAATTATTCAATAGGCATTTATGGAACACCTACTTTGTAGGAGGCACAATTCTAGATACTGGGAATTTAACACTGAACAGGGGAGCCAAAGTCTTATCCCTGTGAAACTTAGGTTATGGTGTGGTGGAAAAAATTATAATAAAACAAAGAAGCAAACAACAACAAACATGATTAAAAACATGTGAGCTTGAACAAGTCACTTAGTTTTTCTGTGCCTCGGTTTCCCCATCTGCAAAACGAAGATGTTAATAGTATCTACTTCACAGGGTGGTTATGAGGATGCAGAAAGTCAATATCATAAAAGACTTTGAACAGGCCTGGCCTATGGCAACCACTATGTAAGTGCTAGTCATTGTAATTAAGAAAAATAATACAGGGCCACACATTAGAGACGGACTCTCATGGTAGAGTTAGGAAAAGATTGTTTTGGTTGGCAGGTTAAGAAATTATTTTCTGGGCTGCTATTCTTAGCTGGGGCTTCCCAGGTGGCTCAGTAGTAAAGAATCCGCCTGCCAATGCAGGAGACTCGAGATTGTTCGTTGGATCAGGATGATCCTCTGGAGAAGGGAATGGCACCCACTCTGTATTCTTGCCTGGAAAAATCCCATGGACAGAGGAGCCTGGTGGGCTACAGTCCAGGGGGGTTGCAGAGTTGGACACAACTGAGCAACAGCATGCCCATTCTTGACCTGAGATCTAAAAAATGGATGCAGAAGCCAAAATGGTTATGTTCTTTAGAATAACATTCCAGAAGAAAAGCTCCTGAGGCTGGAATGAGCTAGGAGCAGCCAAGAGGTAGACAGAAGCCCAGGGTGACCAGAGCACAGTGAATGAAGGGTAGGGGTGAGGGATAACCCTACAGAGGTCGGCAGGGACCAGATCATGGAGGGCTGCCGGACCATGGGTTTTTATTTCAGTAGCAGCATGAAGGAGGCCATCAGAGGGTTTTACCCAGGAGAACAATAGTCTCTGACTCTTACTTTTGCAACACCATTCTGCTGCTGCTGCTGCTAAGTCGCTTCAGTCATGTCCTACTCTGTTCGACCCCATAGACGGCAGCCCACCAGGCTCCCCTGTCCCTGGGCAACACAATTCTAGCTGCCTGTAAAAGGTTCCAAAATATGGCTCCAATTTCCTCCAATCCCTCTATGCACATCATTTGCTGTTAGAGTTGGCACTCCCTCACCAAGAGGAGAAGCCTGTTTCCCCACCCTGCTTGAATCTGAGCTGGCCTTGTAACTTACTTTGATCAATGCAGTGAAATGTTTGGCGGTTCAAAAGCTAAACCTCAACAGAGGCACTGTTCACTTTCCTTCCACACTGACCATCTGGCTACCCTATGTGCTTACTTTGTGTGAAATATTAATATATCAGTCGCTCAGTCATGTCCAACTCTTTGTGATGTTGTGGACTGTAGCCCGCCAGGCTCCTCTGTCCATGGAATTCTCCAGGCAGGAATGATGGAGTGGGTAGCCATTCCCTTCTCCTGGGCATCTTCCCAACCCAGGGATCAAACCCGTGAACCCAGATCTCCTGGATTGCAGGCAGATTCTTTACCATATGTGCTAATCATATTTATTATTTTCTATGTTTTATGATGTTTAGGTATCTTTAGAGGGTCTTGCTGACTGGAGAGAGACTGCCCTTCCCAGAGCTGGCCAATTCCTAGACAATAAACAGTTTGTCAGTGAGCCCACCTTTCATATACATACCAACCAGTCCCCAGACCATAACCCCAATTACCTCTTTTATCTAACTCTCACACCAGGCCAATATTTCCCTCACCCTAAATCAACCAGGGCCTGCTACCAGACAAGTAGAGACACCTCTTATGCCTCAGAGCCTACTAGAATTATTCAAACCAGCCAGTTCTAAGCTGGTTACCCTGCCCTGCCTTGCTTCCCACACATATTCCAATAAAGACTGTGGCCAGTGCCTTTCCATTACTCCTTTCTGTCTCCTCACTGACACTGGTGATTTGGGGCCCCTGCATGGAGTTCTATGCTTCTCACTTCTAATGGGACTGTGGTAAGTTTAAATTATTCTTTCAATGGCATTGACTTCTCTGTGTCATCACCCAGTCAACTTTACAGATTAAGATCAGACACAAATCATCCTACCATGTGAAGAAACCCAGACTAACCTGCTAGAAGATGAAACCACATAGAGCAGAGACAAGATCCCACGGCTGAGGGCCCTACACCAACCAGCCCCAGCTAATCTGTCAGCTGACTGCAGTGGAATGAGTGGCCCAGGCCAGACCAGCAGAAAAACCACCCAGCTGGAGCCTGACCCAAACTGCTGACCCACAGGATCGTAAACAAATAAAGATAGGGGATGACTTGTCACACAGCAGTAGGTAACGGATACACTGCTCTATGGGGAAAGGGCTCTACAGGAATCAGAGTAGAGGCCAATGTTAGGAGGCATTGGTCCAGGCAGGAATGAATATGACTTGGCCTGGAATGGTAGCTGTGGAGATGGAGGGGAGTGACTGGAATCAAGATATGGTTTGAAGGTAACACTCGCTGCTTAGATGTGAGTGGAAGAGGAGGCGCAGACTCAAGTAAGATGCCGTGATTTTAGCCTGAGTACTTGGGTAACAAAGGGGCATTTACTGAGATGTGAAGAACTGGGGGAGGAGTGGGTTTGAGTTAGGTACAGAGGGAGACAGCAGCTCACTCTGGGATGGATTCAGTTAGAAATGTCTATTAGATATTCAAGTGGAAATGTGGAATTCCAAGTTGGACATTCACACTGGAACTCAAGGGAAAGACTTAGGCTGGAGATATGAACATGTGAGTCAATCAGCTTAGAGGAGACATTGAAAGTCATGGTGCTGAAGCCATCTTATGAGATCACCGAAAGAGGGTATAGAAGGAGGAGGAAAGAAGGTATAGGATCCCTAGGGTTTCAATCTGGAGTTGAGGAGGAACAAGCAAGGCAGACTGAGAAAGAGCAGAGAGCAAGGTAGGAGGAGAACCAGTCCAGTGTTTCAGGGAGAAACGGGTGATCCTGTTGAGAGTCTGGGTAAGAGGAGAAAGAGAAAGAGCCATTAAATTGGGAAACATGGGCTGAGATGAGAGCAATTTCAGTCGCCTAGAGAAGAAGAAAGCCAAGTTCAAGTATGTGGAGGGAAAAAAAATTAGAGTGTGGATGTGAAGACAATGAATCTGAACAACTCCTTTGAGAAACTTCGCTGTAAAGGATAGTAGAAAAATGGGCAATACAGGGGTAGGATGCGAGGTTAAGGGAAGGAACTTTGGTTTTACTTTCTATGATTGTAAAGTGCATTCGACCTTCAAAAGAATAACTATAGCATCTATGTGCTGTTTGAAGCGAGTTTTCTCTTTTTTTTAAGATGAGAGGTACTACAGCATTTTGTATGCTAATGGGAATGATCCAGTTGAGAGGGGAGAAACTGATGATGCAGGAAAGAGAAAGGATATTTACAGGAACAAAGTCCTTGAGAAGGTGAGAAAGAATGGGATCCAGGACAGCGTGGAGGGGTCGGCCGCTGTTAAGAGTAGGGACACATCTTCCATTGTAACAGGAGGTTTGTCAATTTAGTGATGGGAAGACACAGGAGTTCTTGTCTGATTGCTTCTACATCTCATTGAAGTGTAAGACAAGGTCATGAGCTGACAGTGAGAATGTGGGGGAGGGTTGGGGGTTTGAGCAAAGAGAAACTGCAGTCTCTGAGTGGGAAAGGGAACACAGGGAGGTGGTGCCCTGGCATTGCTGGGCAGTGTCCAGGGTATATCTAAGGTCTGTAGTCATGAATTCAGAGCGAGACCAGTCAGCGGGCTTATAGGGTTTCTGTAACAGTGCTCAGAGGTGCTGATAATCACAGGACCAATGAGTACGGTTGGGACTTCCCCTGTGACTCAGCAGTAAAGAATCCACCTGCAGCGCAGGAGCTGTAGGAATCATGGGTTTGATTCCTGGATCAAGAAGATCCCTGGAGGAGTACATGGCAACTCACTCCACTATTCTTGCCTGGAGAATCCCTTGGACAGAAGAGCCTGGCGGGCTACAATCCATAGGGTCGCAAAGAGTCGGACACAACTAAAGCGACTTAGCATGCGTGCACACATGAGTAGGGTTAGTCAGGTTAGGTCTCTTGCCAAGATGGAGGTTTAGCTCAGAAGGCAGTTAAGGCCATTTATAAGGAAATAATTACAATACATCCTGAGCATGACTAATGAGGGGGTGAGGGAGATGGAGGGTGACTCATAGGTTTTTGCAGTGGACCTACAGGTAGGTGCCATCTGCCAAGACGCCATTCCCATCCAGGAGGAAGCCCAGGTTTTGGGAAGGGAAGACTCTGAGTATAGTGGTGTCTATGGGGATGCGTGCAGGCAGGACACCACCTCCCCTTCCTTCGCCCTCTCACCTGCCCCGGCCCCCTACCTGGGAAGGTGGGACACAACCTCACTGGACCCGGTGCCCACTGCCCTGCACAGCCAGCTGCAGCATCCCTCCTTCTTTAGGAACCTGTCAAGGCCTGTTTGCAGGTCTTTTTAGTTGAATACATTTTAATCAGAAAATTAATCAGGAAACACCAGTTCAGCAGATAATTGAACAATGAGGAGACATGATAATTGCTGTTTAGTCTAATTAACTTTGTTAAGTCTTTATTGGTAACAGAGACTTCCTGAGTGAAACTTATTAAATGTCCTTCCCTGGAAAACTCAATTCCTATTCAAAGGAAAAGTCATAGGTTCCAGATCTTTGTCTGCATTATTTCCAGAAAAACGACCTCAGCCCCACAGCAGTCCAGAACATCGCTCCTCTGCTTTGGGGCCAGAGGAGACCTGTCAGTCTCTCCGTGGGCTCTGCCCAGCTTCCTTCCGAAAGCACAAGCATCCCAGGTCCAAGGCACAGGGCTCACTGCCTCCATCTTCCACTCCCCTTTGCTCACTTTTTCATTCTTTAGTCTCCTTTCCACTCCACTTCTCCTGTATTCTCTACCTTGATTTTTCATTTTGCTGCTCCATCTTTGAACCTTCTCACTTGCCCCTGTTCTCCCTCTGCCATGCACTGAAGGAGTTTTGGGGTGAGCTCTGGGTTTAGGGGTCTCTTCCATCCCTCAGCTACCCTGGATCTCTACCCAGCTGCTCCTCAGATCCCCCGCTGCAGGGGTCATAGCCCTCGTCCGGGACTGTGTGTGGAGGGAGAGGGCTGGTTCCCACCCCTTCCTCCCTTTGTGCTCCCTACCCATCATAAAAATGTTCCCTACATTCTCCTCTCCCTTCATTATTATTATCTTTTTTATTTGTACAGCTTGTAACTAGGTGTTTATGAAGTAAAGGAAAACGGGAAAAAAAGAGAGAGCCACTACTGTAGGTCACTAGGCACTCTCCAAACCACATGACTTACAGCCCATTTGTCCTGTCCTCCTTTTATGCTTTGAGGACCTTCTTAAATAGAGTCATGGAAAGAGCACCAAGCCCTCCACCCAGGGGCAGGGACCACCCATGCAAATCACCTATAGGTAGGACCTGGCAGATATTACACTAATACACCAACAGGCATCTGACTCCAAGCCATTCAAAAGCAAGCTGTTGGCCTGAGTTTTCCAAATAAAGTGCTACTTAATCCATATGGTCCCTTTGCAAAGGAGACTGTGCCTTCAGGGGCCCAAAGGTGTGCAAGGAGGTTGATTCATGCACTAAATGTTTTCCTCCTTAAAACTTCTTCTTGCTCTTCCCTCTGCAATCATTTCTTATGTGGGTCCTCTCAGAGGGAACTTGCTTGTAATCTGCTGCCTTGCTACACACAGCTAGTTCCAGCCCCCAGCTCCCATTTCCCCCATGGGGAACCATCCTGATACCAGCACCATCAGACACAGTCAGGACATCTAGCTTATGGAAGCCCCGGAGATTTTACTGAATGATAGGAACGAGGAAATAAGTTGGGGCTTCCCCAGTGCTCAGTGGTAAGCGATCCACCTGCCAATACTGGAGACACAGCTTCAATCCCTGGTCCGGAAGATTCCCACATGCCATGGAGCAATTAACCTGCGCACCACAACTATTGAGCCTGTGCTCGAGAGCCAAGGAGACGCGAACTGTTGAGCCCGCATGCCAGAACTACTGAAGCCTGTGTGCCTAGAGCTTGCGTTTCCTAACAAAAGAAGCCATTGCAATGAGAAACCCAAGCACTGCAACGAGAGAACAGTCACCACTTGCCACAACTAGGGGAAAGTCCATGCAGCAACAAAGACCCAGAACAGTCAAACATAAATCAATAAATAGAATTATTTTTTTTAAGTAAGTGTTACCTGTCAAGCTCAAAAAGTGGGACACTCAGAAGATGCTTCAGTAAGACAGAGAAAGCCCCTCTCTCCTGTTGCAACTCTGCACAGCCACCTTCGTTTCAACCCCCTCTCACCACCGTGGCAATTAGCAAGAGGGCCAGCGGCCATCCTGACCGCAGCCTGTATTCCAGGGATGCTTGTCTCGAGGTCCCCTCCTCCCTCTGCCTTGTGAACTCTTGGCACCTGACCTTTAGCGCCTGTTCACATGTGCTGAAGGGTCTGGCTGCTCCAGACAGTCTGTCACAGGTGGTTTTATTTATCACAAGGGCTCTCTGTCATGTCTAACACCAATAGGCCAAATAGTATTAAATGTATTTAGACCTTGCACATCAACCAGGGGAAAGGTGACAGTGAAATGTGCCAGGGATAAAGGAAGTACAGACCATTACCAGTGGTTTGGTTTAGCAGGCCGAAAAGCGAAGGGAGACAGGCTGCCATTTCTGCCTTGTCTGGGATAATGTCTCCCTCACTGCTGGAGATGGACCCCTCAACCGGTCCTCCAGCTCCTTCTGAGAGTCTCCCCAGGTACAGCACAGGGTGTTCTAGAAGGAGCTGCTGCCATGGCCTCGGGTGAGGTCAAGAGGCTGCTGAGCCCGGGTGACCCGCCTGATGCCCCCAGATGGCCGCCTCTGATGCCCTGGCTCAGGATGTGGCTGCTCTTCTGAACCTGTGTCATCTCTTCCCCGAGTTTGCTAATCCCTATATTAGTTATATTAGTGCTGAGAACAAGCTAGAACTTTAGGGAGGATTATTGAAGATTTCGGACTAAAGAAAAGGAAGTACAGCATAAGGCACAATTTAGAACTACTCCTAGAAGTGGTCACCCTTGGAACAGCCAGCCCCAAACCTGACCTCAAAACCTCTTCCTGGACTGGTTCCCTGCTTAGATGCTGGGCAGTTCTTCCCCTCCAAGCACAGATCTGCCTCCCAAGTCCTCAAATCCTATCCCAAAATGCTGGACAACGGGGTCCCCACTGACACTGACCCCACCCACCCACAGGGTCCAGCACCAGGTCCCCAGTAAGACAACCCTTCGAGAATCTCATGGCACATTTCCCAAAGTCTGGGTCCCTGGTGGAGCCAGGCTGTGCTGGCTGAGGCCAGTCCAAACCTTTCCCCAGTCTTTCCCCTGCAGTGCCCGGAGGTTCAGCTCCACACCCCTCTGTGCTCCCCACTTCCCCAGTCCCTCCTTCCCTTCCATCAAGGGCTCAAAGAAAATTCTCACCATCTTGGTACAAATGCAACAATTTACAGGCTGCTCGGGGCAGTCTGGATCCAGAATTAGAAAGGAAAGATTTCTCTAAAGGAAACATAATTTGCAGAGGCATGGCTCTGCTAAAATACCCTCCTGATTTACATTACTAAGCAGTACACCTAACATCGCATTTAGGTCTTCTCCAAGTATCAAGGAGAGCACTTGCTTCTCATTTGCATAACCACAAGGACCCACTCAAGAGGTCTGGCCAAGAATAAAGGGACAGACTCCACCCTAAAAGACAAACACTGCATTACTTTTAAAAGAAGTTTTTCCGCTTCAAAAATGGTAAGGTCCGAGCTACCAGGTGCCCTGTTATATAAGGAGCGGAAGGAGGGGATAAATTTGAAGTCAGGGATGATGTCATATGTATCTCTAGATGTGTGAATGCCCTGCTTAAGAGTCTCTGCACACATATAGGTTGTCAATAAACAGTAGTCAAATGAAATGGTGTGGACAGGGCAGGTGTGAGACCCAGGTCTGGGGCAGCCTGGAAATGAAAACTAGAGGGACACCAGGCCTATCTATGCAAGCCAGAAGGAGCCAGAGAAGGTCTTCTCAGGCTGGAAGATGCCGTGGGCTCAGAGACGCTAAAGTCCCCCATCAGGGCTGTGTGCTCTGGCCTTGGGCCCTAACTACACCTCCAGCTGAGAGCACGTGGCTCTGAGTCCATGGAGTTTGGCTGCAGTTTGTGTAATAATAATACTTATGTAATAATAATATTCATAGCCTAAGCAGCGTGATATATATCAGCTCAAACAATAATCACAACTCCATTTTAATAGGGGGAAGATACCAAGAAGAAGGTATCTTTACCACTTCCAATTAATAATTGCAAAGTGAGGCACAGGAGGTTAAGATATTTGCCTTTTCTCATAACAAGCCAGATAGTATATAAGTATTTAGCTTTGCAAGCCATGTGGTCTCCACTGTTAAGTCCGCAACTCTGAATTTGTAAAGCAAAAGCAGCCACAGGCAATATGTTAATAAATGGATGTGGCAATGTCCCAATAGTGTTAGTTGCTCAGTCCTGTCCAGCTCTATGCAATCACATGGACTGTGGCTCTCCAGGCTCCTCTGTCCATGAGATTCTCGAGGTAAGAATACTGGAGTGGGTAGCCAATTCCATTCTCCAGGGGATCTTCCCAACCCAGGGATCGAACCTGGATCTCCCACATTGCTGACAGATTCTTTACCCTCTGAACCACCACTATGTGTCCTAATAAAACTTTATTTACAAAACCAGGCAGTGGGACACATATGGCCCCCAGGCTGTAGTCTGCCAGTCCTTGAGCTAGGAGGTAACTGACTTTAGGGTCTACATTCTAAACCATTACCCATATCCTTTTCTAGCAGCTGAAGTGAGGTCCCAGAGTGCAGATCATCAGAGATGTGGAGGCAGACTTTACTTCTCGGTCAGGAACTAGGATCAGTCTAGCAGCCAGAAACTGTGGTCCACACACTTGATGATCTCAACATTTCACATCATGCACAGGTGACGCTTTCTGTATTAGGGATGACAGTTGAACCCTCAAGTCAGGAAGGAGAGGAGATAGAGGTTAGGGCGGCAATGAGTTGGGTAGAAGCACTGGGGAACAGGCAGGATAGTGAGTCTAACATGGAGCATGAGATGGGGAATATAGGTTAGGGACTGTGGCAGTGACAAGGACGATGATTTACAGCGTGCTTAGTCTGTACTATCTAACCCCATACTATTTAAGAGTCTTAATTGCATTATCTGTTATGAACCAAATCTTGTGCCTCTCCTAAAATCTATAAATTGAAGCCCTAACCTCAAGTACCTCAGAACATGACCATTTTTGGAGATAGGGTCTTTCCAGAAGTAAGCATGTTAAAATGAGACCACTAGGGTGGGCCCTAACCTGTATGATTGATGTTCTTATAAAAAGGGGTCGTTTGGAGACAGACATGCCTAAAGGCAGAATGCCACATGAGCATGAAGATGGCCATCTGCAAGAGGCCTGGAGAGAGGCACGGCCCAGATTCTCCCTCACGGCTCTCAGAAGGAGCCAGCACTGCTGACACCTCAGTTTAGGCTTCTAGCCTCCAGAACTGCAGGACAATACGTTTCTGCTGCTTAAGCTCCCAGGTTGTGGTACTTCACTATGGCAGCCCCAGCAAATGAATGCAATCCCATCAAGTCGTTGCTACCATTCTTGGAAATCAGCTCAGTTATTATCCCCATTTTACCTAAATTGAAACTCATAGGCATTGAGTAACTTACCTATAAGAAGTGGAGCTAGAATTTGAACCAAGATTTGCCAGGTTTCAGACACATTTCCAAATAGATGTCTCCAAACAGAATATGCCACCCCCAGAGAATGCTTCTTGGGCATAAGGATTATTTTGAGCTGAAGGCAACTGCAAATAAGCAGATGCAAGAAAAACTCTCTACCCTCCCTTATTTGCCTAAAAGCAGGACATAAATTTACAAATGTGTCCCTCCTCCTCTCTGGACCAGGAAGAACAGAGACAACTGTAGAATCTTACTAGTGAAGAAGACACCAACTTAAATCCGTGTTACAAATTTTACTCTTGTTTGCTGTGCTTTTCCTGGTCACCACCCCAGAACTGGCCTCCCCAACACCTTTCTCTCTTTTGCCTTTAGCTGAAGATGGCATTTAAGCTTGAGTTCCAAGCCACCTCCTGGAGTTACTCATCTTTCTCTAGGTCTCTCCCATGGAGACTTGTGTATACAGGTTAATAAACTTCTGTTTCTTTTTCTCTTGTTAGTGTG
Organism: Bos taurus; assembly: GCF_002263795.3. Lineage (NCBI taxonomy): Eukaryota > Metazoa > Chordata > Mammalia > Artiodactyla > Bovidae > Bos > Bos taurus. The sequence goes on along the minus strand of NC_037330.1, from coordinate 111,080,644 downwards.
TCTTTTATGCCAGGAGTCTCAGCCAAGCACTCAGAAGAGTAGTAGAAGCACTCTACACATATTTTAACTAATCTACTTCATACTGCATGCAGTATGGGGTGCAGGAGAGGGCTGAGTGGCTCTTATCATTTCTTACATATATCTGCTCCCTGTGCCCTCTCCCTTGAAGGACAAGCCCTGACCTGTTACATCTCTTGAAGGCCTCACTCTTGCTCCTCAACGATCAGTGCTCTGTCTTGGGGAAAGGCTCAGCTCTGAACTCAGCAGAGTTGGTGAGGAGCCTGGTGACTGTGCTGCAGTATGCTCCATCCCTGCAAGAGGCAGGTAATCTCCCCTCCAGTCTCAAAAGACCTGTGGGGCTGTCAGCCTGCCCAGGGAAGGATCCACATGATCCACACAGACACCCCTACCCCCTCCAGCAGGCACTGGTTGGCCTGTCTCTTCTCATTAGGTCTGAGAGGGCAGGAAGCAGCTCAGCCAGCAGCTTGCTGCAGCATCTTCTGCCCAGAGACCAAGATTCTGCTGTGGAGATGCTGTGGCTGCCAGCCCTGAGTCACCTTGTCTGCTCCGGGAGCTTTGGCCTTCCTGGCTGATTATCCCAGGATCAGCAACATTCAGAGGCCTTCTTGACAGAGACAACCACATGGTTGGCTTTTCACAGACAGGAGAAGCCTGCTGAGGCTGTTTTAAGAGAGCAGATTTGTCAGAGTCCGAGAGGAAATTAGTATTTAAGAAGCACAAGTTGTCGAGGTTGAAGGCTAAGAAACAAACATACACACACACACATACACTCTCTCTCTCATGCACAGTTTCAAATGATTCTTAAAAACTAAACAGAGAGATATGGCACATATACGGAAACCTATTAAAGAAAGGTAGGATTTCACACCAAAGAAGACCAGGGCCCCTCTTAGGCATCGCTGCATGGGACAAACAGTTAAGCTGGGCACCTTAAGAGCTGCAGAAGTCTGTCTTCTTCTTCCTCCTTCCTTGTCTCTGATCATGGCTCTACCATCTTGCCAGCCCATGACCAACATTCCTCCACCACACTGTGTACTCACACCCTACATTCCAGGGATGTGCCCTTGCCCATGAAGACTCTTGAGAGTCCCTTGGACTGTAAGGAGATCCAACCAGTTCATCCTAAAGGAAATCAGTCCTGAATATTCATTGAAAGGTCTGATGCTGAAGCTGAAACTCCAATACTTTGGCCACCTGATGCGAAGAACTGACTCACTGGAAAAGACCCTGATGCTGGGAAAGATTGAAGGCAGGAGGAGAAGGGGATGACAGAGAGTGAGATGGTTGGATGGCATCACCAACTCGATGGACATGAGTTTGAGTAAACTCCAGGAGTTGGTGATGGACAGGGAGGCCTAGCATGCTGCAGTTCCTGGGGTCGCAAAGAGTCAGACACAACTGAGCGACTGAACTGAACTGAACAAAGTTCATATCACAACACCCTCTCCAGGCTTGCGAACTCTGTCTTCACTCTGGTCTCATCCCTGGACCACTGTAAGCTCTCCTATATGGTCACTCTCTCATTCAATCCATCTTCCATAAAGAATTCAATCATGTTGCCCTCCTACTTCAAACGCTTTCAGGGCGCCCCTCTTCCCCCCACCAGCCCCGTGCCAGCCACTGCCGCCAAGATGCCCCATGCGACAGTGCACTCCCCCTTAATCTCCAGCACTGGATTTGAACCAAAGCTCTCCCTGGTTTCTGTGTGGCTTTGAACAAGTTATTAAATCTCTCCAAACTCAGCTTCCTCATCTGTAAAAGGGAGGGTTAAAATCTTACTTACCTCAAAGGACCATTATGAGTGGTTAAAGTAATCAGAGACTTGAAGAGGTAAATGACTCAGTAAGGCATGTCTTTTATGATTATCAACACAAGAAGGATAAGGAGCTTGTCCAAGATTGCCAGGAACATTTGCAGCAAGTCCAGGTCTTCCAACTCCCACGGCCTTGCAACTATTTGTTGGATAAATGATCATCAATCAATTAATCCCAGCCTCCTGTGCTACCCCTCTAGGGATTAGGTCCCATGAGTCTGTTAAAAACCATACAAGACAAAGTTAAGGAAGTCCACTCTCCTTTTTTGACCCAGACATCTCAGGTGGCTCTGTGGTAAAGAATCCACTTGCCAATGCAGGAGACTTGGGTTTGATCCTTGAGTCAGGAAAAATCCCTGGAGAAGGCAATGGCAACCCACTCCAGTATTCTTGCCTGGAAAATTCCATGGACAGAGATTGGCAGGCTGCAGTTCATGGGATGGCACACAGTCTCTTTCAAGACTCAAGAGAGACCCCTGGTGCTCTCATCTGGGATTGTGTGAGCAAGCCCAGATTGGTTCAGACTTCCTAAACCCTGCTTAGGAGGGTTCAGCTGATCCAGCTGATACAGACTGAGAAGGCACTATTCCTCTGGTTTCCACATAAGGGTGCCTTTCTTTGTATTGCAACCCAGCAGAGATTCCCTGAGCTGCTGTAACTGACTCAGGTGGGACGTCAGGTGGTCAGACAGAGGGACCAGAACCGCTGTCTAATGGGATGATGTCTAGCTGTGGAGGATGGAGCCCCTGAGCCCTTGAACATGAGCCTAATCAGGGGCGCAGCTCAGAGCACTCCTCTGAGGTGTGTCGGAGGTCAAGAGCCCTGAGACCTTCACCCCCCATAACCAGACCCACCACACCCCCTGCTCAAACCCTCAGCCCTTTGATGCCTGGGGCTACAGACATGAGCATCTTCCTCAACCCTTTCTTCAACTCAGCCCCACACCAAGTCCTATCCATTCTAACTCCCAAATGTCCACTTCCCTCCGACACTACTGCCACTGACCTACTCTAAGCCACCCTCATCCCTCTCCTGGGATGGTGCCACAGCCTCCTTCCTGGTCTCCCTGCCTCCAGCCTCACCGCCTGCTATAACCAGAACAATCTTGCTAAAACATAAATCCTACCTCATCATTCCTCTGCTTGCAAAAGTTTCTCACAGCACCTGGGAGAAAGTCCCCAGTCCTTAACTGAGTTGACAATGTCTGAACCATCTGCTCCTTGCCTTTGGCCCAGTCTGATGAGACCCTTGACCTGCCTGCTTTTAGAGTGTCAGATTCCTCTCCTCTGGCCCTTGGTATGTGTTATTCCATCTGCCTGAAATGTCTTTCCACCTCTTCCTCACCTGTCGAGTTTATTCACTGAGCTCTGTGGAGTGCCACGGATATGCTAGCCATTGTCCTTTTGAGACTTTGAGTCTCAAGGAGGAGTCATCAGTTAATCAGATAACCATGCAGTGTGCAATTTAAAACTGATCAGTGCAATGGAGGAGAATGACATGGGGACCTAACCTGGCCATCTGGGAGGAAGCCCTGAGGAAGGGATCTTTGAGCTGAAGATGGGCAGTAGTTCTAGAACATACAGTATGGGCACATGGGACTGTGAGTGGTCCCATTCCCCACGAAGTGGGAAAAGCCCACCTGCTGTGAGGATAAAGGAAGCAAGGAGTAAGAGGAAAAAAGGACCCTGAAGGTCGGTGTGGCTCTAGCTCCTGGCCTGAGGCTCCTGAAGCTTCTGCCTCTTATTTTCTGAGGCTCCCCCATCTTTCTTTCATAGACTAGTAATGGGCAAACCCTGAACAATAAAGCAACAAGTCTCCTGGCAGACAGTGGCATGGTTTTGAGATCACAGAGACTTGAATTCAAATTTTAGTGTGTTCACTCTTTACTATGTGTCCCGGGGCCAGTTACTTCCCCTGTGTGAGCTGCACACATTTTATCTGTAAAATGGGGCCACAGTCCTCTCTTTGCAGAGTTCTCATGAGGATGAAATGAGATGGAAGGTGTGTGCCTTTCATAACAAACTTCAAAGGCATGGCTGGGCATGGGTATTTTTCAGTCTGAGTGAAGGTGAAAGAATGAGGGGACCCTCATGTTCCAGGCCAGATCCAGAAGCTGTGTGAGTTCAAAGAGGCAAAATTAGAGGACTCGAAATTTCTCATCATGGAGAAAAGTCAGCAATGCCATCTAAACTGTTGATGTATTCCACTAAAATTGGTTCACTTTCTGGTGAAAAGAAGTGTAATTGAACCCCTGGACCACTCGATATTAAAGAGGTTCCTGGACTCCTTTCCTGCACTGCCAACCCTCCAACTATGAAGAAAAGACAGGTTGTATGGAAACTATCTGCTACTTGGCACTTGACCAGCCGTCCAAACCGAGAAACAGTGGACTCTGGGCCAGACAATGAAGAAAGAGGAGTGGCTGATAAGATCTTGTAAGTGACACATGTTTCTGATTCTGCTTGAATACAGAACTTAGGGAGGCCTGCAGATGGAGAGTGGAGTGCCAGCTGTACTACCACGAGTGATGGACACTCATTGGGAACTCGGATGGCAACAGTGGGCTCGTGAGTCTTCCCTAAGCGTCAAACAGCCTCACATCTCCAGCCACGGGGAGCAGTAGGACTGCAGGCTGCGCCTCACAGGGGCAGAAGATCCGCAGAGACACGAGGGTAGCTGAGCACTCACCTGCCCCTCCCAAAGTCACTAGTCAGAATTATCAGTTGTCCTCTCAGGGAGAAAAGAAGAAATGAGGCAGAAAGAGGCTGGGAAACACTGGATGTAGGAAATAATCACATCCCCCAACATCATTCATCCCATTCTATGCCCTCTCTACACTGACCTTTCTTTTGACTCTGCAAAAATGCATGCTTCTTCCCACCCAGGACCTTTGCACAGGCCTTTCTGGGCAGGTGTACTTGAAACACTGTCCTCTTTTCTCCTTTGTCTATTTACCCCTTACTCATCTTTCAGGTGTGAGCTTAAACATCACTTCCTAGGAAACCCTCGCTGATCCCCCATACAAGTTCACATCCTCCTATTATATGCTCTCCTAGCTGTTGTCCGTCTTCTTCGCAGCATTCGTCCTGACTTTATGTACATAACTGTTTCTATGATTATCTGACTAATGACTGTTTTCTGGAGAAGGCTGAGTGCATTGAAGGCAGAGGCCATGTGCATGATGGTGTCTGCTGTATCCCCAGCAACAGTTCCAGCAATGGCACATGGCGGGTGCTCAAAATAGTGGTTTTTGTTTGTTTGCTTGTTTTAGTATTTTCCTATTGTGTTGAGTTTTGCTCACTTGCTCAGTCATGTACGATTCTTTGCGACCCGCGAACTGCAGCCCACCAGTCTCCTCTGTCCATGGGATTTTCCAGGCAAGAATACTGGAGTGGGTTGCCATTTCCTTCTCCAGGGAAGTGTTGAGTTTTATTTCTTTTTTAACAGCTTTATTGAGATGTAATTGACATACAAAAATTGGACGTAATTAATTTAATGTATACAATCTGATGAGTTTGGGCATATGTATACACTCCTGCATCTGCCCTCAATGCAGGAGACACAAAAGACACCAGTTCAATCCCTCGGTTGTGAAGATCCCTGGAGTAGGAAATGGCAACCCTCTCCAGTATTCTTGCCTGGAGAATTCCATGGACAGAGGAGCCTGGTGGGCTACAGTCCATGGATCACAGAGTAGGACATAACTGAGCGACCAAGCATGAACACCCTCATAAAACCACTACCAACCTACTGAACATATCCATCACCTCCAAAAGTTTCCTCATGCATTTTGGGTTTTTTTTTTATCTTTTTAGGATTTTGTTTTTGTTTCCATGGCAAGAACACTTAATATGAGATCTACCCTCTCAACAAAAATTTTAAGTGCATAACACAATATATTAAAAAGCAGAGATATTACTTTGCCAACAAAGGTCCATCTTTGGACCTTTAGAGCTATGGTTTTTCCAGTGGTCATGTATGGATGTGAGAGTTGGACTATAAAGAAAGCTGAGTGCCAAAGAATTGATGCTTTTGAAGTATGGTGTTGGAGAAGACCCTTGAGAGTCCCTTGGACTGCAAGGAGATCCAACCAGTCCATCCTAAAGGAAATCAGTCCTGAATATTCATTGGAAGGACGGATGCTGAAGCTGAAACTCCAATACTTTGGCCACCTGATGCTGGGAAAGATTGAAGGCAGGAGGAGAAGGGGACGACACAGGATGAGATGGTTGGATGGCATCACCAACTTGATGGACATGAGTTTGAGTAAACTCCGGGAGTTGGTGATGGACAGGGAAGCCTGGCGTGCTACAGTCCATGGGATTGCAGAGGGTCGGACACGACTGGGCGACTGAACTGAACTGAACACAGTATTGTTGACTATAGGCTCAATGCTGTACAGCAGATCTCTGGAACTGATTCCCCTTGCAGAATTAACATTTTATAGCCATTGAATAGTGACTCCCCACTTCTCCCTCCCTCAAGCCCTGACAACCACTCTTCTACTCTCTGCTCCCATGAATTTGACAATTTTTAGATACTTCACATAAGTGGGATCATGCAGTATTTGTCCTTCTGTAACTGGCTTATTTCACTTAGGATAATGTCCTCCAGTTTCCTCCATATTGTAGCATGTTGCAGAATTTCCTTCTTTTTGAAGCCTAGACAATATTCCATTGTATGTAATATTCCATTTCTTTATCCATCCATCCACCAAAGGGCATTTAGGTTTTTTCCATATCGTGGCTATTGTGTATAATACTGCAGTCAATGTGAGAATGCAGATAGCTCTTTGAGATCTTGATTTCAGTTCTTTTGGATCTATACCTAGACGTGAGATGGCTAGATCACATGAGGGTTCAATTTTTAATTTTTTGAGGAACTCCCACCCCATTTTCCATAGCTGCTACACCATTTTACAGTCTGTGAGTGCTCAAAATATTAATGAAGGGATAATAGTTAACATTAAAGTCATTCTCAGCACGCCACACACATTAACTTCTTGAAGGTTTTTAATAACCCTGTGTGCGTTCGTGCCCAATCTCTCAGTCACATCTGACTCTTTGCAACCCTACGGACCATAGCCCACCAGGCTCCTCTGCCCGTGGAACTTTCCAAGCAAGAATACTGGAGTGGGGTGCCATTTCCTACTCCAGAGGACCTACCCAATCCAGGGATCAAACCTGTGTTTCCTGCACTGGCAGGCAGATTCTTCACCACTGCATCACCTGGAAAGCCAAAGTCATCACCACCTATCTCTAATTTCTTTTAATAAAATGTGTATTATAATCCTGAGATGAATGCTTTTAGTATCCCCCATTTTACAAGTGTAGAAGCCAAGGCACAGAGAAGTTGGATAGTTTGCTCAAGGTCACCCAGCTAACAAGTGGAGCTGGAACCAGAAGGCAGGCAGTCAATTTCCACCTGCACATTATTCACCACTACACTATTCTGGCCCTTGAAGAAGAGGGCATTGGAGAACGGTCTTCCTAGGAATAGAGAGGTGGAGGAGGGCTGTGATGCAGAGGGTGTTTGGTGCCCAAGAGACTAGCAGAGGGAAATAAAGACTATGAGAAAAGGCATAAAATAACATCCCAGCGGCCACACTAGAATGATGAGTCAGGAGACACCTATGATTTGGGGATCGAATGTGAGCCACAGACAGCGCCCGTACTCACTTCTGCCTCTGGAATCTTAAGCCTGGCCATCGACTCCTGCCCTGGAGTAGGTACATGGGCGTGGCTATCTGGTTGCCATGGCAAACTGGCTCTCTCAGCCCCTTGGACTGGTCTGGCTTTGGGGACCACTGCCTCCTAGATACTCTCAGCACACCTGAGAGATCACACCTGCCTCGTATCAGTTGTAGTGAGATAATACCCACAAAACACTCAGCACAGCACCTGATGCAGTAAAAGTTTGATAAATGCTTTTAAATCCTTTTAGCAGGGCTCATGTGGGAGGCACAGCCCTGGCCAAGGCCTAATAGATGCCAGGGGATGCCTCTCCCTGGAGGGAAATCTCCCTGGGGGGACTAATCTTTCATTAACTCTGCCAATGAAGTCCAATAGAGATGGAATGCCACCACCCCCCCATGCCCACACCTGCATGGTCAGCATTTGGCAGGCTCATTGTTTTAAGTGATGAGCAATTGTCATTTTCTGTCACCTCCATGATAAATCACTTTAAGAACTCCCTTCTCTCGACAGCATAAGTAATTACAGCCCTGGTGTCTGGGGCCCTGGCACCGATTAGAATGGAAGCAAACTACACTGGAGCTGATGCTGACTCATTTTTCTTTTTCAGAAGGGCCTAGAGGCCACGAGGGTCAGAATGGGCTGGCTGGACCCTTCCTGAGCTGAAAGATGACCCTCCCTTCCCCCAGGAGCCCCTCGGCACCTCCAGAGCTAAAGCCTGGAGACTGAGCCCTCCGCTACACAGCCCACAAAGCCTCCCACCCTTTCTTCCTGTCTTCGAGACACTGTTCCCAAATGGACCAGTGATTAGCAGGAAAATGTATTATAAGAGGGAGAAATAATTAGGCTAGATAATAAGAAAGGGAAGTGTACCTTGTAAGAGATTCTGCATGTGGTAATGCAAGCTTGGTATATCCTGTTTTCTTGGTAGACAAAGAATGTATTGAATTAGAAGAATTAATAAACATCTTGGTCTGCAAGAGCAACACATCTCAGTCGGGAAGAATCTTGGTGACCTGGAAATGACAATGGGGAAACGATAAATGATCTGGACGCTCTTGGAACCTGTGAAGGAGATCCTGGAATCGAACTGGGCAATGTTTGCATATAGGATAAAGAATTAAAGCCCATGGGACAAGGCTTAAGTGGTCTAAAGGATAAACAAAACCCAAATGCTCAGCAAGGTCATGGGCTCAGTGCCCATGGTCATTTCTCCTCCTGCCATATTGCTACAGCCTAAATAAACCCAGAGAAGAACCCACATCTTGCACCTGTGTGCCTACCTCTGTCCACGAGTTAAGGAAGGTCATTCTCTTGGCAGCTTCTGTGAGTCCACTTGGGTGCTAGCTATCATGACAGCCTCCTGTCTTGATTACTCTCCTTGCCCCTTATCAAGAGCCAGGGAGGCGTGAGCTTTCCCAGAAGTGATTAGCTTAGAGAGTCAGCAAACAGTGCTGGGCAATGATGCCAAAAATAAAAAGAGGGAGAGATGCACATGATTAAATAAACGTGGGGACACCGCGGACTTTAACCTTCTTTAAGAGAGTCACAGTACTCATTAGCATTGTAAACGCTCTGAGAAGTCCTGCGGTAAATAACCTAGTTAGCACTGTTTAACCCATTGCTTCCCAAACTGCTTTGATTGAGACCTTTTCACAGATAGAAAACCCTCTTTGAGAAAATGTTCCCAGGGCAGCTAAGACCTTTGACTGAAGGTAAAGGGACCAGAGCCTGACTCAACCCAAGACCACAGTGACCTAATCTAAGAGGAAATGCTGAAATCAGCTGTGTTCACCTGAAAAAAAAATAAATAAATAAACCAGTAGCTCACACTTGCTGGGCACTTACTCTGAGTTCACGGGTTTCCAGCTGCAGAAACTAAGATTAGAGGAGCTCAAAGTGATGTGCCCTATGACATATAAGAAGTGGTCAGGTCAAGATTGAACCTTGGCCTTCCTGACTTAGGTCTGTCAGGAAGTTTATGACAGTTTATGAAACTCTCTGGGTTTTCATTTCCTTATGTATGACATGACTGGTGTACCTACACTTACAAAATTGCAGTGAGGAGTGAATGAGATAAAAAGGACTTAATGCAGGGCTTAGCACATAGTAAGCTTTTAAGAAGCATTATCTGCACAACAGACCCCACAGAAGGCCAGACTTACCCTCTAGTCTGATGATGGGGAACTCATTATCTTACAAAGCCTTTTGGGGCAGTTCTAGCCATTGGAATGGTCACCCTGCTACTGAGCCAAATACCTGTCTCCCCTTCCACCTAAGTCCTAAGTCTTCCCTGGAAGAACCCCAGAACTCCCGTCCCCCTGCAGCTCCAATGGGACCTCAGACCTCAGACCAGGATGGCATCCCTGCATTTAACCCTTGAAGTGGAGCAAGCCATGTCCCACCACTGTTCTATGTACTTATCTACAGATTAACTCCTCTTCCCCTCTCATCCGCTCCCCCAGCACACTGAGATTGGAGGACAAGATGCTCTGCCATCAGCTTAGGGCCTTTGAGCATTTCGTTCTCTTCATCCCTCCTCTGGGCAGAATCCTTGGCTTCTCTACCTGGGAAATCCAGCATCTGCCACAGAGTGCTTAGTTCATGAGCAGAGAGGAAGGACATAATCAGCCCAACTCACCTGGGATAACCTTGGGGAGAGCCAAGGGCAGGAGCAGGGACTTGCTGGCCAGCCCTCCATGCAAACTTCATTTCAGGCTGACTGAGATCCACAGACAATTGCCAAGGCTCATGGGGACAGGTCCAGCTTGACCGTGACCTGGAGCCAGTGGACCCAGGTTCGGCAGGGCGGTGCTGAGAGCAGGACAAGGCACATCCTGAAGGTGAGGAGTCCCTGGGAGACCCAGAGGATGGAGGGAGAGAGCGACGTTTAATGATGGTTTAACCCTTTCAGTGGGACATGCCACGTACCGCCACTGTTCTATTGCTTTATCTACAGATTAACTCATTCATCCTCTCTAGACCTCAACTGTTCCCTTTTGGGAAGTGAGCAAACCAGGTCAAACAGAGGTTAAGTAACTGGCCCAGGAAAGAAGGAAAGAAGAAATACAGCTGGCCTGTGAATCCAGGCCACCTAGCTCCAGAGCCCACAGATCCGAACTATGGAGCTTCCCAATACTATACCATCTAGAACAGTCCAGGGAAGAGAGAGCCAGAGAAAGGAAGGTTAGAACAGAGACAAAGCATAAAATTCAGAACATTGGAGACAAAGAAAAAGTACATTCTCCTGGGGAACAGCAGAGATGGGCCTGGAGGAGCAGTGGATGAAGGATGTCAGCTGAATGAACCAGAAGCCAAGACTAAGCTGATTTCATTCTCCTTTCAAGCTGAGGATAATAATCCTCACAGAAGAGACAGGGCAGAGGGGATGGAAGACAGAGCCCCAGCCATGTCTCTTCTGGGACAGAGACCCAAAGATAAATACAGTCCCCATCCCAAGGATCTCACAGTCTGTGGGCAAAGGCCATGGCAGTGGTCATAGCAATGACATGAGCTTGAGAGGGCCACCTCCCACAGATCTAGCTCCTGTGACTCTGAAAGACAGCATCTCCCCATGAAGGGAGCTTGGGAGCTGCTCGGCTGCCTCCATAAAGCAAGTCAGACTCCTGGAGTCCCATTAGTGCCAAAACGGCCCAGTACCACCTCCCTCCACCCTCGCAATGAATTAACTCCTTGACGGAGATGGAGAAGATGCCAAAATCCCCCATCGTCTTCCCTAACCTTGGGACAAATTAAATCAAATTCCACCGCACAGCCTGAAGGCATAAACTTTGTCAGCTGCACCAATATATCCTGCCAGGCAGGCAGGCTCCCAGGTACTAATTACTTTATTCAGCAAGTTAAACAAATGATATGATATCTAAATTCGAAGAAGAAGCACCCAAGAGTTATGGAGCACATACCACTGGGACTCGCCAATGAATAAAGCAAACAGCAAAACAGAATTGCTAAACTAACAGCTCAAAGTGTTTATCTGTCTGTCCTTTAAGATTTAGCTCAGGGCTTCTGTTCACCTCTCCTCCAGGAAGCCTTCCTTATTGATACTGTCTCCATGGATCTTTTCTCTCCAGAAGGCTATATGGCCTGGTGGTTGGGAGCATGGCTTTGGTCTTGGCTAGAGTGGGGTTCTACCGTGGACTATCTGTGTGGCTTGGCACATTGCTTAACCTTCAGATCACTCCAAGCTGCCATTTCTTTATTTAATTTTTATTTCAACTGCACTGGGTCTTCCTTGCGATGCACAGACTCTTCATTGCTGCACCCAGGCTTTCTCTAATTGCTGCACATGGACTTGTCTTTGAGCTTGTGGTGCACCAGCTTGAAGCATGCAGGCACAGTAATTGTGGCATGAGGGCTTAGAGGTTGCCCTGTGGCATGTGGGATCTTAGTTCCCCCAGAGACCAAACCCACGTTCCCTGCATTAGGAAGGCAGATTCTTAACCACTGGATCAAAAGGGAAGTTCCAAGCTTAAGTTTCTTGAATTGCACAGTGGAGATAACTTTAAGACAACTTCCACCTCCTCACATTGACTGTCATGGATTCCAGGTAATCCATGCAAGGATGTGAGCATACAGGAAGATCTCCATAAATGGGAATTATTTCCATTGTCATCCTTATTGTTGTTACATCTTTTTGTTATCCTATTTATGTTGTTAGTAACCATTGCAATGTTGGGGTCTCCAAGGGATTCCCAATAAGTAGCAGCCTTCTTCTTCCCTTAGTCTAGAAAACAAATTGTAATGAAACAAATAGATGCAAGATCAAAATGGTAACAGTATTATTGACAGAGGCTGAGTTGGGAAATGTGACTTAATGTAACAGAAGATGGGTGGGAGAATGAATCCTGGGTCTAAGTGTCATGACAATGCTGACCAGAGAGACATCTGTGTGGGAGACTGAGCCTGGCAAGACTATTGCAGGGTGGAGCCCTCGGGTTCTCTTCTGGAACCGATCATTCCCATGAGAGAAAAGGTACCACACAGGCATGGCCTGTTTTCCTTCCTGAATTTACCAGTTGGTAGATGAGTCATTCTATCTCCCCCAGGGTAGAAAAATAAATGGGTGGAAAGGATCCTAGAGTTAGGCTAATTGAACTCCCTTCACAGGAAGAACCATCTAGAGTCAGGGAAAAGCCTTCCCCAATAACACGTAGGAGACCATGAAATGTAATTAGAGTCCAAAGGGATGGATTTGGACCCATTCTTTCACCACATATGTGTTATGTGTTTTGGGGAGAGAGCCTTAACCTTTTAAGGCTCCTATAAAACCTGGCTTTAGCAACACACAAACCACTCAGCACTTCCCTGAGCTTGTTCCTTGGTTCTTTGTTCCCAGAATGCAGACACAGCCATGGATCCTGAATCTGGCATTGCCTTGGGACTTTGACTTTCTGACTTCCTCCACTCACGTCCTCATTGCTGACCCTGCTGCCCACTTTCAGGGCTCCTAGAACAGAGACAAAGCTCACACGTAACCAAGCAGAACCATGATCAGCCAAGCCACCTCACATATGTGTCCACAGGTACCCAGTCAAAATGCAGCTTCATGTCAATCCTACACTCTAGGATAAGCATTCAGCCCCTCCTGCTTCTTCCAGCTACTGGATATCTCCCTCACTGGTGGGTGACAAAGTGAGGAAGCATGTGCCTCTGGTCCCAGAAAAGAAATGGATAGAGTAGCTATTTGTATGTGGTGCTGTAGAGCTGACAAAGAACTTCCACATACATACCTTATCTCCTTTCCCCTTCATTATAGGTAAGAATTGTCATCCCACTTCCTAGAAGAGAAAACTGAGGTTGTGAGGACTGTGAGTCCCTTTCTGGATACCCATGATGATTGACCATACCAACATTAATTGTAGGAAATCACTTCATCTTCCTGGTTACATCTTATTGGACGACAGTGAGCCCATGACTCAAGCTGAGCCAATCAGGTTCTCCCAATAATGTGTGGCTTCCATAATTCATGCTGTTGAGAAAGTTGGAAACAGTGGAGCAACCATATGATCTGTCAAAGGGATAGATAAAACCAGACAAGAGAGAATGATTGAAATATGAAGCACAATCCCAGAGAAATTCCAAGATGAAAGACCTTCTGGCTCCAGAGAAAATAAGACACACAAATGGGTGATTGCAGTGTCTCTTGGTGGCTTCCTGGTTAATGATCTTGTATCTCTGCCAAAAAAAAAAAAAATCTGTTTTTGTTTAGGCCAAGTTGGTCTCTGATACTTGCCAATGAAAGAATAGTAATTAAAATACTCAGAATGGTTAAGAGTCAAGCTATAGAGCCTCCAATCTCCTAAATCCCACCCTCCTGGCTGACTGTGGGGAAGGTGGGTTCTGGAAGGACCTGTTGCCCCTTCCAGGAGGGAAGGAGGAAGTCCTGAAAGTGAAGCTGATGATACGTGCAGACTCAAAGCCTACTATCCATGTCCTAGACCCAGTAGAGTCTGGAATCCCAAACCAGAGGACAGTTCCCTTTCTGTGACTCATGGCAGTTCTCCACTAGGGAGGATGGCGATTCCCAGATTTCATGAGAAATTGTCTTCTAACTAGTATTTTTGGGGTTTTACCAAAAAAAAAAAAAGCACATGATTCTGAATTTTCCATTGGAATGCCCAGGACAATTTACACTCAGTCACTCCTACACATCTGGGTCTGAAAAACTTCTCATTAATCTATCATGAGAGAGAAATTCACTTTTTCTTGTTCTGATTTTGGCATCCACCACACTGGCAGTCTGGATGCTTACAGTAGCAGGCAGTGGGACCATGGAGTTACCAGCTCCTCAGATGTGTACACCAAGGGGATGGACAAGGGGTCTTCTCAGAGTTGTTAGTGAGGGCAAGTCAGAGGCTATGGGGGAATTCTATTCTTGGGCAAAGGACCCACCCAGAACTCGTGACCAAACCCTGACACACATTGCTGAATAAACGTTTGATCAATAAATTAATCCCATCTACCATTCAAGCCCTCATCCCCAACACCAACCTTCACTGGCCCAATCCAACCCACACTCCCTCCCTAAACATTTTTCAGGTCTTCTTGCCTTCATCAGAACCACCACTGGTCTTGATTAGATCCTATATTCTTCTCCCAGAGACTAGCAAAAAATAATTCTCTGGACTCCTCTCATCAACCCTGTCTCTCTCTGCCCCAATCTAGCTTCCACTGCAGTGGCTGCCCAGTGGTCTTCCTGAAAGAGCTCATTCACTCCCAGATTAACAGCCTAGAGAAGCTTCCACCAAGGTCCCCAGAGACCTACTACTGCCCATCACTCAAGCCCCAACTCTTACTTTACCTCTAGCCCTGGGAAGCTCTGAGCTCTTAACCTTATGGAGCTCTTTCCAGACTCCATGCCTTTGCACAGGCAGTGCCTTATCCTTCTTCTGTCCTTGGCCTGTCTACCTCTTAACTCCCATATAGCCTTCATGACTCACTTCCGGCAAACATCCTCTGGGAAGCTTCTCCTAACTCCGTTTCCCTGTTGCCACCCATGGGCCTGGGTTCATCAAGTCTGTCACATAACAGCAGGGCTGTGATGATGGTGCTTCAAAAGGAGCACAGGAAACAAGGCCCTGTCCAGAGTGAGGAGGGATAATGTACAGAGGAACAGTTACAGAGGGGAGCTGACAGGTGCATGACTGAGAGGTCAAGGAAGCAAAAAGTCAGAACTGAAAGGTAAACATGAGAACAAAACCTGCCCCAGGAATCTGCAGAAAGCTTGGGGAAGGCATTGAAGACAGGAGAGGGCTTGTCATTTTCTTTAAATGTTTGACGCGTGTTCAAATGAATTGAATCGAAACACTGGTCAGTTTGGAGACCTCTGAGACTGGCCTGCAAAGCAGGTGGGGCAGCTGTCTACCATGACAAGTGGGAAAGGAGAAGAATGTCAGAAATGCTTAGCAAACAGTATCTCCCATGGCTTAACAGAGGGTGTATGAACAGAGAGACTCTGGAGAGAGAAGAGTTTTTTTAGAAAGGCTGGTGAGAACAGCAGAGGAAACAGAATCTTCAAACGCCTGAGCAAGAGGAAACCTTAGGGGACATCTAGTCCTCAGATGGCAAATGGAGCTCAATGTAAGTGCCAACTCTGATCGACTGGTAGTGGCTGTCATAGCACTGCCTTAGGAAGAATTCTAAGGCTCTAAAGCTTGTCTGGAGTCAGCAAGAAAGAATTCAGCGATCAATTAATACTGTCTGCCACTGGTGGGGGAATGAGAGCATGTGTGCCGCATCTTTGTCATCTCTAATCTAGCCCAACTTCTCTTTTTATAGATGGAAAAAGGGAGGAACTTACCCAAAGTCACATAGTCCCTGGCTAGAGCAAGTCTAGTGCTGAGTTCTGGATTCTTCTATGCATTGCACTAACTATGTATACACGAAACACAAGATGGGGAGTGGGAAAAATTAGCATCTCGGCTCACTATCTGGTCCAACAACAGAAGCAGGCTGTGCCAGAGGAAGGGGCAAAGCGAAACTGTATTAGGTTTATATCAGGAACAGGTTTGGGCCAGACAATCTCTTTGTTCGCTTTGAGGCCATATGGCCTCAGGGTGCAGAAGAGCTGCAGTTCAGCTTAGCATAGCAGTGTAACCAGGATCCAAGCTCAGGAGTAGGGCTAGAAATCCCCATGACAGGGAAAGAAGACAGGGTGACCTAGGAAGTTCTGGTTAGTGTTTTTAGAGCCTTATGCATTCGTTTAAAAATATTTTGGGGGCATCTTTGAACAAACTACCGAACAGGGAGCTGGGGCTACAGTTTTTGAGACTTTTACATCAAGGAAGAGGGCGGAGACAGGCATGAAACAGCTAATTATGCAATTAGTTCTTTGATTACAAATGGTAATAAATGCCATAAAGAGGTACAGGGAGCTCTGACAGCAAACAACCCTGGGGGCCTGTCGTAATCCAGACAGGAAGGGAAAGCTTTCCCAAGGAAGTGACCTTTCAGCTGAGACGAGAAGGATCAGAAGAGGATGGAGGGTGGGCAGAGGGCGGCAGCAAGAGGGAAAAGACAGGGAGACAGAGGGCAGAAGGGAGAACCTGTTAAAGGGCCTAAGGAGGGGAGAAACGTGACACGTTGAGGAACTGGAAGGCCAGAAGGGCTGGAACACAAAATGTGCATTTTTTTTTCCAGATTGCTGTTGTCAGAGGAAAAGAGTTGGGAACCAACAAAGGATAAACTGTGACAATGAACTCAGCAGAAATGGCAGCCTAACAGCCTACCTCCCCTGCTCCCACCAGCAACCTACGCAGAGCCTTGGCATGAATTTTTAGAAGCACCTCTCTGGACTGACCACTCAGGCATGCAGCTAGGTGAGTGGAGCCCAGGCTGGCTCTCAGCCCTCACTTGCCTCCTCAGCCAACTTTGTGGAGTGTGTAACCTGCACAACTGCACGTGGCAGTCCATCCCCACCCCCACCTCATCCCAGCCCCCACCCCCCACCCCACTGGGCTTTAATATCCCAGGGCAAACTGGGAAGAAAAAGAAATCCACAGAAAACAATTCTGCTTGATTAAATGAAATCCTTTTTGGATTGTTTCCCGCTGTGTCCCAGGCCTTTCCCTGCTGGAGACAGGCAGGTGGCACAGTCCTTGTCCACATGCATGCGAGCTCAGTGGTGTCTGACTCTTTTGCAACCCCGTGGACTGTAGCCCTCAGGCTCTTCTGTTCATGGGATTATCCTGGCAAGAATACCGGAGTAGGTTGCCATTTTCTCCTCCAGGGGATCTTCCTGACCCAGGGATAGAACCTGCGTCTCCTGCGTTGGCAAGCTGATTCTTTACCACTGAGCCACCAGGGAAGCCACTTGTCCACAGAAAGTGCCCAGAACCTGGTGGGACAGATGAGCATGCACTGGACATCTGGGCAGGAAGTAATCACTTCCTTTAAAAGAGCCATGGAGGTAGGGGAGGGAGGCTCAAGAGGGAGGTGATACGTGTCTAATTTTGGCTGATGTGCGTTGCTGTATGGCAGAAACCCACACAATATTGTAAAGCAATTTTCTTCCAATTAAAAATAAGTTAAAAAAAAAAAAAAAAAAGAACCATGGAGTCCAGAAGAGATGACTAGTGTAATTAGGAAAGTATGGGAAGACTCCTCAGAAAAGGTGACATTTGTGAAATGAACAAGATTTCAACAGGAAGAAAGTGGGAAAAGGAAAGCAAAAGAGCCAAAGTATGTAACCAATCAGTACGTAAGCACATGAAATTCTTTTTAGTTTAAAAAGAAAAATGAATGCAAATAACTGAAATGTGAAGAAACATGAAGATCCCAAGCATATGGACCTTGACATTCATGGAAAGGGAAGGAGCAGGGAAAGTTCATGGGAGGCGTACCTAGAAAATTAATCCAACGTCACGTCATTCTGGGCCTTGAATGTCAAGCTGAAAGAAGAGAAACATAAGAGATCTGTGTGTTTTACTAAAATGGAAAACATAAAGCCCCACCAGGCAGAGTCCGGGACCACCTTTGTGAGCTGCAGTCCTGTGCCTTCCCCATCAGGGCTCCCAGGACTGATGCCCCAGGCAGCTTGCAGAGGCTCATTCGAGGCTCCGGCAGGATCATTACAGAACTGCTTTCCAGTGTCTGGGCTTCCATCGTCAACACAGGAAGGTCAGGACAACAATGTCAGAGGACAGACATCACACTGCACCTGTGGGGAAAGCAGAGTGGGGGCTGGGCTGGAGAGAAAAGCTTTCAGCTACAGAAAAGGCGGCCTCTGAAAAGGACTCACAGAGAAGATGTGGAAGATAAAGCCCACGGCCCTTAAAAAGAAACCATCAAGTTGTGTTTACAAGACAGAAGGTGGTGAAGAAAAAGGGATGGTTTGACAGGGAGGAGATTTAGAAAGCTCTCCAAGAGGCTGCAGGAAACAAGCAAGCCAGCACCAGAGCTGAGCGCCCTCCCCAAGCTCCCTGCTCCCCTAGGACCTCCACTTCACCCCACCTCCATCACAGCTGAGGCCACGCGGCCCACACCTGCAGCCCTGCCAACCCCGGATCCCACACCCCAATCCTGCCCTCCCCCAGCCTCATGCTCCCTTCTATCAGTGACTCCCATCTTGCCCCAGAGAGGAAATTTCTAATTTATGTTGCAGAACACTGGAACCATCTAGATAGTGGTCTGCCCAGTCTTTCCAGGCTGAGACCCCCAGTGAGCTCTCCTTTCCTCTGGGAGTCTTCATTCCAAATCACTCATCTCCCATCATTATTTCCATCTGCCTGATGAGTGACAGAGAAGCAAATGGCAAAGGAGAAAGGGAAAGATATATCTTTCTGAATGCAGAGTTCCAAAGAATAGCAAGGAGAAGTAAGAAATCCTTCCTCAGTGATCAACGCAAAGAAACAGAGGGAAACAATAGAATGGGAAACACTAAAGATCGCTTCAAGAAAATTAGAGATACCAAGGGAATATTTCCTGCAAAGATGGGCTCAATAAAGGACAGAAATGGTATGGACCTAACAGAAGCAGAAGATATTATGAAGAGGTGGCAAGAATACACAGAAGAATTATACAAAAAAGATTTTCCTGACCCAGATAACCACAGTGGTATGATTACTCACCTAGAGCCAGACCTCCTGGAATGTGAAGTCAAGTGGGCCATAGGAAACATAACTATAACCAAAGCTAGTGGAGGTGATGGAATTCCAGCTTGGCTATTTCAAATCCTAAAAGATGATGCTTTGAAAGTGCTATGCTCAATATGCCAGCAAATTTGGAAAACTCAGCAGGGGTCACAGGACTGGAAAATGTCAGTTTTCACTCCAATCCCAAAGAAAGACAATGTCAAAGAACGTTCAAACTACTACACAATTGCACTCATCTCACATACTAGCAAAGTAATGCTCAAAATTCTCCAAGCCAGGCTTCAACAGTACGTGAACCGTGAACTTCCAGATGTTCAAGCTGGTTTTAGAAAAGGCAGAGGAACCAGAGATCAAATTGCCAACATCTGCTGGACCATCGAAAAAGCAAGAGAGTTCCAGAAAAACATCGACTTCTGCTTCATTGACTTCGCTAAAGCCTTTGACTGTGTGTGTTAGTCGTTCAGCCATGTCCGACTCTTGGCGACCCCATGGACTAGGGCTCACCAGGCTCTTCTGTCCATGGGATTCTTCAGGCAAGAATACTGGAGTGGGTTGCCATCCCCTTCTCCAGGAGATCTTCCCAACCCAGGGATTGAACCCAGGTCTCCAGCATTGCAGGCAGACTCTTTGCCTTCCGAGCCATCAGGGAAGTTCTTTGACGGTGTGGATCACAACAAACTGGAAAATTCTTCAAGAGATGGGAATATCAGAGCACCTTACCTGCCTCCTGAAAAATCCGTATGCAGGTCATGAAGAAACAAGCTTCCCTGGTGGCTCAGAAGGTAAAGAGTATGCATGCAATGCTGGAGACTGTGGTTTGATCCCTGGGTTGGGAAGATCCTCTGGAGAAGGGTATGGCAATCCACCCCAGTATTCTTGCCTGGAGAATTCCATGGAGAGAGGAGCCTGGCAGGCTACAGTTCGTGGGGTCACAGAGTCAGACACGACAGAGCGACTAACGCACACACACACAAGAAAGCAATGGTTAGAATCAGACATGGAACAATGGACTGGTTCCAAATAGGGAAAGGAATATATCAAGTCTGTATATTGTCACCCTGCTTATCTAACTTATATGCAGAGTACATCATGCAGAATGCCAGGCTGGATGAAGCACAAACTGGAATCAAGACTGAGGGGAGAAATATCAATAACCTGAAATAAGCAGATGATACTACCCTCATGGCAGAAAGCGAAGAGGAACTAAAGAGCCTCTTGATGAAAGTGAAAGAGGAGAGTGAAAAAGCTGGCTTAAAACTCAACACTCAAAAAACTAAGATCATAGCATCTGGTCCCATCACTTCATGGCAAATAGATGGGGAAACAATGGAAACAGTCAGAGACTTTACTTTTTGGTAAAGATGGTGACTGCAGCCATGAAATTAAAATAAGCCTTCTCCTTGGAAGAAAAGCTATAACCAGCCTAGAAAGCATATTAAAAAGCAGAGACATTACTTTGCCAACAAAGGTCCATCTAGTCAAAGCTATGGTTTTTCCAGTAGTCGTATATGGATGTGAGAGTTGGACCATAAAGAAAGCTGAAAGTGAAAGTCTCTCAGTCGTGTCAGACTCTTTGTGACCCCACAGTCTACAGAGTCCATGGAATTCTCCAGGCCAGAATACTGGAGTGGGTAACCGTTCCCTTCGCTAAGAGATTTTCCCAACCCTGGGATTGAACTCAGGTCTCCCACACTGCAGGCGGATTCTTTACCAGCTGAGCCAAAAGAGAAGCCCAAAGAAAGCTGAGCACCAAAGAATTGATGCTTTTGAAGCATGATGTTGGAAGACTCTTGAAAGTCCCTTGGACTGCAAGGAGATCAAATCAGTCAATCTCAAAGGAAATCAGTCCTGAATATTCATTGGAAGCACTGATGCTGAAGCTGAAACTCCAATACTTTGGCCACTTGATGCTGGGCAAGATTGAAGGCAGGATGAGAAGGGGACGACAGAGGATGAGATGGTTGGATGGCATCACTGACTCGATGGACATGAGTTTGACAAGCTCCGGGAGTTGGTGATGGACAGGAAGCCTGGTGTGCTGCATGCAGTCCATGGGTTCTCCAAGAGTCAGACACGACTGAGCAACTGGACTGAATTGAACTGATGAGTGAGAAGAGTGCATCATCTGAAGCAGTCCTGTGCAGAGTGCAGATGCTGAGGGTAACGGGGACTTCTTCCAAAGGCAACAGGTATCAGACTGGATTCAGGGCTGGATACATAGACATGTGGTCTGGCTTTCCCCTCCTTCCTACATCTTGGGCATTTCTTGGACATTCATTCACTCCCCAAGTATTTGCAAATGCTCAGAGTTCAACTTCAACCTGAGGGTCTAGAGGTGGTGCAGGGGTGTGTGGTTCTGAAGCAGAACTTCATCATAACATGAACATGATGGTCTCCTGGGCTCCTGACACCAGGCAGATCCTTCTCTGCCTTCTGGTGGGGGGCAAAGCTGCAGCCAGGATGCTGCCAAGGCTCCTGGTAGGTGGCAGTGCCAGCCCTGTGTTCTGATTCTGCCATGGGGCTGTAGTGGGAGAGACTGAGGGTAATGGGCAGGTGACTGGCCATCTCCAGTTAGCTCTGTGCAGAAGAGAGCGTGAAGGCTTTCTCTGGCCCAGTTCCTGCTGATGAATAGTGAATAACCCCATGTTTGTCCTCCCGACGTGGGTGAGATGCCCTGGGCTTCCTAACAGCCCCCAGCAACAGCAGACTGTCCTCTCAGATCACTTCTCTCTGAACTGAAAACAAGGTGTCAGGACCTCAAGTCAGGTCTCAGAACCAGTTTACAGACGTCACTGTCTTCTACCAGATGCCCCAGGTAGGTGTCAGGTCCCCCATGCCATTCACAGCATGGTGTATCCAGAAGCTCCAACTGCATGCCCTGGCAGCCTCAATCCTGGAAGGACCAATCTCAACCTAGCACGTGCAGCCACTGTGGATGATTCGTATCACACCTGCTAAAATGTTGGATACGAAAAAGGGAGGCTGGAATGAACCCTGAGCTGTTGAAGGTATCAGGATGGACCCAAAGTTTGTAATCAATAAATATAGCTATGAATACAGAAGTAGAGAAGTATGTGTATACTGATACATATATTCATGTAGGTATTTGTATATAAAGATACTTACCTCCATCTCCTAGCTCTGTCTGCTGAGAGGGCTTAGAAGCAAAGAAATTCTCATGGCAACTAGCACACCAAGAATCTCAATCTTGGTTCCTAAACACCATTCTCCACCAGAAGAAACCAGGGTTCTTTCAAAAGGCTAATCCCAGGAACTGGGTAGGGAAATACAAGCTAAGCCTGGGACACACCTGGCCTTTGCCCTGGCTGTCCCCTCTCCTGGGCTGCCCTCCCACCTGTTCTTCTGGGAAGAATTCTCCTGGAAGTTCTTCTCACTTCCCCCAGTGACACCCCATCAGATAAACAGCACACCTATGCATCCGCCCCTGTTCAACTCCCTGTTGCTGATCAGAGACATGGCAATGCGTGTGGGCCAGTGTAGCACTTTTGGAAAGTCAGAGTTGGGTGCAAACCCCAGCTCTGTCAGGTACTGACTTCACCTGTCTGAGCCTCAGTTTCTTCCTCTGGAAAATGGGGATACTGATACCTACCTCCTGGGGGGCTGGGAAGCCTCAGGTAGGCAATCCATGCTGACCCAGCAAATGCTAAGTGGGGCATTTTATTCCCCTGTGAAATTCCTGAGCTCCGCCTCATCTACTCTTCCCATCCCCCAACACCCAGCACTGTGCTTGCATCCCAGGACTGATCAGTCTGTTTCTTAAATTGCTTAATTGAATCGAAGGCTGATAGTTACTGACCCACCCTCGTTGACTGCAATGTACCGACTGGCACCTTCCAGCTGGCCCTTGGCATGTGCCCACATCTATTCATTAGGCTTGTCCTGCCAACACCCACTGACTGACACCCACCTGGGGCGGTCCCTCAAAGCGTCTGCCCAGGCTCCAGCCTCTGCAGTGAAAGCCCATGGAAGAGAAGCTCTCTGACTCTCCCTCCAACTGCCTTTCTTGTGCTCTCCCAGAAATGACACTCCCATTTCTCTCTGTCTCCATCTCATCTCACCCCGTCTCTGTTCTTTGTCAGCACTGCATTGTCTGACTTCCTCTGTGCCTCAGTGACCCTGTTCTGTCACCGGGTCTCCACCCACTTTGTGGGCTTCATCTCTGGCTTTTCTCCTTGCCACCATTTTCCCCTCCCACAAAAAAGCTGCCCCCTCCCCTTGCTGTGGCCCTCAGCGTCCACCCTCAAAAGACACAGCACTCAGTGCACAATCACACACTTGTGTTACTTCTTTATTGTTTTCCTGGCGATGGACCGTCTTTTCTTCCTTACTCTTTAGGGATCCAGGGCAAATGGTTTTCTTTATCTGCTCCTTCTGGGATGCCTGCTCACCCCCTCCCATTCCCTTCCCCCAAACCTAAAATCTCCAGCAGTGGCATTGTCTAGAAAATCAGGGGAGGAAGCTCAAGATCCAGGCAGGAGAGGACCTCCATATGCCTAAGGAAGGATGGCTGGAAGCAGCCTGAGGCTCCCGCAGCTAACACAGAGGAGAGGGAAGGATGTGGTCACATGTGCCCCACACACAGGGAGACATGCTCCCTGTCCAGAGTCATCATGGCAGTTCATACATCACGTATCTGGACCACTTATTTAAGGTCGCAGACAGGTGTGTACTGGAGGGCATGGTGGCAGAGGGTGAAGATGTGCATGTGGGAGAGAAAGGGGCATGCACATAATATCTGACCCTTTGTTCTGATGAAACCAGTTAGTGACGAGCGCCATACCTGCACAGACCTTCTAGTGCTACTATTGTCTGCCTCTGCCGTCTTCCTCCTCACTAAAGATCACAGGTCCTAGATGGAGGCTGCCTCTTCAGCCCACCCGCCAGAATGAAGAAGACGTGCAATCAAGACAGAACAGAGACAAGACATCTGACCTCCAGATGAGACGTAAAGACAGGGGAGCATAAACACGTGTTGTTTACGAACCACTGAAATTTACGGGCTGTTTGTTACTCTAGCATAACCTAATGGAAGCTGACGAAAATATCTCACGTAGTCCCCTGGCTTTATCATTTGCTAATGGCTCTTGTATGTATATCACCAGGCAGGCCCTCTTCCCTGAGCTTCAGACCCATACATTCAACTGCATATTCTAATCTCCATTTGGGTATCGAACAGGTATTCAAACATAGCATCCACCATGTAACTAAACAAAAAAATTTTGAACCACTGCTCTTCCACTTGCCACCATATACAAGAGGTCCGGAGCCACAACTTACCACAGTGTGACATGGCAGGTGTCTGTTGCCAACTTAGTGCCGCTCCTACATACATCATGCTCACTTCAGTTCAGTTCAGTTCAGTTCAGTCACTCAGTCGTGTCCGACACTCTGCAACCCCATGAATCGCAGCACACCAGGCCTCCCTGTCCATCACCAACTCCCGGAGTTCACTCAGACTCACGTCCTTCGAGTAGGTGATGCCATCCAGCCATCTCATCCTCTGTTGTCCCCTTCTCCTCCTGACCCCAATCCCTCCCAGCATCAGTCTTTTCCAATGAGTCAACTCTTCGCATGAGGTGGCCAAAGTACTGGAGCTTCAGCTTTAGCATCATTCCCTCCAAAGAACACTTAGGGCTGACGTCCTTCAGAATGGACTGGTTGGATCTCCTTGCAGTCCAAGGGACTCTCAAGAGTCTTCTCCAACACCACAGTTCAAAAGCATCAATTCTTCAGTGCTCAGCTTTCTTCACAGTCCAACTCTTACATCCATACATGACCACTGGAAAAACCATAGCCTTGACTAGACAGACCTTTGTTGGCAAAGTAAGATCTCTGCTTTTGAATATGCTATCTAGGTTGGTCATAACTTTTCTTCCAAGGAGTAAGCGTCTTTTAATTTCATGGCTGCAGTCATCATCTGCAGTGATTTTGGAGCCCAGAAAAATAAAGTCTGACACTGTTTCCACTGTTTCCCCATCTATTTTCCATGAAGTGATGGGGCCAGATGCCGTGATCTTTGGTTTTCTGAATGTTGAGCTTTAAGCCAATGCTACATGCCATCATATCAAAGTGGACCTATCCTTTGATTTTCAGGATTTTTTATGGAATGTTTTTCAAATTGTTAAAGGAATATATGCTTGTTGTAAGGATTGAAATAGTAATAGAAAGGTGAATAAATTACAGCTCTCCCAGTCCCCGCCCCACTACCAATGCTGTAACCAATATTAATATTCTGTTATGGGACCTACAGGTGGACATTTATGATAAATAATTTTAGTTGTGCCTAAAATCAAGTGGCCACAGGACTGAAAAAGGTCAGTTTTCATTCCAATCCCAAAGAAAGGCAATGGCAAAGGATGCTCAAACTACTGCACAATTGCACTCATCTCACATGCTAGTAAAGTAATGCTTAAAATTCTTCAAGCCAGGCTTCAGCAATACGTGAACTGTGAACTTCCAGATGTTCGAGCTGGTTTTAGAAAAGGCAGAGGAACCAGAGATCAAATTGCCAACATCCGCTGAATCATCGAAAAAGCAAGAGAGTTCCAGAAAAACATCCATTTCTGCTTTATTGACTATGCCAAAGCCTTTGACTGTGTGGATCACAATAAACTGAGGAAAATTCTTGAAAGAGATGGGAATACCAGACCACCTGACCTGCCTCCTGAGAAATCTGTATGCAGGTCAGGAAGCAACAGTTAGAACTGGACATGGAGCAAGAGACTGGTTCCAAATAGGAAAAGGAGTACATCAAGGCTGTATATTGTTACCCTGCTTATTTAACTTATATGCAGAGTACATCATGAGAAACGCTGGGCTGGAGGAAGCACAAGCTGGAATCAAGATTGCCGGGAGAAATATCAATCACCTCAGATATGCAGATGATACCACCCTTAGGGCAGAAAGTGAAGAACTAAAGAGCCTCTTGATGAAAGTGAAAGTGGAGAGTGAAAAAGTTGGCTTAAAGCTCAACATTCAGAAAACGAAGATCATGGCATCTGGCCCCATCACTTTCATGGAAAATAGATGGGGAAACAGTGGAAACAGTGCCAGACTTTATTTTGGGGGGGCTCCAAAATCACTGCAGATGGTGACTGCAGCCATGAAATTAAAAGATGCTTACTCCTTGGAAGGAAAGTTATGACCAACCTAGATAGCATATTCAAAAGCAGAGACATTACTTTGCCAACAAAGGTCTGTCTAGTCAAGGCTATGGTTTTTCCAGTGGTCATGTATGGATGTGAGAGTTGGACTATGAAGAAAGCTGAGCACCGAAGAATTGATGCTTTTGAACTGTGGTGTTGGAGAAGACTCTTGAGAGTCCCTTGGACTGCAAGGAGATCCAACCAGTCCATCCTAAAGGAGATCAGTCCTGGGTGTTCATTGGAAGGACTGATGTTGAAGCTGACACTCCAATATTTTGGCCACCTGATGCAAAAAGCTGACTCATTTGAAAAGACCCTGATGCTGGGAAAGATTGAAGGCAGGGGGAGAAGAGGATGACAGAGGATGAGAGGGCTGGATAGCATTACTGACTCAAAGGACGTGAGTTTGAGTAAACTCTGGGAGTTGGTGATGGACGAGGAGGCCTGGCGTGGTGCAGTCCATAGGGTCGCAAAGACTCAGACGTGACTGAATGACTAAACTGAACTGAACTGAAAATCATCAATGCACAAATCTGCCCTCTTCCCTAGTGGCTCAGACAGTAAAGACTCCGCCTTCAATGCTGAAGACCTGAGTTCAATACCTGGGTCAGGAAGATCCCCTGGAGAAGGGATGGCTACCCACTCCAGTATTGCTCCCTGAAGAATTCCGTGAACAGAGAAGCCTGGCGGGCTACAGTCCATGGGGTCTGAAAGAGTTGGACACAACTGAGCGACTAACACCTTCACTTTCACTTTTCACAAGCAAGGCAGGGTGTGAAAATACATTCCTTGTTCTCACTCACAAGTTAAGGAATCCCTGGAAGTTCCCTACACCTCCAACAGGGAAGAGTAGCCAGAACTGGCTAGTGCCCACACAGTTTAAGTGGATCAGCAAACAGCAGACTCTGCCTCTAAGAGGGACACTCACGCTGATAGTTAACACAGGGGGTTAGTGCTCTGGAAGAGAGCCAGCTTTGCATGTATGCGATCATGAGTAGAGTCCAAGTGCCTGGTTCTCCAGGCTATGCTTGAAAATGACAGAATATAGTGATGGAGATTTGCATCAGGCAGCCTGGGGTTTAAATTCCAGTCTGCCTTTTTCTGTGTATACTTGGCAATTGACTTCTCTAAACCTGTTTATTCATCTGACAAACAGAATGACATCTATGTATTAGTGTCCAATAAAAATCATGGAAGCCACTCTATTCCAAGTAAAAAGTTGGTTGTTTTGTTTTGTTTTGTTTTCTTTTTTTGGCCATGACTTGCAGCTTGCAGAATCTTAGTTCCCTTCTCAGGCTGCAAGTGGGAAGCAAATGAATCTCAGAAGCTCATCTGGAAGGTGCTTCTAAACTTGTGTCTATGTATCAACCTGACTGTCTTCCCCACTTTCCAAACCTCCCACAAGCATCTTTTTTGGCCAACTCAAACCAGGAACCATACGGGGAAGGGCATTCTGGGAAATGTAGGTCTCAGTTTCTCCTTTGCAAGAGACACCTGACAACAGGTGGCTGTGATGCCACATAGACAACTGATAACCCAGTGCAACCTACCACATAAGGATTCTTAGGAGAGTAAATGAAATTATGCAGGTAAATTCTTAGTCAGTTGTCTGACACATGGTTAATGCAAAGTAAGTGGCAGTTAGTACAATTATTTTTTTAATTTTTATCTTGGAATTGATGGCTTTCCACACAGCCCAGCACACCCATTACATTTCATGTTACAGAAAGCCCTAGGCATTTGGGTTCCTGTCAAAAGATGCACTCCCCGTCGCCTCACATCACTCGGCAGGGTCTATCATTTCTTTTTCAGATCCGATTATAATGGCAGCATTTGTAAATTGCTGATCCTTTAATTCCGCATAAGCACACATTCTGGCTGAACGTATTCAAGTCAATTACACTCAGGGACATGGATTAAATTCTCTACTTCTGTGTCTCACAGTTTCGGATTCCGTGGAAATTGTACCCAAAATCACCACCCCAAAAGAGCTTCATACTACAGATGTGTCTTCTCCGTCATCCATCAATCCAGGCACAAGGAAATCCAATAACAACCCCATTTGTGAGCAAGCAGTTCTAGCCTTATGATTGCTATCACCAAAGCAAATACATTACAGAATAATGAAATGTTTCCAATAAGAATTAATTTTTAAAACCTAAGCCACATGCAGACTTACTCTCATGAAACTAAATTCAAGCCATTCTGTGGGTATAACGAAATTATCCTTGGAAACAGCTCAAATTGATTGGACCTCAAAATTCAAAATTCAATTGTAGAAAATAAAATCGGTGATAAACCGCAAGGGCCTTTGGCAAGCCATCCCCTGCTCTGAAGCACAATCCAAACATCACATGGTCACAGGTCAGTGCTTCCTGCAAAGAAATCCATTTTACAAACAAACCTAGGGTAATAGCACCCAGATCTATAATTCCTTATCCTGATTAATGATGGGCCCACACACTGTCACATCCATGACGACCAAGTAAAGCTAACATTCTGAGAAGCAGCATTACCCTTAAAATTGCAATAATCTCCAGGGAAAATGACTCGATTTAAACTTATTCTTCCTTCAGCTTGAATTTGGTTCGCTTTTTTAAACCTGTTCTGTGCTGTTACCCACATCCTGCAAAAACAGGCCCCTGGTTATTCTGTATAACTCTCCTTTCAGTCAGAAAGGTGACGTCTTCAGTGATTTTTATTTTGGTAGCCGAATTTTTTTTTAATTGAGGTATAATTGCTTTACAATGTTGTGTCTTCAGTGATTTTTAAAAGCAAGTTAAAGTGAAGTTGCTCAGTCATGTCTGACACTTTGCAACCCCATGGACTGTAGCCTATCAGACTCCTCCGTCCACGGTATTTTCCAGGCAAGAGTGCTGGAGTGGATTGCCATTTCCTTCCCCAGGGGATCTTCCTGACCCAGGAATCAAACCTGGATCTCCCGCATTGCAGGCAGACGCATTACCATCTGAGCCACCAGGGAAGCCCAAGGATGATGCTTTCAAAGGACAAGTCAGTGCCTCTAACTAATCTCAGGCAGTCAACTTCCAATTGGCTTTTCTTTAAACCCTTAATTCCTGTGCCCAAATGTCCTTTCAGTCTGCCAGTCTGTGTCTAGGTGCTGGGGTGAATGAGTCAGCAAAAGTCCCAGGCCTCAGAGAGCTTAAATTCTAATCAGGAGAGACAGATAAATGAGCAAGCAAGAGCACTTCAGGATGTGTTAAGGGCTGATCTGAGTCTCTTCCATGGTTCTGTCTGCTCCTAACTAAGGGACATTCAGTCTTGATTGCTAGAGTGTCATAATGAAAAATTGATGAAATTAGTGCTCCACCTTATTCTTCTCTGGCAATGTTTTTTTGCCTTTTGCCTTTATTCTTCCATGGATACTTTAGAATCACTTTGTCAGGATCCATGGAAAAAGAAACCTATTGAGGTTTGATTGGAATTATACTGAATCTAGGCCAATTTCAGAGAAATGACATGTGTACCTTATTGTCTCCTGATCCATGAACTTAGTATACTATTATTTAATCATTTTTAAATATCTTTCAATAGTTTTCTAATTTCTTGCATAAAGGGAACTTTTTCCTGCATGTATACTTCAGATTTATTCCCAAGAATTTCACTTTTTTTGGAAGTCTTATAAATAGCATCTATTTTTAAGTGCAGTTTTTACTGCTTATTGTGATATAGAAAATGCAATTAACTTTTTGTACTAACCTTATATACAGCAACCTTGATAAACTCTTTTATTAACTCTATTAATGTGTCTACTTATTCTTTGGAGATTTCTTCTGTTTATAATCAGATCATCTCAAACTAATAACAGTTTGATTTTTCTTCCTAATTATTATTTCTTCTTTAAAATCTTTATTTGCCTTATTTCACTGGCTATGGCCTTTGGTATGTTGTCGAGGAGATGTGGAAATAGTAGGCACGCATACTAAGTCACTTCAGTCATGACCGACTCTTTGCAACTCCATGGACTGTAACCCCCCAGGCTTGCTGTCCGTGGGATTCTCCAGGCAAGAATACTAGAGTGCATTGCCATTTCCTCCTCCAGAGGATCTTCCCAACCCAGGAATTGAACCCTCATCTCCTGAGTTTCCTGTGTCTCCTGCATCACAGGCAGATTCTTTACTACTGAGCCGCTATGAAGCCCCACATGTTTTCTGTGGGTTCCCTTTACCAGGTGAGGCCATGTCATTCTATTTCTGCTTTATAGAGACTTTTAAACAAAATCATAAATGAATATTGAATTTTATTAAGTTGTCACATCTATTAAAATATTACTTTTCTTCTTTATTTTAAGGTAGGAAATCACATGAATTTTGTATGCTTTAATGTCTACCCAGCCTCACATACCTCGAGTACACTAGGTCATAACATAGCTTAATACATGGCAAATTTTCTTTACCAACACTTGGTTTAGAATTTTGTATCTGTGTTTTTGAGTGACATTAGCTTGTAATTTTCCTTACTGATACTGTCCTTGTCAGAATATAGTATCAAGATTGTGCCAGCTTTATAAAATGGATTGGGGCGTGTTTCCTCTTTTTCTACACTGTGGAAATATTTGTGTAAGATTGGAAATATCTACCCCAATAGAAATCTGATGGCAGAACTCCCAAGTATAATCATTTGGGAGGTTCTGTTGTTTTCTTTAGGGGATATTTTTTAACTAATAATTAAATTTATTTAATAATTATAGGTCAAGTTTTATATTTCTTCTTTCAAATTATGTATTTATTGGGGCTGTGCTGAGTCTTCATTGCTTTGCTTAGGCTTCCTCTAGCTGCGGTGAGCAAGGGCTATTCTTTCTTTCAGTGCCCAGGCTTTTGATTGCGGTGGCGTCTCTTGCTGAGCACAGGCTCCAGGCTTGTGGGCTTCAGTAGTTACAGCACATGAGTTTAGCTGTTCCTCAGCATGTGGAATCTGCCCAGACAAGGGATTTAACCTATATGCCCTGCATTGGCAGGTGGATTTTTAACTACTACACCCCTAAGGAAGCCTTTACATGTCTTTTTGAATCAGTTTTTGTAGTTTATATTTCTTTAGAAATTTTTTTCATCTTTTTTCCTAAGTATTAGCATAAAGTTTATCATTATACCTTCTTATCTTTTAAATCTCTGCACCATCCATAAATATGTTCCCTTTTTTTATTCCTTGTGTTATCTGTCTTCTTTCTTTTTTCCTTGATCAATCTCACCAGAGATTTTTCAATTTTACTAGTTCAAAAAAAGAAAAAACACCTTTGGGCTGAGTTGGGCTTTTCTATTATATGTTTGATGTCCATTTTATAAATGTTCGCTCTTGTTTTTAATATTTCCTACCTTCTATGTTTTGGATAATTTGTATATTATTCATTTTAAAATTCTTAAGGCATATATTTAGTCTAAGGTTTCTCAAATAGAGGTGATTTTGCCCCCCAGGGAACATTTCACAATACTTGGAGACATTATTTGCTGTCACAACTGGGGGGAATGATATTGATATCTACTGGGTGGTTGCTAAACATCCTACAGGGCACAGAACAGCCCCCAACAACAGAGAATTTGCAACCCAAAATGTCAATACTAATGAGGCTGAGAAGCCCTGGTCTAGCTTATTAATCTTTAGCCTTTCATCTTTTCTAATAAGAGCACTTAACACTAAAAATTTCCAGCTGAGTACACTTTAGCTGCATCCCATAGATATCTTTTTCAATTTAAATGAGGTAAAATTGACTTTCTTTTTGGTGTACAGTTCTGAGTTTTAACATTTGTGTCCTTAACACCACAATCAGGATACAAGACAGTTTCATCACCACACAAAATGCTCTCAGGCTGCCTCTTTGCAGCTAAATGCTCCCCCTACCATTAGCAACCACTGATTCACTCTGTTCAGTTCAGTCCCACAGTTGTGTCTGAGTCTTTGTGACCACATGGACTGCAGCACACCAGGCTTCCCTGTCCATCACCAACTCCTAGAGCTTGCTCAAACTCATGTCCGTCGAGTTGGTGATACCATCCAGCCATCTCATCCTCAGTTGTCACCTTCTCTTCCTGTCTTCAATCTTGCCCAGCATCAGGGTCTTTTCCAATGAGTCATTTCTTCGCAACAGGTGGCCAAAGTATTGGAGCTACAGCTTCAACATCAGTCTTTCCAATGAATATTCAGTATTGTTTTCCTTTAGGATTGACCAGTTTGATCTCCTTGCACTCCAAGGGACTCTCAGAGTCTTCTCTAACACCACAGTTCAAAGGCATCAATTCTTTGGCACTTTCTTCAGCTTTCTTTAGAGTCCAACTCTCACATCCATACATGACTACTGGAAAAACCATAGCATTGACTGTACACACCTTTGTTGGCAAAGTAATGTCTCTGCTTTTTAATATGCTGTCTAGGTTGGTCATAGCTTTTCTTCCAAGTAGCAAGCATCTTTTAATTTCATGGCTGCAATCACCATCTGCAGTGATTTGGGAGCCTAAGAAAATAAAGTCTCTCACTGTTTCCATTGTTTCCCCATCTATTTGCCATGAAGTGATGGGACCAGATGCTATGATCTTAGTTTTCTGAATGTTGAGTTTTATGCCAACTTTTTCACTCTCCTCTTTCACTTTCATCAAGAGGTTCTTTAGTTCTTCGCTTTCTGCCTTAAGGATGGTGTCATCTGCATATCTGAGGTTATTGATATTTCTCCAGGCAATCTTGATTCCAGCTTGTGCTTCTTACAGCCCAGGGTTTCTCATGATGTACTCTGCATATAAGTTAAATAAGCAGGGTGACAATATACAGCCCGGAGGTACTCCTTTCCCAGTTTAGAACCAGTCTGTTGTTCCATGTCAAATTCCAACTGTTTGTCATCCATATACCTTCCTTGGTGAAGTGTCTGTTTAAATCTTTTGCCTCTTTTTAACTGGACTATTTGTTTTCTCATTATTGAGAAATTTTAAGGGTTCTTTATATATTCTTGACACAAGCTCTTTATTAGATATATGCTGTGCAAATATATTCTACCAGTTTATGACTTGTCTTTTCATTCACTTAATGGACATGAATTTGGGCAAACTCAAGAAGATATGAAGGACCGAGGAGCCTAGCATGCTTCAGTCCATGGGATCACAAAAAGTCGGACGTGACTCAGAGACTGAACAACAACAGCCATGTCTTTTGAAGAGCAGACAGCTTTAATTTTGAGGAACTCCAGTGTATCAATTTGTTCTTCTACAGATATACCAAAAATCACAAAATTTTTCTCCTGTTTTCTTCTAGGAATTCCATAGTTTGAAATTTTA
This sequence comes from Bos taurus, assembly GCF_002263795.3. NCBI lineage: Eukaryota > Metazoa > Chordata > Mammalia > Artiodactyla > Bovidae > Bos > Bos taurus. Next base: position 111,047,062 of record NC_037330.1, on the reverse strand, counting down.
CTTTATCTTCTATGACCAAACTTGAGTAAATATTTTATATGGTGAGAGTTACGGATCAGTTTTTTTGTTTTCTTTTTTCTTTTCATTTTTATGGATTCACTTATTTTTGTGTATGGATGACCAATTGTCCCAACACCATTTGTTGGAGAGATTGTCCTTTCTCTAATTGATCTTTAGTGCTTCTATCTGCAAAATGACAGTATGAACATTTCTGACTCCACTTGGTTGGGAAGAGGATATAATTTTGTTACAGTCACTATAGTAAATGTCACTAATGGCACTACATTAAAATCAAAGAGAAACAGAGGATGAGATGGCTGGATGGCATCACTGACTCAATGGATGTGAGTCTGAGTGGACTCCGGGAGCTGGTGATGGACAGGGAGGCCTGGTGTGCTGCAGCCCACGAGGTTGCAAAGGGTCGCACACAACTGAGCAACTGAACTGAACTGAGATGAAGAGAGAGAGTACACAGGAGTAGATATGTGAGCCTTTGGTTCAAGTCCCGGCTTCCATACACTGCCTGCGTATGAATCTTACCCCATCACTTGCTCTTACTATTTACTCATTTTTTCAGATCTTAAAGAAGTTAGCAAGTCTTTCTGTACCTCAGGCTTCTCATCTGAAAAATGAGCCTAATAGAGCCATCCTTGTAGGATTTATTGGAAGATTGAATGTGATAATGTATGTAAAAAGTCAAGCAGAGTGTCTGGGATACACAAAGTATAAATGATAGCTTCCACATTAATTTTTCACTGTTGAACCCTCCTTACCTAGCATAGTGCTCGATCAGTATGATTTAAATAATAAATAAACCTGTTTATGAAAGCATTTGTAACATGGAAATTCCCCGCACGCACACAAATCAGGAGTGTGTTTTTGTTGTTACATGTACACTATAACCTCTCTCTGACCCTCACCACACCCTTTGCTCTCCACTTTCAAGATTTTTGTCATCTGTGATGTGTTGATCTGTTCATAGTCCTCCTCCTTGCTATAGTAGGAGCTTCTTAAAAGAGAAAGGACCTGTGCTGCCTTGCTCATCTCTGTATTATCCATCTCCAGCACGGTTCTTACCATGTAGTCGCCCTCAAAACATCTTGAAATGAAGGCATAAAGAGTGAAGAAAGGACCAAAAAAAAAAAAGAAAACTGATTCTAATTTTTGCCAAATGCCCAAGCCAATGTGAAGCGATTTTCCAAGCCCACGTCAAATAGCCATTGGAAATTTCAATGCTCTAATCATTCCATGAGGACGTCTACTTTTCTGTCCATTGCATTTCTCTGCACAGCATCAGTGAGGGCGGGACACGCAGAAGAGTTCCCCAAGTGAAGCAAGGTTGCCAGTCCCTGAGCCTGACACCTCGTGGCTCAAGTCAGGAATGCAAGCTACTTTTCCAAACAACTCCAAGAAAAGGATCTCAAACTATCTCATCATCCTCACTCAGCTGAGGCAAAAATCCATGGCTTATCCCCCAACCTGTTGCCACTTTCCAGATGGGGAAGGAAGTTTGGGAAGCTCTGTGATTTAAAAAAATTGGAAAGAAACAACATAATAACTTCTGATATATGTAAGTATATTAAACTCTATTGAATTATACACATTAAGTGGGTGAATTCTGTGATATGGGAATTATATCCCAGTAAAGCTGTTTTTCTTGTTTGTTTGTCTTTTTTCATTTTTAAGGAAAAAGACCAAGAAGGCTACAGGGCTTCTTCACTTAGGTTTTGGTGGGGAGGGAGTGGTTGGAGGGTGTCAGGAGGGTTGGTTGGTTTAGGTTTTTACTATAAATAAATTAATAAGGGTTTTTTTTAATAGTGATTTTCTGTGATCTTTAATAACTCACCCAATAAGTAATCCCTAGATTATACAAAAACAAAAGTCTGCAGACTTTTGCACAGCATTTTTATCTTTTTTAAAAAGCAAAGAACTTAGATTTTTAGATTAATCTGCAGCCTATCAGGAGGCCCTGTGTGAGCCCAGAATCACACCTGGAGAATCCTCAGTCTAAGCACCTAGAAAGATTTTAAGCATCTCTATGTCACAGAGGGGAAAATGACCTCAGATCCAGCTTCTCACCTAAAGAACTTAGAAAGATCGATCTGTAGGTAAGGAGAGTTGCTATCAAATGTTATTTAATACCTCCTACTGGTCAGAATGGCACCCCACTCCAGTATTCTTGCCTGAAGAATTCCATGGACAGAGAAGTCTGGCAGGCTACAGTTCCCGGGGTCACAAAGAGTAGACACGCCTGAGTGACTAAGCAACAGCAGCTGCGGTCAGGAAGGGCAAAGCAAGGGACTCTGCTTGGAGACCTAGCCTATCTCGCTTCATTCTCACGACACCACCGTGGCCTCAACCTGGTGACCCTCAAGGAAACCGAGGTTTAGAGAGGCTTATTTGCCCGAAGTCATACAGGAATAGTGGCAGAGGTAGGATGACCTTCTCAGCCCCGTTCTTCCTACCAGCATACACATTTTACATCCAGTTTATGGTGTAGTTGAGTTCTTCACTTCACACACACTTTACAGGACATGAGGGTCTGTGGATAATTAATGCACATGTGCTTGTTTTCTAGAACTCAGCACTTATTTTCCTATTTTAAAATTATGGTTGAGTTTATGGTTATTGCAGCTTTACATTATGCTCTGGCATCAGTCATATCTGTGATGATCCAATGATCCCACTGAGGAAACGTGCTTCTCTCCAGAGACAGCTCACCAAAGCGGTAGCTTCATCTGGGAAGGACAGCCATCAGGGAGATGGGGTGAGCCATGCTTGACTCTGCCAGGAGAGAGGGGAGACGTGGGAAATTTAGGGTTTCAAATAACAGGAAGGCAGCAAGGAGTGATGTAAATAGTGAATGCACTCTCAGTGGCCTGGTCATGTCCAACTTTTTGCGACCCCTCTGTGTGACTCTTGTGGACGATGGCCCACCAGGCTCCTCTGTCCATGGGATTCTCCAGGCAAGAATACTGGAGTGGGTTGCCATTTCCTTTTCCAGGGGATCTTCCCAACCAAGGGAGCGAATCCGCATCTCCTGCAGCTCCTGCATTGGCAGGTAGATTCTTTACCACTGAGTCACACGGGAAGCTCTGGTGCAAGTAGAAAGGGTCTGATAGGGAAGCTTCATGTGACAGAACAGGGCGTCTGTACTTTACCCTATAGGCAAGGGATGTTTTCCAGAGCAGTGTTCCTGCTTCCCTGGGTTTTAAAAGCATTTCTCTTGCTTGGAACAGGCCAGGAGCCCACGATGAGGAGGGACCCCTCTGGGTGCTGGGAGTCTGCTGGGATAACTCGTCTATGCTCAGGCCAAGATGTAGCGTGAACATCTCTGGCCTAGCGCTGTCCAGTATCATCTCTCTGTTGCTGCAGATTCTGTTTCTCCAGTTGACCCTCCTCTGCATCCCATGATGGTCACGCTGAACAGCCTGGATCTGCATCCTGACTCCAGTGCTTACCAGCTTTGTCCCCGTGGTCCAATTTCCTCTGTGCCTCGATTTCTCCACTTATAAAAGGGGCTAAAAATGAATTCACCTTGTATGATTGTTATGCAGATTAAAATTATCAAGTCCCTTAGAAATCCCTTAGAAAGGAGATTGGTGCCAAGTATGCATCATATAACCTTTCATGCTGATCCCTATTACTAAGACTGGATAGCCTCAGATCGGGGCTGATGCAAATTCTCAGGCTCTCTACCAACACTTGATCAAAGGTTTGGACTTTCAGATGAAGTCTTCACTCCTGGTGTTTCTGTAGCTCTCTCTCCTTTCGTTCTCCCTGCCACTGAAAGGAGTTCGTGTAAATGCCAGGGCTGTGCCTCTGCTCAGAATTCTGTGCTTATCTGTGCAGCTGTCTGAAAACTCTTGGGGGTACCTTTGTCTGACTCCTTCACTCTTTGTGCTGCAAAAAGAGACAACTTGGAAGACTTCTATGCTTTCAATGGAAAGAGAACAACTTTCTTACCGACTGTCTTCTCAGAAGTCAGCCATTCCATGCTATTTCCCTGAAATCAGTAGTCCCTCCCAAGACCTTGGCAAGCTGATGAAAAGAAAGAAAAAAATGCTGTTTCCCCCACCCACCCCATAGCTTCACTGGTGGCTGCTTTTTAACTGTTTTCTGCCGACTTATGGGTGAGTCACATAGGCGTTCCCAGTGATTCCCATCTCCACACTCTGGTTCCTTCCAATCAGAAGGTGGTTGCCAAGGGAACCACAGGTACCAGTCTCCGGCCATTCCCCTGAATCAAGGCCTAATCTACATTGAAAGAAATTTCCATTCCAGAGCTTAGCAGATTTCAATATTTTACAACCCCTTTAAACTCTGGTGGCAGTTACTTCTTCCTTAAAGGGGCTGGCCTTCCTCCGAGGTAGTTAGAGACTATTCTTTTGCCTGAAAATGTTCATGGTGCTACTGAGACTTCCTTATAGGATTAATTTGGTTAATTGATCTCTCCTGAGATGTGAATGATAGGGTAAAAGGACAATAAAGGCCTTTTGCAGAGTCATTGCAAGGATTGAATGAGAGAATGCAGAGAAAATGGTTGGCAGAGTAGGGGACTCAATAAAAAACTATCCTGAGGGTAAGTGATGACAATTCAATGAAGGTACTGCTAAAGGGGGAACTGTAGAGGGAAAGAGAAGATGCTCAGGGAGGCAGCCTGGGGATGGCTCTCAGAATATGCCTCCCAGTGAGAAGGGGCCTCCCATCCCCGAACCCCTTCAGTTTGGATTGTCCTTAATTATCTGATTTCCTAGTGGGAAGAGAGAACCAGTCACCACACTGTTAGGGGAAGCACACTGATTGAAACCACCCACCCTGGCCAGGCACCATAGTAGCCATTTGCATGAGTTGTTTTATGACAGGAGATCCTGATAAGGAATATGGAACTAATAAGCCACCACCAACCGGAAGAGTTCGGGAAAGGTCGAAAGGAGACACCGCGTGTGCGTCCACTTCCCAGAATCCCTCTCGCTAGCATCCATCTTGGCTGAGCGATGCATGCGCCACCAGGAAAGACCCTGAATTAGAATGATTGGCCAAAGACCACCTGGAAACTAATCCCTAACTGTGAGCCACGCAGCAGAGCAGTTCTCCTGGGTTCCCTTGCCCTACTGCTCTCCACCCAGGTGCCCTTTCCCAGTAAAATCTCTTGCTTTGTCAGCACATGTGTCTCCTTGGACAATTCATTTCCGAGTGTTAGACAAGAGCCCAGTTTCGGGCCCTGGAAGGGGTCCGCCTTCCTGCAACAACACTATGGGTACCTTTCTAGAATTTGTACCTAGACATGGTGTTCTGTCTAGGTAATTTGTAGGTCAACCCAAAGAAGATTTCAAAGGGAAAGAGCCCATTCTTGCCTTTTGGAGTCCCCTGTGTTGCCACCAGCCCCAGGACACTTCCTTGCTCCTACAAGTTCCACCCGCATCTAGAGTGATCCACTTGCCTCCTCGACACTGCCTGGACACCCACCCAAACTGGGGACCCAGATGGCTCACATGATGACTGAAAGCTTCAAAAGCCAAGTGCCCAATAAGCCAGACAGAGACCTTATCACTTTTTATGGTCTAGCCTCAGAAGTCATAGGGCATCACTTCTGTTGAATGCTACTTGTCTAAATAATCAAAAAGCAATCCATTTTCAAGGGAGGGGAAATAGACCTCATTTCTAAATGAGAGTGGTGTACAGGTTGTGTGTGAGCTTGCTAGGGCTGCCATAACAAAATACCAAGCCTGAGTGACTCAAACAACAGAAATGCATCATTTCACAGTTCTGGAGGCCGGAAGTCTGAAATCAAGAGGTCGGCGGGGCCTGTGCCTTTCTGAGCACTGAAAAGGAGAATCTGTCCCATGCCTCTCTGCTAACATGTGGTGGTTTACTCGCAATCTTGGGCATTTCTCAGCTTGTAGAAGCATCACCTGGACCTCTGCCTTCAGCTCCACACAGTGTTCTCCCCCTGCATCAAAATTCCTCCTTTTATAAAGACACCAGTCACATTGGATAAGGCACCCACTGTACTCCAGTCTGACCTCATTTTAACTAATTACATCTGCAATGACTTCATTTCCAAATAAGGTCACATTCTGAGGTGCTGGGAGATAGAATTTCAATATATGAATTTGGAGGGGGCACGATTCAATCCATAACATTTACATTATAACAAGAACATGTGGGATGGGAGATGCTATTGAAGCCATCTTTCTGAAATACATTTTGTTGCATTCATCTACCTCAATGGCCAATAAATGTCCATGCTTTATAGGAAACCTCTAATCACACAGAGAAGTTATTGAAATAATAGACATCTCCCATAAGCTGCCTTGTAATGTAAGATTCTCCTTAATTAAATAAAGATATCAAGACCCCTTCCATTCTAAGATTTACACAATCTGCCCAATTGCGGTGTTTATTTGCAATGCATTTGAATGGGTATGCTTATAGCCGTTTCTAAATAATTAAAGGGAAAGTAAAAGTGTTAGTAACTCAGTCATGTCCGACTCTTTGTGACCCCATGGACTGTAGCCCACCAGGCTCCCCTGTCCATGGGATTCTCCAGGCAAGAATCCTGGAGTGGATTGCCATGCCCTTCTCCAGGGGGTCTTCTTGACCCAATGATCGAACCAGGATCTTACACATTTCAGGCAGATTCTTTACCATCCACGCCACCAGGGAATTAAATGACATCCGAATCAATCATTTGCAGAACTCCTGAGGCACCTGCTGAATATGTTTTGGAAACATGAGATCCAGGCCAAAAGCGTACACATAAATAGCCATGTGCGTCTACACAGTTGTTGGCCAGGAGCAGAAGCCAAGTCCACCTCAGGGAGAGGCCCTGGACCTGCCCCAGCAGAGGACACTCCCCCCATCCCATCTTCTGCTCTGGAAACAGTAGACTGCACTACCTGTATAGCACAGTGTCCAAAGTCGCATCTCCTCCCACTCCTGCCACCAAAACAAAGAGTGGGAGTTCAAGTAAGGTTAAGGATCCCACTTGGGTATTCCACCTGGATGTGGTGGGCTTCCCAGGTGGCTCAGGCTGTAAGCTCCTGCAATGCAGACCTGGCTTCGATCCCTGGGTTGGGAAGATTCCCCTGGAGAAGGAAGTGGCAACCCACTCCAGTATTCTTGCCTGGGAAATCTCTTGGACAGAGAAGCCTGGTGGGCTACAGGCCATGGGGTCACAAAAGAGTTGGATACAACTTAGCGACTAAACCACAACACTTATATGTGGTACCAAGAACAGGCAAATCCATACAGGCAGGAAGCAGAATAGCAGTTACTTTCCCAAGAGAGATGCTGGGAGTGGGGCAAGGGGAGGATAGGAGGCTAGTGTTGAATGGAGATGTTTGGGATGATTAAAAAATTCTGGAACTATACAGTGGTGATGGTTGTACAACTTTGTGAATGTACTCAAGGACACTGAATCATGCACTTAAAGAGGATTTAAATGGTAATTTCTGTTATGGATATTTTATCACGATTTTTTTTAATGTACCACGACTGCTGAAGCCCAAGTGCCCTGGAGTCCATGCTCCGCAATAAGAGAAGCCACCACAGTGAGAAGCCCCATGCACTGGGACTAGAGAGTAGCCCCCACTCACTGTAACTAGAGACCACCCAGGAACAGCAGTGAAGATTCAGTGCATCCGAAAACAATTCAATAAATAGGAGACAAACAAAGGAGTCCATGCAGTGACTGGCCCTTTAAGCAATGGAAGTTTTTTTGCTTTTTGTTTTTCATTTCATAGACTCACTGGATACCAAAAACTGGAAGAGACATTTAGAGGTCTGACTTCTCCCTTCAAGGGAGAAGTCTACCGGGCTGGCTGGCCAACTGTTGGGCCCTGACCAAAGGCTGTGGAGGCCGCTGGGCTTGCTGACCCCTTTGTCTCCCTTCTTGAAGGGGTGAAGAGCGTGGGTCTGCCTCCCTCTCATGTCCCACCCGTGTGACCTTGAGTATGTCATTAACTTCTCCACATCCGTTAAATGAGCATCATCAGGTATGTCCTGCCTGAAGAGGACTGACAAATGGGAGGATTAAACCATGTAAAGTGATGACCACAGAATAGGTTGCTGTTGTTATCTACCCAGGATGGCCACCCTGATCTCTGAGGCACAGCATCAAACGTGCAGCAGCTCTGGAGACAGACTGCAGCTCACTTGTTTCAGCTGTGCCTCAGGGCAGTCTCCCAGCCAGGAATCTTCACCTCCTGCAGGGAAGAGCCGTGTCTTGCTCACTGGACTGCCTGGGAAGTCCTTGTCTTGTTTTGTTCTGTTAATTAACAGCCTTTTTGAGGCATAATTGATATATTAATACAATAAACTGTACATGTTTAAAGTACACGTTTGATAAGTTTGGACATATGTATACACCCTTAAAATCATCACCACAATTAGGATAATGAACATCTCCATCCCCCCTAAATATTTCTTTGTGTCCTTTCTGATCCCCCCTCCAGGCCCTCCTCATTCCTTATATCCCCATCCAGGCAACCACTGATCCATTTCCTGTCACTATAGATTAGCTTGCATTTTCCTGAATTTTATATAAATAGAATGCATTCTTTTTCATCTGGCTTCTTTCATTAAGCATTATCATTTAGAGACATATTCACACCATTGCAATAGCAATAGTTCAATCCTTCTTGTTGTTCAGTTGCCAAGTTGTGTCTCACTCTTTGCGACCCCATGGTCTGCAGCACACCAAGCTTCCCTGTCCCTCACCATCTCCTGGAGTTTGCCCAAGTTCCTGTCTATTGAATCGGTGATGCCATCCAACCATCTCATCCTCTGTCGCCCTCTTCTCCTCTGCCTTCAATCTTTTCCAGTATCAAGGTCTTTTGCAATGAGTCAGCTGTTCACATCAGATGGCCAAAGTATTGGAGCTTCAGCTTCAGCATCAGTCCTTCCAAAGAGTATTCAGAGTTGATTTCCTTTAAGATTGACTGATTTGATCTCCTTGTTTTCCAAGGAGCTCCCAAGAGTCTTCTCCAGCACCCCAGTTCAAAAGCATCAACTCTTCCGCTCTCTGCCGTCTTTTTACTTCCTTTTTACTGTCTAGTATTATTCCATTGTATGTGTTCGCCACTGTGTATCAATTCACCTGTTGACTGACACTTAGGTTGCTTCCAGTTTGGGGCTTACAAATGTAGCTTCTGAGAACATTCATGGCCAAGACTCTATGTGGATATGCTCTCTTTTCTCTTAGATAAATATCTAGGAGAGGAATGGCAGGTCCAATGACAGGTGTACATTTAACTTTTTAAGAAACTGCCACATGGTTTTCCAAAGTGGTTGCCCCATTCTACTTTTCGCCAGCAGCATTTGAGAGTTCCAGCGACTCCATGTCTCTGTAGACAGTTGATATGGTCAGGTATTTTTCAGATTAGCCATTCTAGTGGGTATGCAGCAGTATCTCATTGTGGTTTTAATTTGCATTTCCATGATGACTAATAATGTTGAGCATCTTTCCATGTGCTTATTTGCCATCTATATATCTTTTTTTTGGTGACATATCTGTCCAAATCTCATCCTTGCCCCTTACCCACTGAGTGACTTCAAGCAAGTAACTTATCTGTGCTTCTGACTCTGTAAAGCAGAGGACAACGGCAGTCCTCACCTCATGAGGTTGTTGTGATAGTGCCTCCAGCCCCAGAGCCCTGTGTACCTGCCCCCAACCCCTACTCCACAGAGCTTTACAACAGGCAGGAGCTCTATGCCTGATCCTTAAAGTCCTCTTTATCAAAGGTAGCTCTCCCCACTTGTGCACAGAGGCACACACTCACACATCACATGACTCTGCTCTCCTTCCAGCTGTAGAGATAAGAGACAGACATCAGGAGTGGAGACATACTGGTCTGGGTACCCAGGGACTGCATTTGACAGTCTGTCTCTTGGGCCCTTTAAACTACTACCAAAAGACACTTGATATATTAAGATGTTTTTCTTTCTGCTTAGAATTCCAATCTGTCTGTCTCCCAGATGAAAGATGTCTGTGCAAGGCAGGGGAAGGGGGAAGCCACTGAACTGATGCAGAGGCCATCTGAATCCCTAAGTCAGCACGACCCCACAAGCCCCCCAAGCCCTATGCCAGCTCTCAGAGGGAGTAGAGGTGTCCCTCCTTTTAGTTTCCAGGCTCTGCTTCCCTTCCCCTCCAGCCCAGCAGGTCTCAGAAGTGTTGGTATGCAGCCCAATCCACAGAAGGTATGGATGCTCCTACAAGGAAGGAGGGAAAACCCTGAAAACGGACCAAGCCAGGCCCTAACAGGGCTAGGGAACTGGACAAGATGACAGAACAGCCATCCAGAACCCAATCTGAAAGGACGACAAATCAAGTCCTATGCAGCCTGGATCCTTGGCTGCAGGATACAGCAGAGTGCAACCATGGGACTTGGGGACAATGCCCAGGTTACCTGGCAAACTAAAAGATCATCCCAGCATGGGGATTCTCAACTCTAGGCCTCAGAGAAGCTACTCTGGTCACCTGAGAACTTGTTAGATATGCAAATTCTCAGACTCCACCTGGAGACTCTGGTGGTAAACCCCAGCAATCTGCTTGGAGAGATCTTCCTGGTGACCCTGATGCAACTCAAGTGTAAGAATTCCTGGCCTTGCAGAGGAAATTTCTAGGCCAACAGATGGATCTAAGAAGCCAGCAGTCTTTTCTAAGGACAAAAGTGGGACAGTGTTTTTTCTAAGGACAAAAGATATTGTGGTCACAAGCCAAGCAAAGGTTTGGGAGAAAAATGAATCTTGGTTCACATTCCAGCCCTGCCACTTCCTAGATGCATGATTTTGGGCTTTTATAAGCCTCTCTTTCCTCCTGCATAAAAACTGGACAAAGCCAACCTCATGGGACTGATGCTGAAGCTGAAGCTCCGATACTGTGGCCACCTGATGTGAAGAGCCAACTCATTGGAAAAGACTCTGATGCTGGGAAAGATTGAGGGCAGGAGGTGAAGGTGTGACAGTGAATGAGACGGTTGGATGGCATCATCGACTCAATGGACATGAGTTTGAGCAAGCTTCAAGAAATGGTGAGGGACAGGGAAGCCTAGCGTGCTGCAGACCATGGGGTCGCAAAGAGCTGGACACTACTGGGTGACTTAACAGCAAACCTCATGGGGTTGTTTTGAAGACTCAAAGAGTTAATATGCACGGAGGACAGGGCACATATTAAGTACTCAAAAAAAGTGAAGTCGTTCAGACAAGTCACAAGCCCAGATGATGACTTTGGGTACTTTAGACAAAGCAGTCCCTTGCTCACATCACTTAACTGCCATGTGGGGAAATGGTCTAACTTTTCAAATCTATGAGAACAACTTTGAGGAGTACACCTACCTACGCAATGGGCACTCTGAAGATATGCAAACCAAAACTTAAGTTCTAGTGGCTTCATTGGTTATTATGAAGTTCACATCTTTAAGGTGAAGAAGTCCAGGCAGAAAAGAATGCAGGACCACCCATGGTATCAACTCCCCAGAAGGTAATGTCTGATTCTTCTGGAGCATTCGCCTCTACTATCCACAGAAATAACCTCATCTAAGGGAAGAACAGGCTTCTCTGCAATATTTCCTACCATTTTCAAGGGATGCTTCCTCTCTCCTGGTCACTTCTGGCTCCCAACTCCTGTTCTCATCCCAGTTCTCAACCCCCTCCTGAAACCCAGAAGTGTGTCTCAGGGGCTCTCAGGAGCTCCAGTTCTTTATGTCTCAGTACACAAAGAATTCAGCATGAGCCAAAGTGATAGGTAAGAAGTGATTTACTAGAATAGGATGTTTTTGAGGCTTACAAGCTGGTAGGCAAGAGCATGCTGTACTTCAAGAACTCAGTGGGCTACAGTTTTATAATAAGAGGAAAAGTGGGGAGTGGGGGGAAGACCACCTTCTTCCTTATTGTTGAGTAGATGTCAAGCTTCTATCACCAGTTTCTCCTCTACATCAGACAGCAGAGTTTTTTTGTCCTTATGTGGTCAAGCTGGGACTGTCACACACAATGGAAATAAGCAAAAAGTCAGTAACACATACTAAAAATGGTAAACCATTTCAGGTTTCAGCATAATGTCATCCTTTCCTTATTTTTTTTAAATTTTTATTGGTGTATGGTTGATTTAAATGTTGTGGTTAGTTTCAGGTGTACAGAAAAGTGAATCAGTTATATATATATATATATATATATATATATATATAATATATACATATACACATATATCTATTCCATTTTTAGATTCTTTTCCCATATAGGAAATTAGAGTATGGAGTAGAGTTCCCTGTGATATACAGTAGGTTCTTATTAGTCATCTATTTTATATATAGTAGTGGGTATATGGGCTTCCCGGGCCAGTCAGCTGGTAAAGAATCCACCTGCAATGCAGGAGACCCCGGTTAGATTTCTTGGTCAGAAGTTTTCTGGAGAAGGGATAGGATACCCACTCCAGTATTCTTGGGATTCCCTGGTGGCTCAGATGGTAAGGAATCAACCTGCAATGACGGAGACCTGGGTTTGATCCCTGGGTTGGGAAGATCCCCTGGAGGAGAGCATGGCAACCCTCTCCAGTATGCTTGCTTGGAGAATCCCCATGGACAGAAGAGCCTGGCAGGCTATAGTCCTTGGGGTCGCAAGGAGACGGACACGACTGAGCAACTAAGCACAGCATACAGTGTATATATGTCCATCCCAATCTCCCAATTCATCCCTCTCCTACTTATCCCCCAGTAGCCATAAGTTTGTTTTCTACATCTGACTCTACTTCGGTTTTGCAAATAAGTTCATCTGTAGCCTATTTTAGATTCCATATATAGGTGATATCATATGATACTTGTCTTTCTCTGTCCGACTTACTTCACTCAGTATGACAATCTCTGGGTCTATCCATGTTGCTGCAAATGGCATTATTTTGTTCTTTTTTATGGCTGAATAGTATTCCATTGTATATTTGTACCACATCTTCTTTATCCATTGCTCTGTTCAAAGTGAAGCAACTGACAAGAGATTAATCTCCAAAATATGCAAACAACTCATGAAGCTGGATATCAAAGCAAAACAAACAACCCAATCAAAAAACAGGCAGAAGATCTAAATAGACATTTCTCCAAAGAAGAAATACAGTGGCCAAAAAGCACATGAAAAGATGTTCAACATCACTAATTATTAGAGAAATGCACATCAAAACTACAATGAGATATATTACCTCGCATCAGTCAGAATGACCATCATCAAGAAATCTACAAAGAATAAATGCTGGAGAGGGTGTGAAGAAAGCAGAATCCTCCTACACTGTTGGTAGGAATGTAAATTGGTACAGTCACCATGCAGAACAGTATGAAGGCTCCTTAAAAAACTAAAAATAGAACTACCATGAGTTCATGCTAAGTCATTTCAGTCATGTTCAATTCTTTCCAACCCTGTGGACTGTAGCCCATCAGGCTCTTCTATCTATGGGATTCTCCAGGCAAGAATACTGGAGTGGGTTGCCATGCCCTCCTCCAGGGAAACTTCCCAACCCAGGGATCAAACACCACATCTATTATGTCTCCTGCATGGCAGCCAGGTTCTTTACCACTAGCACCATCTGGGAAGTCTAGAACTACCATATGATCCAACAATTCCACTCCTACGAATATAACCAGAGAAAACCATAATTTGAAAATATACATGCTCCCCAATGTTCATTGCAGCATTATTTACACTATCCAGGATTTGAAAGCAACCTAAGTGTCCTTTCTCTATATTTTTGTTTTTAGTGTGCCCAGAGGAGCATGTCCTAGGAATCACCAACCTACTGAGCTCACTGGGCAGTGTGTGGGTCTCAAGCCACCATTGTTTTATTGTTTGGGGCATATTTCATGCTTCGGCTGCATGGTTTTGTTGTTAAGCAAGCCTGCTTGGTTCTGTGGTTAAGCAACCCTGCTTTCTTGAGTGACGATTAACTTACCAGGATTCTCCTGTACATTTTTTTTTTAACTTTACAATCCTTAGTTGGATTAACTAATTACCTACTTTGTCCCTTTACTCTCTCTGTGTCACTCCCACCTCAGACTTCCTATCCCTGCTGACCTGTTACCCACCACTTCTCTCTCTCAGGAACCCAGATCCTCTACCTTCAGATCACAGGCCACTACTACACAGAGCCTACTGCATGTAGCTGATTTTACTGAGGGGAATTTCAAACTAGTACCCAACTGGAAACATTTAAAATTGGTTGGTCATGATCTCAGAGTTCCTCAATCAACCCAACACAGGGAATTTCTCATCAGTCATCATTCATCTGGGGCTGAGACCTGTAGCCCTGGTTGCTGCTGCTGCTGTGTGCTCAGTTGTGTCTGACACTCTGAAACTCCATGGACTGTAGCCCACCAGGCTCTTCTGTCCATGGGATTCTCCAGGCAGTAATACTGGAGTGGGTTGCCATTTCCTCTTCCAGGGGAGCTTTCCAACGCAGGGATCAAACCTGCGTCTCCTGCATCTCCTGCATTGCAGGTGGATTCTTTACCACTGAGCCACCCGGGAAGCCTAACCTGATAGGGAACATTTGATTTCCCTGCCATGAACTTTCTTTAATCTCCTCTTTTCCTTGAGACTTGCAAATCTCCCTTCTTCGTGTGCTGCCAGTGGACAGTTCTCTGATTCCTATTAGTTTCTTTTGTAGAGCAATTTAATCCTTGATAGAGCCTCCACCTTCCGGACTACATGAGGTGGGGTAGGAAGTCTTCTGTTATATAATCAAAAAAGCTTATTTTTAGTATTTTCTTAAACAAAAAAGCAGCCTTCCTTCTGCCAGGCACCATTCTTACCCCCGACCGGGAGCGTAAAAGTGGCTGTAGGCATTTTGGGTTTAAAATAGCAATTTTTCCCTTGCTATTACACATATGCAATGCACAAAAACCCCTGGAAATTCCTCAAGTTTTTATTAAAAATTCCAGATGGTGCAACAGATATTTCAGACACTAAGCTTCTATTAACAACAGGAAATTAATAACCAGACTGACTCACAGTCATCATCGTCTGGATTGGTGACGATATCTTGGGGAAAAAAAAGAAAGTAGGGTAGCACAGCATTTGAGGCAAAAGTTGTGGAGTTGGCAAAGTTTGAGTTTAAGTCCTGGATCTCCCATTTATAGCTAGAAGGTTGGGGAAGTCGAATCACAGGCCTGGTAAAGAGTCTGCCTGCAGTGCAAGAGACCCGGGTTTGATACCTGGGAAGATCCCCTGGAGAAGGAAATGGCAACTCACTCTAATATTCTTGCCTGGAAAATCCCATGGACAGAGGAACCTGGCAGGCCAGAGTCCATGGGGTCACAAAGAGTCAGACACAACGACTGAGTGGCTAACACTTTCACTTTCTCTGGGCAAGTCACCTACCCTCCCTGTACCTCAGCTTCTTCGTGTGCAAAATGGAGAAACAATAGTACGGTCACTTCTGCTGTAAGGTGACATGCATCCTTCATAAGCACCACCGTATTGATACTATACGTGGTATAATAAAAATAGACTTGGGCCTTGTCCCTGGTTCCTGGCACAGAGCTCCTAAAACCCTTGGAATTACCTGAGTGATAGGAACATCTTTCATTATTTATAATAAGTCCCTTTCAATCATACCTGAGTTTATACTAATGAAGTGACTTAGGTTAGGACCCCCTAGAGAGCCTCAGGATGGAGCTGGTCACTAGAAAGTCCAAGTGACTAGAGGTTTGGACCCTTGAGCTTCCAGGTTGTTGGACACGTTGAAGATTTGGGAGTGTGATGTGCCTGGAGAAGGCAAGGAAGCTCCAAGCCCCACTCCCTATACCCGCCACCTCTTCATTTGGCTATTCCTGAGTTGTATTATTATAACCCAGTAAGGGTGAGTAAAGTTACTTCCTGAGTTATGTGAGCCATCTAGCAAATCACTGAACCTTAAAAGGGGGTCATGGGAAACTCCAATTTATAGCCAGTCAGTCAAAAGTATGGGAAGCCTGGGACTTGTGACTGATGTCTGAAGCTGGGGGTAGGCTTGTGGGGCAGAGCCCAAAGAACTGAATTGAACTATTGGATACTCAGCTGGTGTCCAAAGAATGGGAGAATTGGTTGTAGGTATTTGAAAGCACTCCAGACTATGGATAAACAAAATGTAGTATATACATACAAAAGAGGGGCTACCCAGATGCCCACTCCAGTATTCTTGCCTAAATAATTCCATGTACAGAGGAGCCTGGAAGGCTACAGTCATGGAGTTGCAAAGAGTTGGACATGACTGAAGTGACTTAGTATGCACACACATACAGACAGAGGAATATCATTTAGCCTGTAGAAAGAAATTGTGACACATGTGTCATACACAATGGATGAACATTGAGCCCATTATGCTAAATGAAATAAGCCAGTCACGAAATATTACATGATCACACTCCTATAAAGAAAACTGAGCACCAAAGAATTGATGCTTTTGAGCTGTGGTGGTGGAGAAGGCTCTTGGTAGGAGCCTTCCTTGGTAGGATCTCCTTGGACTGCAAGGGGATCCAACCAGTCCATCCTAAAGGAGATCAGTCCTGGGTGTTCATCGGAAGGACTGATGCTGAAGCTGAAACTCCAATACTTTGGCCACCTGATGCAAAGAACTGACTCATTTGAAAAGACCCTGATGCTAGGAAAGATTGAAGGCAGGAGGAGAAGGGGATGGCAGAGGATGAGATGGTTGGATGGCATCACCGACTCAATGGACATGAGTTTGAGTAAGCTCTGGGAGTTGGTGATGGACAGGGAAGCCTGGTGTGCTGCAGTCCATGGGGTCACAAAGAGTAGTACATGACTGAGCAATTGAACTGAACTGAGCTCCTATGAGATAACTAGAGTAATCAAACTCAGAGACAGAAAGTAGAACGATGATCTCCAAGAGCTGGGAGGAGTGAAGGAACAGAAAGCCAGTGTTTAAAGAGTACAGAGTTTCAGTCTGCAAGATGAAAAGAATTTTGTGAATGGATGGTAGTGACGGTAGCACAACAGTGTGAATGTACAGTTTAAAATAGTTAAGATGGTAAATTTCATGTTATGTATATTTTAATTACAATTTTTTTATTTAAAATGAATCAATAAAGGTTGTAAAACCAATGGAGCCAATGGGAACAATGGAGTTAAGACACAACATTCAAAAGCTTTATCAGTGACACATTTTTTAAAAAGCAACCTAATAAAAACGTTAGCCCAGTTTCACACATGTTAAGTGGTTTAAGACATACAGAAATATCACAAAAAACTGGCACTTCATGTTGAAAAAAGATCTTTGGTTTGCTTGTGGAAGTGGGTGTCAAACAGGTTACAGTTTGGGGGTTACTGTGAAGTGGTAAGAGGAAAGTCATCAAAAATGCGAAGGAAAGTTCTAGCACCCAGTACACAGCTCATAACAGGTAAGCAGCAGCTTCTGGCAGGAAAGAACTCTTTCAGGGGAAAAAGCTCTCTGCAGGATTCTCCTTCTGTCTTGTCACTTTAGCAAAGCTATACTGTAACTAACCTTAAACCAGGCACCCCACGCTCTACTCATCTCCAGCCCAAGCACACTCTACTAATCCTTTGATCACACAATACAGTGCCTAACCTGTTGTTGTTGTTGTTGTTGTTTTATCTTAGATCAAAGAAATAGAAATGAAGAATAAATAATTAACAGATTACCAGCTCTCTTCCCCAGCTGCTGCTTCAGTAATCTCTTGAGCAAACCATGTAAATGAGATAGCACCTAAAGAATGATCACAAGGAGTCGACAAGCCAGCATACAGTAGGAGATGGCAATGAATCTGACCCCCATCTCAGTGACTGAGTTTACTTCTCTTTTTCCCTTTAAAAACTTTATGGTTGAGCAGAATCTTTGGAGTTGATTTGGGGACTCAAGTCCACCTTCTCCTCAGATTGCTGGCTTTCTAATTAAAGTAACCTTTCTGTTTCTACCAGCATGAGCCCCTTGAGTATGGACTTTAGAGTGGTGAGCAATTAGACCTGATTTTGGTAACAACACACATAGTGCAGTGAGCTGGGGAAGCTGGTAGACACTTGAGGTGTGCACATGTGTGAATCTGGTTTACCCCTATGTGGCTCAGTTCAGCTGGCTGCAGTGATGAGTTCACTAGTGTGTCTCGCACCCAACATCATCCCATAAGCAAATGACAAGTGAACATTACCCTCAAGTCCTTCCCTAATAGGTCAAAGGCATTAAAACAAATCCACATTTTCAGAATAAGTATTATAGCAGAACTGACTATGCCTACCTGATGGAATTATTACAAGGAACATGTCATAAAATCATAGGAAGCTTTTGATAGTACTTAATAAGTGGTGTTGGAGAAGACTCTTGAGAGTCCCTTGGACTGCAAGGAGATCCAACCAGTCCATTCTGAAGGAGATCAGCCCTGGGATTTCTTTGGAGGGAATGATGCTAAAGCTGAAACTCCAGTACTTTGGCCACCTCATGCAAAGAGTTGACTCATTGGAAAAGACTCTGATGCTGGGAGGGATTGGGGGCAGGAGGAGAAGGGGACAACAGAGGATGAGATGGATGGACGGCATCACTGACTCGATGGACGTGAGTCTGGGTGAACTCCGGGAGTTGGTGATGGACAGGGAGGCCTGGCGTGCTGCGATTCATGGGGTCGCAAAGAGTCGGACACGACTGAGCCACTGAACTGAACTGAACTGAATAAATAGTAACTGCTTAAAAGTAATGTTAGTGATTGTGGTTGTTGGGATTATGTCATTGTGGTGCCATAATTATTGTTCATATTATACACCAAAGAGAGTCACCCAGAGGTGGACCAAGGAAGGCTATATGCCCATTTTACAGATGGCAGAACTGAAGCCCAAAGAATCAGCACAATCTCTCAAGACCATATAAGATCTGCTGCAAAGTGATTACTTAACAAAAAATAATACTTACACAAAACATGTACTGTCTTCCTTGGGTGTGAGGTGGTTAATTTCTTTGCCCTGGTCAACAGAGCTATCAGGAAAATATTTTCTACCTTCGGGGAATCTGAGCCCTTTTTAAAAGGCAAAGGAAATGGGTAAAACTTTCAGTTCTGTCTGAAAAAGCAAGACTAATTTTTCTGGTGGTTCCTATTGACTTGGAAAGAGCAGACCTGCCCATCAAATGGCATTTTACCAGCTGATCAATTTGGTGTCATTCGCATTGAATTAAATGAAATTGAAATGTAATTCTCCTCCCGGAACAAATCCCCCTGCGGGGACTTGCCGCACAGAAGTGTTTGACCTTGTGCTGGTTGCCTAGAGGGCTTTCAAGGAAGCTTGGGGCACAAGTAGAGCCCGCAAGGCCCACACTCTGCCAGGGCATGACCCTCTCTGCTGACTTCTGGGCTTCACTGCTGCACTCTCCAGGTCAGTAAAGATGCCCAAATAGCTTCTGTTGACTCTATAAGGGGTTGGTCAAGTATCTTAGTATGGACTTACACCTCATATACATATATACATATATATATGACATATATATATACATACATATATATATACATATACATATACATATATATATAGCTGACATATACAGAGGAGCATGGGACAGTCACAGCTAAAAAGCTCCAGGGAACAGTCATATAAATTCTAAGAAAGACTCCCCATGCAGGTGGGTGAATTACAAAATGATGCCCCATGTGGTAGGGAAAAGATGCTCCTTCCTCCAGACTTTGGCAGTCCCAAACCAGGGTGCAAAGATTGGTGAGTGGTACATGAGCTGGATTTCAGTCCCTCTTATCTACCAGACTCAACCTACCCAACCACAGGCAGCAATGCTAGTCAACTTCCTGCTGGGGCCACCACAGAAGGCTCAGCTATGAGGGATCCCTGGAGCAGAGGCTCCCCTCTGGCAGAATATGGATATGGCTCAAAGCTTCCAGTGTCTTGGCTGAACTGGCTCAATTGTTCCCACCAGGTTCTGAAAGACTCTAAGAACAAGCCCACAAAACACATCTGCCCAAAACTCTCAAAAAGAACCTGAGATGGTGCCACTGTGACCCATGGTCCTCCCTCCCTTTATCCATCCCTTCATTCCAGGCCATGGGAGTCAGAAGGTGACCTGGCATCAAGTATTGTCTTTACTGACCAGATGACCCTGATCCAGTGACTTAGCCTCTCTCAGCTTCAGCCTCTCATCTCCAAAGCAGAAATAACACCTGTCAGCAGCCCCTGAGAATGAGTGTGGGACCGGGAAACAAAAGCCCTCAGAGAGTTAGGTTAGTGAGATGCCCGCAGAAGGATAAGATACGCCATCTGTTGGCATGAACCAAAGAGTTGGCCTGAAAATGTGATTGCAGAGTTTGGGAAGACCTCAAACGCCAATCATGGTAGCCTGAGTGTGGTCACAGGGAGATAAGACTGAGGGGTGATGGTAATGGAGTAAATAGAAACTTCACTAACTAAATCAGTTGGTAGAAGAGTGTGTGAGCACAGGAAGCACGCCTAGCCTGGAGCAGAGACAAGGGGAGCCCAAGGAGCCAGGAGCTGGCCACATTCATTCTGTGATAAATTCACAAAGCTGATGCCAGGCTCAGAGGCCTCTTAGCAGCCAGCCACTCAGCCTTCCTCTTAGAGACACCCGACCTCTCACCAGCCCTTTTCAAGCTGCAACAATCCTGAATCCCAGGGTTATTATAAGGATTAAATAGGAAAGTGCCTGTCAGATAGCAGGTAGCAAATAAACTAACATTCCTCTCGCACTCCGTTCTCTTTTTTCCCTGCAATAATAACCAAATCTTTGCAACCACACAAGCCTTTCCTCCTAGATTTTCCTGACATTCCTGCTCTTCCCTCTGCTGGTATTAATTCTCCTCCATCCATATACGAATCCATCACATCACTTTCCTCTATGCCCAATGGAACATCACTTTTATTGGCAAGGAACTCCTCTCTGTTCTAAATCTAGCGGGGAACAAAGATTAATAAAATAAGCATACAAATATCAACTTGCAACTGCCAAGTGCTATGAAGGAAAGGTAAGAGCGCTGTGGTGTGTGCCCCACCCTTCTTCAGGGCTGAGACGCTTAACCCCCCACCTGCCGGGATTGTTGTATGCCTACAGCTCCCACTTGAGTCCCCCAGGAACTGCCGTTAGCCTTTAAGAGCCACACTGGCAAAAATCATGCCTCTATCCTGGGGGCAACCCATCTCCAATGTCTGTTGCTTGCAGCCCTATTGCCTCAAGGTGGAAACTCTGGAGGACCATCCCTGCTCCATCGCTCCTCCTGATATTGACTTGACCTTGTTATGAATCAAAATTCAATTCCTGGGGGCTTCCCTGGTAGTGGTATTAGGGTTAGTCACTCAGTTGTGTGTGACTCTTTGAGACCCCATGGACTGTAGCCAGCCAGGCTCCTCTGTCCATGGAGATTCTCCAGGCAAGAATACTGGAGTGGGTTGCCATTCCCTTCTCCAGGGAATCTTCCTGACCCAGGGATTGAACCCAGGTCTTCTGCATTGCAGGCAGATTCTTTACCATCTGAGCTATGAGGGAAGTGGCAAAGAATCTGACTGCCAGTGCAGGAGACCTGGATTCGATCCCTGGTCCAGGAAGACGCCACATGCTGAGAAGCAACTAAGCCCATGTGCCACAACTCTTGAGCATGTGCTCCAGAGACCAGGAACCACAAATGCTGAAGCCTGAGAACCATGACTACTGAGCCCACGCACCCTAGAGCCTGTGCTCTGCAACCAGAGAAGCCACCTCAGTGAGAAACCCACGCACTGCAAATAGAGAGTAACCCCGATCACTGCAACTAGAGAAGAGCCCTTGCAGCAACAAAGACCCAGCACAGCCAAAAATAAATAAAATTTTTAAAAAGTTCAACTCCTCCACCTGCCCATTCCTCCTGCCTACACCACCCCTTGCTTGGGCATTGATCCTGTGGGTACTCCCCAATAATTCCTGCACACAATTCTCTGTCTCAATATATGCTTCTCCTCCTATATATAAAAGGGAACTAGACTCAATACTTTTTAATAACCTACAAGAGAAAAGACTCTGAAAAGGAATTGTATGTTATATAATCATTGTGCTATACACCTTACTTCAATTTAAAAAAATTATTTTTTTTTTTAAAAAAAATATCTACTCCCCAAGGAACCCACCTAGGACCACATATCAAAGAAGGATTGATCCAGGTAGAGGAGTGGTGGCGGTGAGTGGAATGTGAGGGTCACAGAAAGCTTTCCTAATGAGGGTGCATTTGAGCTTCCTCCAGATAACTCCTTATCTGGAGGAAGAATATTCTAAGTATTAGGAAGAGAAGAAACAAAACTCTGAGGGAGAACAAAAAAGGAGCTTAAGGCAGAGTGGCTGGAATCCTGAGTGAGAGGCACCAGGGGAGGGAGAGAGGTGAGGACAGAAACATGTTTGGTCAAGGTTCTTAAATGCCAAGTTAGATTACGGGAGACCAAAGAGAACGCTTTCTGATTCATGACTGCATTAGGCTGCCACGCATGCTAAGTCACTTCAGTCATGTCTTATCGTTTGTGACTCAATGGACTGTAGTCCGCCAGGTTCCTCTGACCATGGGATTTTCCAGGCAAGAATATCAGAGTGGGTTGCCATACCCACCTCCAGGGGATCTTCTCGACCCAGGGATAGAACCCACATCTCTTACATCTCCTGCATTGTCAAGGGGATTCTTTACCACTAGGTCCACCTGGGAAGCCCTTAGTCTTTTATGGCTGCCATACAAAAGATCACAGACTGAGCAGCTTAAACACCAGAAATGTATTCTCCCAGTCTGGTCACTGGAAGTCCAAGATTAAGGGGTTGGCAGAGTTGGTTTCCTCTAAGGCCTCTCTCCTTGACTTGCAGAGGCCACCATCTTGCTGTCTCTTCACATGGTCATCCCTCCAGGCACCTGATGCCTGGTGTCCCTCTGTATTCAAATCTCCTCTTCTTTTTCTCAAAGATTTTATTTTTAAAATAATTTTATTTATTTATTTTTGGTTGTCCTGGGTCTTCATTGCTACATGAGCTTTTCCCTATTTGCAGTGAATGGGGCCTACGCTCTAGTTGCTGTACACAGGTTTCTCATTTTGGTGGCTTCTCCTGATGCAGAGCGTGGGCTCTAGGGCACAGGTTCAATAGCTGGGGCACACGGGCTTACTTGCTCCAGGGCATGTGGGATCTTCCCGGTCCAGATATCAAATCCATGTCTCCTGCATTGGCAGGTGGACTCTTACCACTGAGCCACCAAAGAAGCCCCCTCAAATCTCCTCTTCTTATAAAGACACAGCCTGCAATGTGGGAGACCTGCGTTCAATCCCTGGGTGACGATGATCCCCTGGAGAAGGGAATGGCAACAAGCACCAGTATTCTTGCCTGGAGAATTCCAAAGACAGAGGAGCCTGGGGGGCTACAGTCCATGGGGTCGCAAAGAGTCAGACATGACTGAGCAGCTAACTCACACAGATTGAACCAGGGCCCAGACTGAATGGCCTTGTTTTAACTTAATCTCTTCTTTTAAGGCCCTTACTCCAAATGCAGTCACATTGAGGTCCTGGGGGAGGGGGGATTAGAGCTTCAACATACAAATTTGGGAAGGATACAACTCAGCCTACAACAAGGATATTCTCTGTATGTAAGATCCTACAAATGTAGAATAGAGAAGGAAATGGAAACCCACTCCAGTCTTCTTGCCTGGAGAATTCCATGGATGCAGGACCCTGGGGGGCTACAATCCATGGAGTCTCAAAGAGTCGGGCACAATTTAGCAACTAAACGACAAAAACAAATGTAGAAAACCTAAATCTCAATAAATTAATAATTTCAGTAACTGCCTTTCTTTGAAAATAAAAAATAACATTACATTTTATTGTAACAAGAAAAATATGTATTTGCCACAAGTGGATATCTCTCATTTTAACCACCCCCTCCCCAGAACCCTCTGCTGCCTGTGAAGCTGCTATCCCAAATCCCTGCTTGTGAGAAATTTAAATCTGTGCTGATCCACCCCACTATGAACCCACGGTTTCCGACGGCTGCGGGCCCTCTGCTGTCCGGCAAGCCTCCCGTTCACTCCCAGGCTAGTCCACTTCCAGTCTGCTCAGTGGCTATGCCAAGCCTCTCCATCCTCGGCCAGCCCCACTTACCCTTCCCTACACCTCACTCTCATAAGACCATCTGGCCTCCCTCAAAGAGACGGGGGAGGTCACGAGATGTTGCCCAGTTTCTTGGCTCACGCTCTCCTAATTTTTCCAAATCTAACTAGAGAAAGGCATGAGGTGAAGAAGGAAGAAATTGAGTTTGGCTCCAGTACAGCTGCACCATGTAAGATCTTCCTTCTTAGGCAAGTTCACATCACTTCCCTGCAACTCAGTTTCTTTTTTTTTTTCTTTAATTTTATTTTATTTTTAAACTTTACATAATTGTATTAGTTTTGCCAAATATCAAAATGAATCCGTCACAGGTATACATGTGTTCCCCATCCTGAACCCTCCACCCTCCTCCCTCCCCATACCATCCCTCTGGGTCCTCCCAGTGCACTAGCCCCAAGCATCCAGTATCATGCATTGAACCTGGACTGGCAACTCGTTTCATACATGATATTATACATGTTTCAATGCCATTCTCCCAAATCTTCCCACCCTCTCCCTCTCCCACAGAGTCCAAAAGACTGTTCTATACATCAGTGTCTTTATCCATGAGAGAAAAGTTATTGCTTTCTATCACACTTAGGAAAAAAACCCAACTCCTTGCCATGGCCAGCAAAGGTGGCCCTCCATAACCTGGCCCTGTCCACTCTGACCCAACCTTCTACCCCTCTCTCCCTGGCTGAGCTCCTCCAGCCACTTGGTCTTCCAGTTACTCCTGGAACACCAAGTTCCTTCCCGCACCAGGGCCTTTGCACATTCTGGTCCCTCTGCAAGGTCTTGTCATGACTCCTCCCCCGCAAGCAGTTCTCAGAGAGTCCTTCCCTGACAACACCAAAGAAACTAGCCCTGTCTTTTCTAATCTCTTCATTTTTCTTAGTTTCACTCATCACTTACTGCCTGAAATTATATCTTTGTTAACTTGTTTATTGCCTGCCTGTCTCACAAAATTATGGGCTCCGGGAGAGCAGGGACGGCGTCTTGGTCACAGCCACCTACAGCAGTGAAACAATGCCTGCCTCCCTGCTTGCTTGCTGCTGTAAAGTCACTTCAGTCATGCCCAACTCTGTGCGACCCATGCACTGCAGCCCACCAGGCTCCTCTGTCCATGGGATTCTCCAGGCAAGAATACTGGGGTGGGTTGCTGTGTCCTCCTCCAGGGGATCTCCCCAACCCGGGTATCGAACCCACGTCTCTTACATCTAACCTGCATGGGCAGGAGAGTCCTTTACCACTAATGCCGCCTGGGAAGCCCAAAACAATGCCTGGTGTTCACCAAATTTTGTCAAATGAATAATAGAAAAAAAAACACTAAGATGCCATCTGAGCCATCTCTTTGCTACCAAGACCACCACCATTATTCCTCTGAGAAACAACTATGCCCAGCTTCATGTCTCAGTTCTAACATTTGGCAGAATGGGAGGTGCCAGCCACCTTCTGACACGACCCACTCCTTGGCCACAGTGAATGTCAGAGGGTAGTTACATGACTTGATCTGAGCCTATCAGAGTTTTTCCCTGGGATATTTCAAACTATAACCAAGGAAAAAAGCAAAAAAAAAAAAAAAAATTCCCCAGAGAGACACGAGGGGGAGGCTGGGAGCATGAAAATGAGACTCCAGATGCCTGGTCAACACAGCCCATCCTGTGTTTGGACACCTGAGCCAATAAACATCTCTTTGTCTAAGCCAGTTTGCACTGTGATTTTGTCACTTGGAACCAAAGAATTCTGTTGTCATGATAAATGAATCGATGTACGCCAAAGGCCTGGACCAGTGCCCGGGTCAGAGCAGATGTGTAATTGTCTTTAACTCCCTTCATGCTACCCTGTAATTTCATTCTTCTCTGTCTCCTCCCTCCCACTCTCAAACAGGGGTGTCCCTCCAGCCATCCAAGGCCACCTCCACCCACTCTGTACTCAGAACCTTCTTCTTCCCTTCCCTCTCTTCTTGCAACGAGGAGCGCCTACGAGGCAAGGGCCATGTGGGTTCATCTCTCACTGTCTGTGCCCGGCAACCAGCATGTGCCCAAAATGCCTGTCTCAGTGGCAGAGACAGAGCTGAGCAGAATGAAGCCTCAGGATCCTTATAAACTAAAGAGGGCTCCATAAAATGTGTGAAAAGGGAAGGCCTGTCTGTATGTAAGGGATTGTGATTGCGGTTTTATTAGCCAAATAGATAACCCTCATCATGAAAGGAGCCTTTCTGGAGTGATGGATGGCTCCGAGGCTCCGGAGGGACATGGATATTTCTCAAGGCCGCCAGTCAAACAAGTTAGCTGCATAACATTTCTCTCTCCATAGCAACAGGCCTGGCCTCTTCTGCCAGGCCCCAGCACCTGTGCCTCTGACAGTTCCTCAGCCTCGTGGCTGCTGCCTTGTGCAGCCTGCCATCGGCTGGGCTCACTTGCAGCCCCGTGTAAGGGGGAGAAAGAACCAGCCTGGGGAGGGGCAGATGGAGGAAATCTGGAGTCCACAGCAAGGCCAGGCCATGGGCCACTACCCCCTCTGTCTCTGAGTGCTGCAGCATTCTGCCAAGCCTCACCCCCAGCCAGCAGGGATGAGAGGGAAAGGAAGGGGATGGAAGGACAGGCTCCCCCCAGGAGACTGAGAAAGGGGCAGAGCACCCTCCATCATCTCAGTGATCCAGAGGTAGGTCGTCTCCACTATGGAGATGAGAAAACAGAGAGGGTGCCTGAGATGAGGGGACCAACCTGAGGTCACCATCCAGCAAGTGGCAGGGTCCCCAGGCTCATCTGATACCCCAGCCTATGTGCTTTCCTCTCTGGGATCCTGCTTCCCTTCTGGCTCCCCACATACTTGGTGAGCCTCAGCAGGACTGGAAACAAGACGGGTGGTAGGTGGGGGGAGGGGGGTCCCGGCAGGCCCCTCCCCCAGCTCCCAGGCTCCATCCAGAGAAGGCACATCAGTGCCTGAAAAGATCCACATGTGGAGGTAGCGAGTGTAGACCACTGCTCTGGGAAGTCTGGCATTGAACAGAGAGGGAGGTTTTCTAAGATTCAGACAGCCTGGACCAGAGAGAAGCTTCTCCAGGAAAGAAAGAGACTGAAGGCATGGAAGACAAAGGGGTCATGCACAACTTGAGCTCCTGGGGGCAGGGAGAGGCAGGAAGGCACTGGATTAAACCAGGGATATACAGACTTTTTCTGTAAAAGTCCAGACAGTAAATATTTTCAGCTTTGCAAACCGTACAGCCTCTGTCACAACTACCAAAATGCCGTTGTAGTACAAAGACAATGCATAAACAAATATGTGGCTGCGTTCCAATAAAACTTTATTTACAAAAATAGATGGTGAGCTGGATTTGGCCCTGGGCCATAGTTCACCAATCTAGAGCCTGGGGTGCAGCTGGCCCTGCAGGAAGCGGTGGGGAGGGGTGATACACATGAAGAGGAGAAGGGAAACCTCGTCTTCTGGGTTTTGCCATCCACAGTGCAGGCGCACAGTAGGTGCGCACTGATGGCTGATTCGAACTGTTGAACTGGGAGGCAGGAGGGAAAAAGAAGGTGTTGGGTAAATTGACAGAGAAATGTTGAGATGGTCTTCGCCCTCTGAAGGCGGGAAAGAGAATGAATTAAGGGGTGTAGAGTTGGTGGCTTCAAGAAAGTAGGAAAGGCTTGCATGACAGGAAGGCATCAAGTCCTAGCGTCTCTAACATCCATGCCCAGTAGGGTTCGTTAAACATTGCCCCCCAGAGCAGGCAGGTCTCTAGCAAGGTGCAGAGATGGAAGGTAGCTTTGAAATCTGCTGATACACACAGCCAGCGGTGAGTCAGTATAAACTGGTACAACAGGCCAGGGTTCTGGGCTGAAACTTTGCAAGCAGAAGCCTACTGCTTACTAGCCCAGCACTTTCAAATCACTTCTGGACAAGCAGAAGTGATGATTAAGTCCACTCACTATCCCGCAAAAGCACTGCACTGGGCGATCCTTTATGTAGCTCCGGCAAGTTTTTTTAGGATGAAAATTTTAAAGTTCTGGTTTCCCAGCTGCTCACTACCTGTGGCCTGATGAGTCTGCTCTCTTTTCTGAGAAGTCCTTGCCCCTGTGAGGTTCACAGTGAGTGGTTCTGATTTCAGAAAAGCCACGTATACAAGCCACTAACACACTGAGGAGAGGAGGAGACCGATGTGGAAAAAAGACGTGCTGGGTTTCATGGGGACCCATGGAGAGAAGTGGACCTAGGAGACTGAAGGGCACCACAATCCAGGGACAGGGCTACTGTTACGGGGCGTCTCGGTGACAGATGACATCCTCCGCTACTTTGTGTGTATGTCTACCTGCGGGCATCCTTTTCCCTTGGGATGGTTTCCAGAGGTTTCTGTAATTATGACGATTGCTGGGCTTGCTGCTTCCCTGAACTTTGGGACTCCCCGCCTCCCACCGAGCTTTCCTGGTAGCTCAGTTGGTAAAGAATCCACCTGCAGTGCAGGAGACCCCGGTTCGATTCCTGGGTTGGAAAGATCCCCTGGAGAAGGGAAAGGCTACCCACTCCAGTATTCTGGCCTGGAGAATTCCATGGACTGTATAGTCCATGGGGTCACAAAGCAACTTTCACTTTCCCTTTCCCTCCCACCAGTTTCCATCAGTACCCCAGCTGAAGATAGCAAGGGTGGCCACTCAGACTGCACCACTCCATGAGGCACCAACCAAGAAGCACAACAGACACGATCTTTGTAGCCGTCATTATTATGCCAGTTCGATGCAAGAGGGACTTGAGCCACCGAGAGGTCACACACAGGTTAAGCAATTTGATTCCTGAGCCAGCACTCTTCCACGGGCCACCAGGGTGATGCGCTCAGTTGCTGCCAGGACCCAGGCCTGCAAGGATGGCAGCTCGAGCTGGCTGGGCAAAAGTGCTCAGGCATATGCGTTTGAGTGGAGGACATCATGGCATGTAGAAAAGGCGGCTGTCCGCGGGGAGCAATCACTAGAGTCTGCCATATTGCTGGGGACAACCTTGCCAGACCTTCCAATTTTTCAAGAGAAGCTAGGATCCAGAGTTGTAAGCGAAATCCCCTGGTTTTTGGAAACTGACTCAGAGGTTTTTTAAATGCTATGAGGCCAAACAAAACACATCAGCTGGCCAAATCTAGCCCCTGCGTCACCGGTCTGCCTCCACTGTACCGCGTGTGCCGTTTCTTTCTCTGGTTACATGCACATAGCAGACCCTACAAGGTGCATGCGTACTCAGTCTCTTCACTCATGTCCAACTCTTTGTGATCCTATGGACTGTAGCCTGCCAGGCTCCTCTGTCCACGGGATTCTCCAGGCAAGAAAACTGGAGGTTGCCATGCCCTTCTCCAGGGGATTTTCCCAACCCAGGGATCGAACCCGCATCTCTTACATCTCCTACATTACAGGCAAATTCTTTACTGCTGAGCCACCAGGGAAGCCCCACCCTACAAGGTAAATAGTGTTCATCCCCATTTAACAGACAAGGACCGAAAACTCAGAGGAAAGGAAGGGACTTGTCCACAGTCACTTAGCGGACACATACTTAACCTGGAGTCTGTGCTTTCTGCCAGGCCCTAAATTACTCTTTCAGGGACTGGTTGTTCCTGCAGATGGTAAAAGCCGGGGGCTCGTGGTTTCTCATACCCCTGGTGTCTCTCACTCAGAGCAGTGCGTGGAGTGAGGCCTGGAGCTCCACAGAGATGCTACTCCCCAACTGGGCTGCTTCAGTATCAGACACCACTCCTACTCGGACTCAGCCGGCATTGTCAGCCATTCCCCAGGGCCTTCTCTGAGTGACGGGGGAGACAGTAACCCTGGGGAGCCCTCAGCCTGGGTCACCAGAAAGTGGTAGTAGACCAGGTGGCCAAGTGCCCCAGTTAAGACAGAAACAAGAGGAACCCAATTTCTCCATCCAGAACCTGAGCTTCTGCTTCTGGGGATGGATCCCCTTGACTGAGCCTAGATGTTGAGACCATCTGGTCCAACTTTGTTTTGTGAACTTTATTATACACTTACAGGAGGATGTGAGCTGAATGCTGGTTCAATTAAGGAAAAGTTGTAACTTGCTGAACCCCATGAGTGCTGCTCAAACCTGGAAGAAGGTCTCTGGTGGGCAGCCACAGAGTTCTGTCCTTAACTTTGACCTGTATAACATTTTTGCTAATGACTGAGTTGAAAACATAACAGGCCTGTTCACCAAATTTGCAGCTGATTTTAAAAAAAAAAAAAAAGGAAAAAAATAAAAAAGGCAGATTGCAAAAACATCAACAGGATCCAGATGGCTCTAGACAGTCTGGACTGATGGGCTGAATCTAATAAGATAAAATAAAACAGAGATAAATGTCATGTCCTGAACTTGGCTTCAAGACAATAACTGCTCAAGGACAGGATTGAGGTGGACAGCACAGAAATGGGACTGAACAGTGGCAGGTTTTGATAGGTCAACCTGGCTGTGGCACTAAGA